>NC_066583.1:488917231-489239200 GCF_024323335.1 Lathyrus oleraceus
GTATAATCTTCTGACTTCATGTAGTCTGGAGACCCGGCCTGTTATTTGGCCGGGCAAACTGTCTGAAGTCCTCCTTAAGAGGCAATGCTTGTGTGTGTTTATATTTGTCCTAAGCAGGAAAAGTCCTCACTTGAGGCAATTGGTGGATCAAAGAGATAAGTAGCCTATCTCCCACTATTCTGTGAGTCTTCTCCTTGCTCCCATTACATGGTTGTAGCATTGAGATCCAAACCCAAGATCTATAGAGTCTAATATTGGGGAAAGAGTTCCATCTTTCTGAACTCCCCCACATTCTTATATTTACATGCTCTCTCGGACTTGAGATAGAAGCAATGAGGCACACCCCTCATCACCTTTCATCTGGCTTCACCTTAGCCCCTCAATGGCAAGGTTAAGAGCTAACCTGACCCCGATACAGAGGCTTGTTTGTTGAGGTTGATATGACCCCTCGACTAAAGCCTAACCCTGATGTTTAAGCCCCTTGTTGGTGTGTTTATTTCATGCTGTATATGTTTGTGTGGTGTGATTGTATCCCCTAGGTTTGCTAGACTCCGCGTAGTCTCGTTTGCATGTCAATTAAGGTAGCACGGTTCCTTCGTATAGGACTTCCTTTCTTGCTTGAGCTTTCCTAAAACACAAACAAACATTATCCCCTCTTAAGGATATGTCAACTCCTTCTACTACAGGTGAGTAAGTCTCCAAAGGTCGAGCATCAGGTAGATTGCGTAGTGACGTTATCCATCTAAAAAAACACAAACCAACAGGAATAGTTTAGCCGAACTACGGCAACTCTGATTCTCATGTCCAGATGAGATACGTAGGCACGAGATGCGATGTCTTGTCGAGTTTGACTAACAACTAACACTAATTCTTTTCTCTCGCCCTCGTTGCGATTGAGACCTTCCCCTTCTCTTGCCCTAGTTGCAATCGAGACCCTTCTTCTTCCTGTGTTGGTGTTAGGAGGTGGATGTAAGCCCAGCGATTGGCATTCCACATCCTGTGTCTTGTTGTGTGCTTGGAAGCTGATGTAAGTCCATCGAGTGGCGTTCGGGTTCCAGTGTGTGTTCTGGTTCGGATGCTGATGTAAGCCCAGTGATTGGCATTCAGGCTCCACGTTTGCCTCCTTGTGTGTGTTTTGGTTCGGATGCTGATGTAAGCCCATTGATTGGCATTCAGGCTCCACGTTTGCCTTTGCCTGTGTTTGTTTGTGTGCGTGTTAGCCGAGCTACGAATGCTCTGATTCTCCTTCGTCCAAGGAGATACGTATGCATATGATGCGACATCCTAGCGAGCATGTGTCGTTTCCCCGGTCCGAACTACTTAGACTCTGATGTCTATGCTTGATAGACTAAGTAGGCCCAGGATGCGATATCCTGCCGAGTCAGTCTCGTTTGTTTTCTTGTTTCTCTTTCAGCCAGTATCTGTGTGTTTGTGAGCAGTGTTCTAGCAACCATTTTCCCCCTATTGTGCGTGGATCCCGTCGAGTACGACGGATGCGTAGGGGTGCTAATACCTTCCCTTCGCATAACCGACTCCCGATCCCATTCTCTTTGGTCGCGAGACCATGCTTTTTCCAGGTTTACTCTGAGCGTTTCCTTTCCCTCTTTTGGGATAAATAACGCACGGTGGCGGCTCTGTTGTTTCTTGTTTTCCCGCCGGTTTTTCGCGTAATGCGACAGCTGGCGACTCTGCTGGGGACCCTAGAGAAGTTGACCTGTGCTGGTCCTTCTTCCCTAAGCGAGTCTCTCCTAGCGCTCTCTAGGATTAGGTTTGGTTGCTGTATGCTGTTATTTATTGCATTCATTTCATTTATTGTTTGCATTCAATGTGTGCATTAATGTATTCATTCATTTCATCTGCTGTGCTGGCTGTGTGTTCTCTGATTTGGGGTGGGTGATACTCGAGGTAAAAGGCCCAATACCCAGGCTATGAGTGCAATCTAGGAAACCTAGGAATAGAGTGATTCATGGGAAGCGGGTGGTATGGCGCCACTTAGCGGAACATCGATATCACGAGCAGTTCAGACTCTGATGGGGTATTATCGGTGCATACATCTGGTGTGCACATGATGATATTCTTGAAAGGGTTGTTTATCCTGCGTTTCTCTCGACCTTACCCTGGCCTAGATGACACCCGTGAGTGGGAGGGAATGATTATTACAGGTACAGTTGCTGACTGGTTGGTGACTTGTTGGTGACTCTTGGTACTGATGGCGACCATGAATTGCAGACGTTTGTTTCTGGGACGCCAGAGTTCTGTCCGTGGTTTATCAGCGGGTTCCGTTTATTTCGGAGCCCCGGGTTGAGTTGAGAGTACTTGTTCAGAGGATCCGTTTGTCATCTGTTCAGTGGATGTTCCTGTGATGATAGTGATGTAATCTCCAGTTCCGTTTATTTCGGAACTCCCCAAGTCGGATTTATGGTGACTCAGTTGACTGTGACTGGTTCAGAGAATGGGTCTTCAGATGACTTGGTGGCGCAGTGACCTGCATTCATGCATTTGCATCGGTCTCATTTCACATTCATCTGCATTCAACTCATGTCTGTCCGTACTCAGGGTCCATTATTTTTAATTGAAACTCAGGTTGAGAGACATCCAGATGTCATTGTTGATAAAATTTTATCTGTCTCGATGAAACCGGAATCAAAGGACAGAATATTCCTAGTACGGACAGACATTGCATGTGTGAGTCATACTAACCCATTTGCTGTTTTGTAGGTTTCAGTACTCAACCGGTGCGCATAGCTTGTCTGTTCAGATAACCTGCTAAGGGTCTACCAAATCCAAGCTGATGGATCTTCCCAACGCCGACATCCTTGAGCTGAAAGAGATGGTGAGGGACTTGTTCAGTGTGGTACAAGGGCTTGCCTTGGGGCAGAAAGCCATGGCCGAGAGATTGGAAAGGATTGAGAAGTGGCTGATAGTGGAGAAAGTTCAGGGGAAATCTCTGTCATCCGAAGTGAACAAACCCACTGGTACTACAGCAAAGAAACTCTCTGGCAGTGGTCCTTTCAAGAAGGAGTTTGAACCAGTTGGTGTGCCAGCGAAGAGGGAACGCCGTCAGAATCGCTATCATCCTTATGCTGCCACTGTAACCATTCCTGTTGGTAATCCACCTGCTCAACGGCAACAACCACCACCTCAACCAAAGGCACCGAGAGCTAAAAGCCAGGTGAAGAAGAAGAAAGAGGATCATCAGTTTGAGGAGCCACCGGTGACTTATGCCCTCCTGTTCCAGAGGTTGATGGATCTTGGTTTAATCCGGCCAAGGATATTGATTCCCATAGAACGGCAGAACAGGCCTCCAAACTATGATGAGAATGCTAGTTGTGTGTTTCATTCTGAGATGCCCGGACATAGCATTGAGGGCTGTAGAGCTTTTAAGCATGCCGTCCAGGACATGGTGGACTCCAAGACCATTAACTTGGCCCGGATCATGAAGGGGGATGTCAACCCCGTACCCAGGCAGGGTCCTGTAAAAGTGAAGATGGTGAAGAAAGCCAGAAAGGGGATGGAGGTGACTGAGAAGGATCAGCTAAAAGTCCCAATGGATGTGGTCCCAAAACTTCTGATGCAGGATAGCGCCGTCCCTGCTATTGATAATACTTGTGCAACCGTCACCACAGAGGGATGTATGCTGACAGGAGATACGACCCAAAGGATGAAGGAAGTAGAACTGGACAATGAAAAAGAAACACCCAGCCAAGTAATCGAAACCGTCAAGGCGGAGAGTGCTCTTGTTGCTGGGAAAGAGAAGAAGCTGTCCATTTCTTCTTACAAGCAAGCTCTAGAGGTGGTGAAGAACCAAGAGGCCCAAGGCTGGGGAAGAATCATCGACATTGTGGTAAAGGCAGACATGTTCGGGATTGGTTATCCGGATCAAGAGTCGTCTAGACCGAACAGAGGACGTCGCTCACCGTATATCTTCGTCAGTGCAGGAATGTTGGATCCTGGTCATGCCCGTTCAGTGGATGAAGACGTTGACAGCAACCGCGAGCTTGAGGCGTGGATAAAGTCGTGCGTACCAGACAACTGGAAGGCTTCCAACAGCATCACTGTCACTCATCCAGAAGTGTAGTATTTCTGTTTTTCAATTCTTGTTTGCATGAAAGCCATACGTTTTGCCCGAAACATATTGGTCCATTGTAAGGGCCACCTTATGTGTTTCATTTTGCAACATTTTGCATCAATGATAAATGGATGTTTTTGTAGTTAAAAGCGGTATTCCCTGTTTTTCATTTATTTTTGCAGTTTCAAAAACAAATAAAAATGGCAATGTTTTTCTTTTGTTTTTCCTTTTGAGATTGGTCTCACCTCACCGGTGATTATTCTCCGGATCTCATCGATAACAATTCGGTTACACCTCTGTATGACTTCGACACTCCGATCTATCATGCCGAAGAAGAAGGCGAAGAAGATTGTGATCGGCTGGAAATAGCCAGGTTGTTGAAACAAGAGGAGAAGGTGATTCAACCACACGAGGAGCGAGTCAAGATGGTAATCCCAAGTACCGCCGAGGTCAGAAGGGAAATGAAAGTCGAGGCCGCTTCAGAGGCAAGTCAAGAACAGAATGGTAGCCCTATTGAAAGAGCAGGTTGATATCTTCACCTGGTTGCATCAAGGTACACCAGGGTGGAATACCCATGTCGTGGGGCACGAGCTACCATCGAGAGAAGACTATCCTCTAGTGAAGAAGGAGGTCGGTGCCACGGATCAAAGGTCTGCGGTGACTTTGTTTCATGATATGATTCATCGTGAAAGCGAATGCCATGTTGAGGACATGATGACAAAGTCCCAAGCAGAAGAGGGGCACCAGGTGGACTTGATCAAGTTGTTTGACAGGTAGAGATAACTCATACTGTTGAGTTCGAAGTCACGCACCTATGGAGTGCTGTCCGGCAAGCTGCCGAGGCATGTTGCGAATGAAAGAGGAATCGAGGTCGATCCTGCAAAAAAAAAAAGGGAAAAAAGAAAACGAAAAATAATACAAGAAACGCCTGAACCGAAGACAAGAGAACAAGAGAGAAATCAAATGGTCAGGTGGAATGATGACTGCCAAGGGGCATGGAAAGAAAAAATGAGTAGCAGGAACCTCTGATTCTGATGCCTTCCTTGGAAGAAACAACTGTTAATCTAGTACTTGACAGCCTTTAAGGGGTCTATGAGGCGTATTGGGTCAGCATGACGAGTCTTGTCGAAAAGAGCATGCAATTTACCTAAGCAAAAAGTTTATCGACTGTGAAACAATACACTCACTGTTCGAAAAAACTTGAAGTACTTTGGCATAGGCTGCTCGTCGATTGAGACAGTATATGCTGATTCATACCACTTTGTGGATGTCCAAAATGGATCTGGTCAAGTATGTGCTTGAGAAGTCAGCATGGACCGGACGGGTTGCGAGAGGGCAAATGGCGTCAACTGAATACGATATTCGGTATACCTCCCAGAAAGCAATCAAGAGGAGGTATTGTATGGTTATCTCGCCCAACAACCCATCAATGATTCTCAACCAAGGAAGTTTGAAGTCCCTGATGAGGACATCTCGAGGTACTCAAATCGAAAGATTGAGAGTGACCGATCCCGGAGGAGGGGCCTGACCCTGAATCCGAACGGATTCTGATGTCTGATGGGGAGAGTTTAAAGTGAATGAGCTAGTGCTTCCCCGATAACAGTTGAAACCACCAACGATGGTGGCTGAGTACGAAGTTGGTATCCTGAGTGTCGTACTTCGATACGTACATCTACCGGGGCAACACCTTCCTCATTCAGTATGGGATGGAAGTGATATTGCCTGCTGGAGGCTAGATCTCATTGTGGAGAGTCCAGATGGATGAGAAGTTAGAAAAGGGTGAGTGGATGAGGACTTGGTATGACACGTTGAGCCTGACCGATGAGAAAAGGGCTGACGGTTACTTGTCATGGGGCAGTTGTACCCCGTAAATGAAGCATGTTGTTAACCAAGAAGTGCGACCTCGTGCGTGGCATGCGAGAGATGTGGTGTTGAAAAGGATCCTTCCTCCTCGAGACGATCGTGGGGCAAGTGGATAAACAGTTATGAATGTCCATTCGTGGTCGAAAAGGTTTTCTCAGACCAGGCCATGTTGTTAATGACCACGAATGACGACGATTTTCCATCCCCTGAGCGCGGACGTAGTTAAAAGATACTTCGGGGAAAAATTGACCCGCTGGACAAAAAGAATAAGAGAGTCCAGGCAAAAAAGGGCATCCCGGCGAACCAAGAAAAAAGAGAAAAGGTTCGGGCAAAAGTTAGGGATAATAAAAGAAAAGAACTGTATACCCGGCAAGTCGAAAACCCCACAAGGGCGACTTGGGCAAAAAAGGGTATCCCGGTGGACTGAAACTCGAAAGGGCGGTCCAGCCAAAAGAGGGACTGAAACGAACAACTGCGTCCAGCATGATCGTTTGTGCTTTGGTTAAGACATCTCAGCTAATCGCCGACAGAGATCGATTGGAAGCGTTTTGTTCAGAAGGCCGAAAGTGCGGAACGTCTTGAGGACATATGGGGTGTAACCGAGTTGGAACCCGATGAGATCACGGTTTCACATTGCCATTAGGGTAGATTTTTTTTTTCCTTTTGTGCGCAATCACCTCTTTCCAGGGTTTGCTTCCTGTGTGTTGCTCGGTTTTGAGCTATCTTTTTCAGTCAATAAAATACGTGTTCAGTCAAATAGTTTTGTTTTTGTTTTCATTACCGCTTTGATTACGAAAACATCCGTTCGTTTTGATAAAGAATATTTGCATTTTGAAACATAGAGGTCCCTTCCGATGCATGCTTATAAGATTGAAATCTGGAAATCTTATTCGGAAGTTTGAGTGACCAAGATGTTGAAGTGTTGGCACGCCTGGGGCACGCTTTTATCTAACAATCTCTTGTGCAGGTGCCGTTAGATATCTTCATTCGCTGGCAAGTAGTGATATGAACCCTTTTGGCAAAAGAAATCCCCACAGAGTCCAACCAGGGGCAAGGGATAGACGAACAATGAAAGGACGGTGAAGGATTACGACGACGATCCTGGAAAGTTAACCAAGAAGACTCTTCAAAGTCTGAGGACCGGGAAGTTTGTATGGATCCCAGGAATTTGATCTTCGTGGGGTGAATCAGAAAAGTCTAGACGATTCTGGAAGTTCTCAAAAATGGAAAGCTGACATTGTGGGTGGACGATGGATGCCGCTGTTCGACGACTCGACAGGTGGCCCGTGTCCGATAGGCCGTATATCCCTAGTGGGTTTGAGAGTGGAATCTCCCTAGCAGATTCGAGATCGGTGCCTCCTCAGCAAGCCTGAAGGTTACCATATCCCCAGCGGAGTTGTGACTGTTTCCCAAGTCTGAAGCTGTCTTCCCAGTAGAGTTTGTGTTGATGGTTTTCCTTCAGCGAGGTCCCCAAGCGGATCGGGTTTGGGGAAGATCATCCCCGGTAGAGATAAGCATGGGTTGCCCCCCCTAGCAGGGTGATCTCCAAGCAGTTCGGGTTCGATGGAGGTCCTCCCCAGCAGAGGTTTGTCTTCCCCCAGCAAGGTGGAAATTGACGTGGCAAGGAGATCCTCAGCACAGTTCCTGGAGTTCCCCAGTGTTGTCTCTGAAGGGGACGTGTGTTTATGCATCCATCATTTAGATAAGCATAGCATAGTGCATCATTAGTGCATAGCATTTCCATGACCATGGGGCATTGTGTAAAACAAAAAAAAAAAAAAACTCATGCATCAACATTACAAACATGTCCATTAGCCCTAGGCCGTGGTGACCAGCCGAGATTGGGTTGTTGGAAAGAGTTTAGCATCGCTTGGATCGATTTCAGAATTGGGTTCCCCAGTAGGGTTGAGAGAGGTGTTTTCCCAACAAGTGACCCCGCAAGTGAGGGGGTATCCCCATCATTGTTACTCCCTAATTGGTAGCATCTTGCCAGCTTGGATCTTTTTCCTTAGCAGATGTGGGTGTGTCTGATCTCTCCATGTAGAGTCTACCCCTTAAGCAGAAAAGTGTCTACCATTTCTTTCTGCGCTCCCCATCGAGTTAGATCCTCGTGGATGACGGTTGTTTCCGTTCCCTCCCTCACGGGATGGGTTTTCCCTAGTGAGTTCTTTCCTCATTAGGATGTCTTGGTTCAGTTTGCCTTTTTGGATCGATCCTGAATTGGCTTCCTTGTGGCTGTCTCCTGTTTTTCCCTGGGGCATAAATGAATAGTTGCTCACTAACCGGCACTCATTCATCTTATCCTCAGCGGAATTTGTGGGCCTCTACCTACGAACCGGTAGCTGTAAGTCCTATCGTCGTGGTTTTCTACCTACGAGCCGGTAGTTGTAAAATCCCACTTTCACCCTCTAGCAGAGGTAACCTTTGTGGTTCATTCTGTCGGTTGGCCTCTACCTACGAACCGGTAGTTGTAAGTCCTATCGTCGTGGTTTTCTACCTACAAGCCGGAAGTTGTAAAATCCCACTTTCATCCCCTAGCAGAGGTAGTCTTTGTGGTTTTCTACCTACTAGCTGGTAGTTGTAAAATCCCACTTTCATCTCCTTGGTGGAGTTAACCCTGTGTGCTCATCCTATCGATGACTGGTTACTTTTCTGTGGTTTTCTGCCTACAAACCGGTAGATGTAATCCCCTCTTCGCAGTTATCAGTTTTCAGTTTGTGGTATTGATATTCTTTTCCCCTGGATACTTACCTTGATCAAGCAGTATTGTCCCCAGCGGGTTTCTCACTTCCTTTTGGATATTTGCTCCGAGTTAGCAACTCTGTCCTCTTTTGATTGGTCATCTTTGCATACCTATTCCTGGTACCCCGATGCCTTTCTTTTCGGTCGTTTATCCATTTAACAACCTGCAATCCGGTTATGGGTAATCTGCCATGCGAGTGTATTATCTACGTTTCGATGGCTATAGATAATATATCTCATGCACTCTCTGGTCAGTCTTTTGATTGTCTTCTCCAGCAGAGTAAGATTCGTATTCCTTGTGGAATCGAATTTCCATCCTTTAACAAGTTTGCTTTCGCTCTCTTCAGGATGATGTCGGTTGATTTATCCATTTAACAACCAACCCGGTTATGGATAATCTTCCATGCGAGTCTATTATCTACGTTTTGACGGCTATAGATAATACGTCTCATGCGCTCTTGGGTCGAAGTCGTCCTCCCCAGTCGAGTAAGATTCGTATTCCTTGTGGAATCGAATGTCCATCCTTTAACAAGACTGCTTTTCTAGCCCTCTTCAGGATGTTGAGTGTTTTTGAACACAAACCAATTCACGCTTTGGTCGGTCACCCGTTTCATACCTACAACCCGGTATCCTTGGTGTTCCTTCCTGTTTGCTCGCTGTCGTGACCTTGATCCCCAGTGAGATCCCCTGCAAGTGTGTAGCCTTGCCTTGACATGTGTAGATGTCGTCCTGTCAGCACCCGCGTGTGTTGTTTCTTTGGTACCGGTAAACACCATCTTTCGGTGCTTTCCCAGTCATGCGTAGTGCCTGGTCTGCCTTTGATGTCTGTAAACATCCTCTTTCGATGTTCGTAACGTCGTCTTGCTTCCCTAGTGAAGAAGTTCCTCCTCTCCGTTGGTGTCGATAAACGTCGAGTTTTTCCTAGTCGTCCGATGACGTCTAGCTGCTTATCCCTCACAGATCATTCATTAATGACTGTTGATTCCCCTCAGAGTTTCCTCCTCTCCGTTGGTGTCGATAAACGTCGAGTTTTTCCTATGCGTCCTATGACGTCTAGTTGTACCTTTCCCCAAGTGGAATTACCTCCCCGTTGGTTTCGATAAACGTTGTGTTTTTCTCATTCGTCCGATGACGTCTGATTGTATACCCTATTCCCAGTCATTCATTAATGTCTGGTTGATTCCCAGCCAGAATTCCCAGTAGACGTCCTATTCGGTTTCAGGTTGTGGTGCCTTTCCCTCGTGAAGTGGCTTTCTCCTTCTCCCTTTCGTCCTATGACGTCTGGTTGAGTCTCCCTTTCGTCCTATGACGTCTGGTTGAGTTTCCTCCTTCTCCGTTGGTGTCGATAAACGTTGAGTCTCCCTTTCGTCCTATGACGTCTGGTTGAGTTTCCTCCTTCTCCGTTGGTGTCGATAAACGTCGAGCTTCTCCCTTTCGTCCTATGACGTCTGGTCGAGTCTTCCCATTCATCCTATGATGTCTGGTTACCTCTCCGTTGGTCTTGGTAAACGTTGAGTTTTTCCCCATTTCGTCCGCTGACGTATGGTTGTATCTCTCTTCCCATTCATCCGATGATGTCTGGTTACCTCTCCGTTGGTCTTGGTAAACGTTGAGTTTTTCCCCATTTCGTCCGCTGACGTATGGTTGTATCCTTTCCTGGTTATCCCCAGTAGAGTTGATTTACCTCTCCGTTGGTCTTGGTAAACGTTGAGTTTTTCCTAGTTGTCCGCTGGCATCTAGTTGAGATTTCTGATCCCAATCATCGTGTGTCGATGTCTGGATGTGGTTGTGCTTTTGAAGAGAAGATAGAAAAGGAAAAAACAACAGAAAAATTTCCCAGCAGTGTGCAAATTTCTACGGTACTTGGTATTCAATCCCTGTTTACCCTGAAAGTCTGACAGCCGTTGCTCTCATCCATTCGGGTTCCCAGCTGATTGAATAGGGGCAGCTGTAGCACCTCAAATTTGCACCTCCCATTTGTACATTCATTTCATTTTTTAGGTCATTAACATTGCCTTAGCATTGCATAGCATATTGCATTTTATCAGGCAAGACTGATCAGAAGAAGTCATCTGTGCAAGAGAGGAAGGGTTTTTCTATGAGATAAAGGCTCTGCGGGTGTTCTAGAGAGCTTACCTGATCCAAGGTTCATTTTGATGCAATTTGGCCAAGTGTTGAAGGCTCAAAGTCCACAGTGCATGACCAAGTCATCTGAGGCCCATAAAAGTCAACTGTAAGTCAATTGAGGGCTAGGAAGTGGAGAGATGGTTTGAGACGCTTCCTTCATGTCCCAAAGAAGGTCATTTGTCATTACAAACACTTATCTGGTTAGAAATCATTTTGTTCTTTTCTCGAATTAATCTTGGAAATTCAAGTTGAGTTGGATGATCCTAGTTGATTACTGGAAAGTTGATTTGGTTGTGGAAATTTAATCATGATTGCATTGAGCCCATTCGTCTCCTTTTTGTTAAGTCCATAAGTTTGGTCCATTAACCATTTTCCGAATAATTCCATTTTCATCATCCATATCTAAATCCATAATTCATTTGTTCATATCCAATTATCCATTTCGGCTAAATTCAAGTCCATTTAATTTTAATACAATCCAATTTGACCATGATCCATGTTAATACCCATCAAGTCCTTTTTCATTTTTTATATCCATTTAAACCATTTCATTGTTTTAACCAATTATCCAACACTTTTCCTATTCATTTAGAAAATCCATTCATAAACCAATCCAAGTTCTTTCTTATTTACTAATCCAAATATCCCTTTATCCATTTTAAACCATATCCAATTAGGAAACAATTATCCATTTTTCATAATCTATTTCGCTAACTCCATTTCCATAATCAATTTCCATCGAACCATGCAAGAAGTCGCCAATAGCATTCATTCATAACATTCATTTCATCCATAATTGTACAACCAAATTCCAAACATTGCCATATTACATACATTCCAAAACCATTATCAAAATTCTACAAGCAAATTCAAATAACCATTCTTACTAATGACAATAGCATTACATATTCATTATATTTTATCCTAATTCTTCAAATTACACTGAAACAGTACCATGGGGATTAAGTCAATGCCATCCCAACCGTTACATAATGCAATCCTTGATATGTTATCCAAACAGTGGTTTACATGAGCCAAGGAATTGAAAAAAGGGAAAGCATAAGCTGCCAGTGCTGCCGAGAAAACCGCAAGCTGCCACAGGATAAGCTGAAAGCTCTCTGTCCGGAATGCCGACCACCTCAATAACAGAGCTTCAGAACTGAGCTAAACGCCGCAATTCCGACAACCTGCTAGCCAACCAACATGCATCAAGCCAAGAGCATAATTAATCCAACAGAAAAATAATGCATGTGACCGAAATGAAATGCAAACAAAGAACCTAACCAGGTCAGCATTGCAATACACACTGGCAAAACCATCCCACCAGCCAACGCATCCTATCTGTGCGGGCCATGAACCTAAGGTCGTAGTCGTGTCGCAGAATGACAGCGATTACCTGCTGGTTGCAGACCTGCTATGCCGTTAGTCTCGATCATTAATCGGGCCTTCAAACACCATCATGATCCTTGAATCAATTGCATGAGCGCCAAGCTGCCTGCGAGCCAACAGTACAGGGTGTCAATAGTTGGCAATGTGCAACAAGGCAAGGGAGATATCAATAATCATTTTGAGTAATCCTCAATGCTAAGAAAATCCTGCAATACAGCATCCAATACAACAAGCCTTGTTACAGGCCAAAAGCAGGAGTCAAGAAGTAATTGGCTTACTATAAAATGTACTCTGGAGCTTGTGGTTGAAGATACCGATACAGCCAACCCCCCAATGATGTTGTTCATGTCTTCTCCGGATTCGCACCACTTAGCCTTCGTCTTGTCCAGCATGCCATTCGACCTGGATGGCGTCCTGTTGAAGAAAGTTTGAAACTGCTACGTCTGCTTTTGCTGAAAAGCTTACAACTGAGTCACCTTACGAGAATCCTTTGCGAGTAATCAGCAATTGGAACCGAGACTGAATTGCTCCGAGCCCTGCCATCATATGGGAACACGATGCTTGCAGCAAGGCCATCTCAACCCGAATGCAACCGGCAATGAGGCTTCAAAGCCTAACCTTTGTAATCCTTGGCTTGACCGCTGTAGTGCAAAGCGGACGATGTGCAATACCAATTCCATGACAGCATGTGTCCTGCGAAATTCAAATCAACAATCATCCAAATGACAGTCCAATTCAAATCAGTGATTATTCAAGCAACAAACCAGTTCTTGAATATAAGCTAGTTTGATTCAATACGGATATCCACAGTTATATCAAAGAATGAAGGAAAATGCAATTAGAAAATTGGGACTTGTGGTAAATCTCACGTGAACTTAGTTCATGATTTAAGACTCACCTTCACTTAATGCCAGCTGGATGGTGCAGATTGAATCATTTCAGATTTAATTCTCCGATTTGCCCCTTAGATCCTGCTATATAAGCTGCAATCATTGCCAATCATTGGTTTCAGAAAATTTTCCCTCTCATTCCAAAATCATTTTTGCCCTCAATCCTTCAACCTCTAACAAACTTTTCCAGCTTCTTCTTCCACCTGTAACAAACCTTCAACCACCGTGAATCGGTCCAAGAACTCTTCTTCAATCATCACTCTCAACCTGCATCTTCCAGTTTCCATCTTCTATTCCGCATCTTCACCACCATTCCACCCTTACCAAAGCTCTGAGACAAAGCCATCAAAGCTCCACGTTGAAGCTTTGATTGGTCGAGCTAGAATTCACTCTACCTCAGTCTCTGCAACCAAAACACAGAAAACGCAGGGAGAAGAAGAGATCAGAACAGAACCGCGAGTAGAGAAAAAGAAGAATTCGTAACAGAGGCAGAGAAGAGGACGAAAAATCAATCAAGAATCCGGCGAAAGATCCGATGCCTGCACCGTACGGTAAGCTTTCAATCCACCTTCGATGTCGCTTCTACCTTCGCTTATTCATACCATAGCAGATCGAGTCGTATTTGCGATGTGAACTTGTGAATCCGAAATTGATAAAGGAAGTGAATCGCATTCTCCATTCCGAATCGAACAACACCGACGCAAAGCCCTCTCAAAAGAGCTCAAGAAGAAGGATCGCGCGAAAATCTGAGCAGAGATACGCGATACCTGTTTGTGAATTGTCCGATTCAACATCCACATTTGGATTTATCGTTTAAACGGGTGAAGCAAGAAGGTAGCTCCGACGATGGTTTTGAGCTGCGAATTGGTGTCGCTTCGTTTGATGCACCACGATGTGGAGAATGGAAAGCCTTGCATGTCCATAGACGGAGATATCGCCGATGTTTCAGCACTGAGGTTTGGGATTCCCTGTGTCGTCCTTGTTCCGCCGTTTTCACCGCCGTTCGTCGCCGATTCCACCGTCGGCACGCTGAACCTTTTGCGTGTGAGGATAATTGGTATCGGTATCCCTCTCCAGAGTATCACGCGTGGACGGTGGGCCTCTAGGCCTGTTCATTTCCCCCTTGAAGCCTCCACCGCCGGAAGCTTCGAAGCTCGAAGAACATCATCGCTCACACGCTTCCAATTCACTCCAACATTGCGAGAAGAGGGAGAGAGGCGCTCAGAAGTTGTGCTCGCGTTCGTCATCATCGTCGCCACCTCCGTCGTCATCTTCGCCAGGTAATTCTTAATCCTTATGCTTACGTTTCGATTCCTTTGCCATGACGATGTATGGAATTTTGGACGAGGTTATTGATTACCGTTGCATAATCGGCTGTGAGCTTTAAGAACAATCTCCATATGAGACTTGAGAACCTTTCTGCTTGTGAATAAGCGCGTCCGAATAAGCGCTTTTGGGTTTATTTGTCACTTTTTTTTGTTATTTGGTTTCAATAGATACAGTGTATGTGATGGTTATGGACCAAGCAACATGGCAAGGCTTTTCCTATCCGTACCCCCCTCCGATTGGGCTTGTTGAACCCAAGGCCCATTCTAGAAGTTTAGGTGATTAATTAGTGAAATTGATTAGATTAGTTTAATTTTAGGATTAAGAGTTGATTAGAAGATATTAGAAGCTGATTAGAAATTTTAGTTAATGATTAGAAATATTATTAGAAACTAATTTCAGAATTTTATCATTTCAATTATTTGCAATTAGATGATTAGAAATGGGGATTTTAGGATTAAGTACTTAGGATGTTAGGTAATTGGTTTTTTTAGGATTTTAATAAGGCATTAAAATTTGGTTAGAATCTAATTAGAATATGTTAGATAATTTTTTAGAATATTAAATCTAGCTTAGACTTTAATTGACTTTTGATTAGAATTTTGTAAATAGAATTTTAATTCAAAATTAATCCCTAACTGTGAAATGACTATTCTACCCCTAGGCTTAGAAATAATTCAATTTTGCATGCTCCCTTAATTTTAGGACATGTTAGTATTTGATTAAATGAGCTTCATGTGGAGTTTGAGCTTCTGTTTTGGATTTTTTATCCTCTTTTGACCCTAGGCTTCGACCTAGTGGTTTGGACTTATCATTTGAATTGTGATTTCAGGTTCAAGAATACATCTCCATGAGTGATGATGCTCCTTCATTTGAGCTTAACCATTTGTTGTTGTTGGCTAACCATTGTGTTGTTTTGTAGGCTTTGAGAACAAATTCACTTGTGCTTGTGCCTTGCTCATTGTCTGATGATGCTTTGTCTGTCTGTTTAATATTGACTGTTGGTTGTTTGTCTATACAGTAACTGATTGTTTTAGATTTTTTCACAGGTACCTAAGTGGCTTTGAGTTCATTTTGAACTTTGCTTTGCTAGCTTGTGGTTGCTTACCACTGAGGTATAATCTTCTGACTTCATGTAGTCTGGAGACCCGGCCTGTTATTTGGCCGGGCAAACTGTCTGAAGTCCTCCTTAAGAGGCAATGCTTGTGTGTGTTTATATTTGTCCTAAGCAGGAAAAGTCCTCACTTGAGGCAATTGGTGGATCAAAGAGATAAGTAGCCTATCTCCCACTATTCTGTGAGTCTTCTCCTTGCTCCCATTACATGGTTGTAGCATTGAGATCCAAACCCAAGATCTATAGAGTCTAATATTGGGGAAAGAGTTCCATCTTTCTGAACTCCCCCACATTCTTATATTTACATGCTCTCTCGGACTTGAGATAGAAGCAATGAGGCACACCCCTCATCACCTTTCATCTGGCTTCACCTTAGCCCCTCAATGGCAAGGTTAAGAGCTAACCTGACCCCGATACAGAGGCTTGTTTGTTGAGGTTGATATGACCCCTCGACTAAAGCCTAACCCTGATGTTTAAGCCCCTTGTTGGTGTGTTTATTTCATGCTGTATATGTTTGTGTGGTGTGATTGTATCCCCTAGGTTTGCTAGACTCCGCGTAGTCTCGTTTGCATGTCAATTAAGGTAGCACGGTTCCTTCGTATAGGACTTCCTTTCTTGCTTGAGCTTTCCTAAAACACAAACAAACATTATCCCCTCTTAAGGATATGTCAACTCCTTCTACTACAGGTGAGTAAGTCTCCAAAGGTCGAGCATCAGGTAGATTGCGTAGTGACGTTATCCATCTAAAAAAACACAAACCAACAGGAATAGTTTAGCCGAACTACGGCAACTCTGATTCTCATGTCCAGATGAGATACGTAGGCACGAGATGCGATGTCTTGTCGAGTTTGACTAACAACTAACACTAATTCTTTTCTCTCGCCCTCGTTGCGATTGAGACCTTCCCCTTCTCTTGCCCTAGTTGCAATCGAGACCCTTCTTCTTCCTGTGTTGGTGTTAGGAGGTGGATGTAAGCCCAGCGATTGGCATTCCACATCCTGTGTCTTGTTGTGTGCTTGGAAGCTGATGTAAGTCCATCGAGTGGCGTTCGGGTTCCAGTGTGTGTTCTGGTTCGGATGCTGATGTAAGCCCAGTGATTGGCATTCAGGCTCCACGTTTGCCTCCTTGTGTGTGTTTTGGTTCGGATGCTGATGTAAGCCCATTGATTGGCATTCAGGCTCCACGTTTGCCTTTGCCTGTGTTTGTTTGTGTGCGTGTTAGCCGAGCTACGAATGCTCTGATTCTCCTTCGTCCAAGGAGATACGTATGCATATGATGCGACATCCTAGCGAGCATGTGTCGTTTCCCCGGTCCGAACTACTTAGACTCTGATGTCTATGCTTGATAGACTAAGTAGGCCCAGGATGCGATATCCTGCCGAGTCAGTCTCGTTTGTTTTCTTGTTTCTCTTTCAGCCAGTATCTGTGTGTTTGTGAGCAGTGTTCTAGCAACCATTTTCCTCCTATTGTGCGTGGATCCCGTCGAGTACGACGGATGCGTAGGGGTGCTAATACCTTCCCTTCGCATAACCGACTCCCGATCCCATTCTCTTTGGTCGCGAGACCATGCTTTTTCCAGGTTTACTCTGAGCGTTTCCTTTCCCTCTTTTGGGATAAATAACGCACGGTGGCGGCTCTGTTGTTTCTTGTTTTCCCGCCGGTTTTTCGCGTAATGCGACAATTAGCACCCCTCACGTCCGTCGTACTCGACGGGATCCACGCTCAAAAGAATAGGAAAAGGTTGCTAATAAACTGCTCAAAGAAATTTCACAAACTAGAATAAACAGGTGAAAGAAGATGGAGGAAGTGGACTCGGCAGGATGTCGCATCCTGGGCCTACGTAGTTTATCAGAAACAAACATAAGAGTCAACGTAGTTTGGGGAAATGGGATATGCTCGCTAGGACATCGCATCATATGCCTACGTATCTTCTCTATCCAGAGGAAGAATCAGAGCATTCGTAGCTCGGCTAACGCACGCCGAAACAAAACACCAAAAAGAGACGTTGAGACGTCAAAAGAAACACTCAAAAGGAAACAAAATGCCAATACATGGACTTACATCCGACCCCTAACAACAACAAACAAAAGGAAACAGAATGCCAATACATGGACTTACATCCGACTCCTAATAACAACAAACAAACAGGAAGCAGAATGTCAATACATGGACTTAGATCTGACTCCAAATAATAGCACACGCTAACTGTAACACCCCAAAATTTGCCCTCCTCACTCATGCATTCATTTAGCATTTCATATTGCATTTCATCATGTCAATCAGAATTAGATCCAAAAAAAAAAAAAAAAAAACGAAAAAAAACGAAAAAAAAAAAAAAAAATTTACAAAAAAAAAAAAAAGAAAATAATAAAAAAATTTAATTAATTAATTAATTAATTAAATAAATAATTAAATAAATAAAATATAATAAAAATTTTTGGACTTGGGTCTCTCTCATTTGAGCCCACAAAACCATGAAATTCAGTCTATAAATACCAAGGCTTCACTTGAGAGAACACAGAACAAAGGGGGATTTTGAAGAGAAGCAAAATACTCTGAGGTTTCCTTGGAACAAAACCCTGAGGAAAAAGATAGTGAGAGAAGACCTAACGGAGTTCAGAGCAGCCTCCAAACCCCGAAGGGAACTCAACTACACAGAATCACCTCTGCCTCACATAAACCCTGAAGATTGTTTTGTAAACCTCACGGGTGCAACTCAATTTCAATCAAGCTCTCCAATCAGGGCTCACATGACTTTTGCAGGGATAACTTGCGTGGTTTCCCACTTTATTTGTGGGATAACCCCTGGAGGTTCATTCCGATTACCTGTACTGACTCACTTTTCTTTGATGGCATTAGCTTGGAAGGATCTCAGGGTTTCCCATTCCTCTAATTGCTGTTACTTCGGATCTTTATCCGCGTGGTACTTTTACATTTTTCCCGCATTTTACTGCTTTCCTAGCTGGAAGACCTCGATAAGAGGCAACGTTTGAGCCCCTTGGTGGCATTTTACTTTGAGATACATGTTTTGTGTTTTGTATTCATATCCCTGCAGGTAGCGCGGTTCCTTCATCAAGGACTGCCCTTTTTTCCCTCGAGCATCCCAAACCATAAAACCCAAAGCAACACGCTAACTCCTTCTACTACAGGCGAGTAAGTCTCCAAAGGTCGAGCATCCGGTAGATTGCGTAGTAACGTCGTTCGTCCAAAACCCAATCCATAACCCCGTAGTTAGCCGAACTACGTTTTGCTCTGATTCTCAGGCCAGATGAGATACGTAGGCATAAGACGCAATGTCTTAGCGAGCACACACCCCCCAACCCGTAGGTCAGCCGAGCTACGAAGACTCTGATTCTCATATTCAGATGAGATACATATGCAGTGGATGCGACATCCGCGCGAGTCATTTTCATTTAACCCTTTTTTTTTTGGTAAACAGAACAAGATAAACCCACACCCTTTAGACAAGAACTACAAAAGTGGATCCCGTAGAGTACTACGGATGCGTAGGGGTGCTAATACCTTCCCTTCGCATAACCGACTCCCGAACCCAAGATTTGGTTGCGAGACCCCGTCTTGTCCTTTCCTTTTTCAGGTTTACTTCGAGCGTTTCCTTTCCCTCCTTTGGGATGAATAACGCACGGTGGCGACTCTTCTGTCATTTTCTTTCGCCGGTTGTTTTTTTTCGCACTGTATTTTTCAGGTTGCGACAGCTGGCGACTCTGCTGGGGAACAAGAAGTTGACCTCTTGCTGGTCCATCTTCCCTAAGCGAGTCCCTCCTAGCTTTTGTAGTTTGTTTATTGGGTGTTCATGCTTTTGTACGGTTATTTATTTACCTGCTTTACATTATTGCATTGTGTACATATCATTGCTTTATCTGTTGGCTGGCTATGGCTGCTTGGTGATCTTTGTGAGATGAGTTCTATACCCGAACTCGAGTGCACTTAGGATAGGAGAATGGCATAGTCCTGTCGACTTGTGTGGAGTTATTCCTTAGCGGGTTGACTTGCAAGCCCATTCACTTGGTGGAGGTCATGTTGAGATCAATAATGTCACATAAGTAAGTTGTGGTTAGACATTACTTGTTCCAATATAGACCTTAGAAGCCGAGGACCTTAGTTTACCAAACCCATCTTGGCCTATTCGTAGGACGTAGTGCGAAAGTCGTTCAAGTGTAAGATTTGATACGATTGTTACGCGATACTACACTCATAAGAGTCTCTCTTGAGAATATTGTTGGAATACGAGTAGTCGTTCCTCTGATAATATCCGAAAGATGGGATTATGACTATGGGAACCTTTTGTAGAACATGTTTGGCAGGTTTAAACCTTAGTACACTCCTTTTGGGTGGTTCTTAACCTAAACTCCATGCTCGTGACTTGCAACAAACCCTTGATTCATGGTTAATCCGATCAGGTATCCTTAATATCAATGGAACTCGGGTGTTGATAAGATGTAAACCATAATCCACCAAAATGGGTGGTTGATATTAAGGATAACATGATCCATCCCATGACCTTTGTTTGGTGTGCTCTTAATTTCTCTCCAGACAGTGCAACCTGACAAATGTTCAAGCAGATACATCAATTCTGATTGACAGGCCTTTGCATTGCATAACATCATCTGCATATTTGCATCCAACATCTCATGCTTATTCATTTGCAGGGTATTCCCTTTCAAAACGGGGGTGCCTTAAAACTGAACAAGCAGTGCATCGCATACCTTGCATATTAACCCTTGTCTGTTTTGCAGGTGTCACCGCAGTGTCTAATGTTTGTTCCCTGTATCAGGCAGTTATTGGTCCCAAGCGAGTCCACAGGTACCCGACAAAGGAAAATCGTCCACAACTAGCGATGGACCAAGTACTGAAAGAGCTGGCTGATATGCGTGAAAGGATGGATCAGTTCATGACATTGATGACTGGTATGGCAGCAGGCCAAGAAAAGCCGATGGAATTGGTTGAGCAACCGAGGCCCAATCCAGATTTGGAGATACCAAATGCTGAGGGAAACCCTGGTAACCCTGGGAACACTGATAACCCTGTGAACACTGGTAACGCGGGTAACGTAAATGCTGATGGAAACCCGGGTAATGTTGGCAACACAGGGAATGTTGGAAATGATATTGGCGGAAGGTACAATGTGAATCAAGGAATTCAGATTAACGGGCACCCCGTTACTGAAGATTATCAGTGTGATCAATTTTCTTTGCACGACGAGGCCCTCGAGACCACTTGCCGTATGGATGAGCTTGCTGAGAAGCTCAAATTTTTGGAGTCTCAAAATTCCTTAGGCTTTGATGTCACAAATCTTGGTCTGGTTCAGGGAGTAAGGATTCCTCACAAGTTCAAACCCCCTACTTTTGAGAAATACAACGGGGCTTCTTGCCCACACACTCATCTCCAATCTTATCTGGGAAGGTTGGGAGCTCACACGGAAGATGAAAAGCTGTGGATGTACTATTTTGAAGACAGTCTAACTGGAGCTTCTCGTGAATGGTATTCTCATTTGTCTCGTACTACCATCAAGAGCTGGAAAGACTTGGCAGAGGCTTTTATCAAGCAATATCAATACAACTTGGACATGGCTCCAAATCGGACCTTGTTGCAAGGTATGTCTCAGACTGCCAAGGAAACCTTTAGAGAGTATGCTCAACGCTGGAGACAGATTGTTGCGTCCGTCCAACCCCCTATGTCTGAAAGGGAGATGGCGGACATGTTCATGAACACTCTTCAAGGCAATTATATTGAGAGATTGGCTGCTTGCCCGTCAATCAGCTTTGCAGAGATAGTAATTGCTGGAGAAAGAATCGAGAGTCTATTGAAGATGGGCCGAATTCAAGACAATAGTGGTCCCAAGAGACCGTTTGCTGGTAACGGTCAGCGAAGAAAAGAAGGCGAGACAAGCGTTGTGTACGCCGGCAGAGGCAGGGGTAGAGGACGCCCTAATTATTACCAAGATCAAGTGGCCGCAGTCACTATTCCAACACCTATTCCTCAACCGCAATATCATCCGAAACAACAACCCAGGTACAACAATCAAGGAGGTAATCCGGGTCAGCAGAGACACTATCAACAACGTCCAAGGCAAACGGACCGGGTCATCGAGCCAATCCCAATGCCTTATTCAGTATTACTTCCCAAGCTGATTGACATGAATCTGGTTACGTTGAGAACTCTGGCCCCACCAATCGATCCCAATAATTTGCCCAGAGGTTATGATGTCAACGCCAGATGTGCTTTTCACTCCAACGCACCTGGCCATACTACGGATAATTGCAAGGCTCTCCAGTTAAAGGTACAAGATTTGAGAGATGCCCAGGATATCAATTTTGCTCCGGTGCCTAATGTTATCCAAAACCCGATGCCGGCTCACGGCGGGCAGGGGATTAATGTTGTCGAAGTGGTTGAAGCTGGTAATGCCCAAGGCTGGGGCAAATTTGTGGAGCCAGTCATCAAAGAAGACAAGTTTGGATTGGGGTATGCTCCGGGATCTCAGAAGAATGAAACCGGTACTCTCTCCAGCGGGGGTTTGGTTTCTCCCCACATCGTCAATGCTGTAGATGAAGACAAGGCTGACAGCGACTGTGACTTAGATAGCTAGATTCGCCCGTGTGTCCCGGGAGAAAAGCTCGACAATTGGTCGTCTGAAAAAACCGTTCGGGTTACTCTACTGAAAGAGTGATTTTTATTGTTTTCCTTTATTACATGCATAATAAAGTCTTACACTTTGCCCAAGGTGTAACGGCTCATTTGTAGGGCCATCCATTTAGTTACATTTCGCAATTATTTTTATCATCAATAAAGGACGGCTTTTGCAAACAATTTTGTGTTCTCTTTCTTTCAGTTTTTTTTTACTTTTTACCAAAAAATGGCAATGTTTCTTTTTTCGTTTTTCCTTTCTTTCAAAAAAATCTCTCATTCTAAGGTAAAGCATGATCCTCCATCATGCAGAGCCAACCACCCGGATCTCACTGCTAACGACACTGCTATGGCCAAGTATGACTTCGACAATCCTATCTATCAAGCCGAAGAAGGGGCTGAGGAAGATTGTGAATTGCCTGAAGGGTTAGCCAGATTGTTGAAACAGGAGGACCGAGCTATTACACCTTATCAGGAGGTGGTTGAGACCATCAACGTTGGTACCAAAGACGACAAGAAAGAGATTAAGATCGGGGCCAGTCTACAGGCCGAGAGGAAAGACCGTTGATCATGTACTTGACTGTGTTAGAAAGGTCAATGGGTTGTGTGCTCGGTCAGCATGACGAGTCAGGTCGAAAAGAGCATGCAATATACTACCTTAGCAAAAGTTTACCGACTGTGAACAAAGATACTCATTGCTCGAGAAAACTTGCCGCGCTTTGGCATGGGCTGCTCGCCGACTAAGACAGTATATGTTGACTCACACGACTCTATTGATATCAAAAATGGATCCAATCAAGTATATTTTTGAAAAGCCAGCACTTACCGGAAAAGTTACTAGGTGACAAATGATACTGACAGAGTATGACATCCAATACACTTCACAAAAAGCCATCAAGGGAAGTGTCTTGTCAGACTATCTTGCATAGCAACCGATTGATGATTACCAACCTATGAGGTTTGACTTTCCTGATGAGGACATCATGTTTCTCAAATCGAAAGATTGAGAGGAACCACTCCTGGAGGAGGGGCCTGACCCTGAATCCAATTGGGTTATGATGTTTGATGGGGCGGTCCACGTCAATGGTCGCGGAGTTGGTGTAGTGTTGATCACACCGGAAGGGGGTTCATATGCCATTTGGTGCCAGAATAACTTTTCCCTGCACCAACAATGAAGCCGAATACGAAGCTTGTATCCTAAGACTTGAGGAAGTCGTCAAAATGCAGATTAAATCCCTGGATGTATACGGGGACTCAGCTTTGGTCATCGATCAAACCAACAGGGAAATGGTGCTATGCTGGAACTACGTACCCAGAATTGACGTATCTCGGTCAAAGACGAATGAAGAAAGCATTTGGTTAAAAAATGCGCCCTCGGGGGTATCAAGTCGGTGAATTGGTACTCAAAAGATTTCTTCCTCCCAACACAGATCACAGGGGCAAATGGACACCGAACTATGAGGGTCCATACGTGGTTAAAAGAGTTTTATCTGGCGGAGCTTTGACGCTAACAACCATGGAGGGCGAAGGATTCCCGTCCCCTATTAACTCAGACGCGGTTAAAAAATACTTCGCATAAAATAGACCCGCTGGACAGTAAAAAGAATAGTCCAGGCAAAATAGGGGCATCCCGACGAACCAAAAAAAAAGAATAAAGAGGTTCGGGCAAAAATTAGGGATATATAAAAAAAAAAGAGTACACCCGGTGAGTCGAAAACCCAAAAGGGCGGCTCAGGCTAAAATGGGTATCCCGGTGGATTGAAAACCCGAAAAAGGGGGCGATCCAGGCAAAAGTTAGGGAATAAGCGAATGACTGTGATCTGAGTTCATCAGTGTTATATCACCGTTTCATTCAATCCGGCAATCTTCGAAGGTTAAAGATCGACTAATCATCCACTTCAGAAAGCAAGATGAGCAGAGCGTCTTGAGGACATACGAACCATAGCAGAGTCGAAACTCAGTGGGACCCCGTTTCCACATTGCCATTAGGATAGTTCTCTTTTTTTATAGCGATCACCTCTTTTCAGGGATCAGCTTCCTGATACCCTCGCCTATTCCTGGCACAATTTTTCTCCCCATTAAGAGTCGAATAATTCAGTTAAAGAGCCTCTTTATTTTTCATTTATCAGTTTGTTTGCAAAAATGTCCGAATTTTTGATAAAACATATTGCATATGAACATAATGGTGGCTTTTGCAGATGATTTGCACAGGAAAACATTTAAAATTGCTTTGAATGTGCTTAATCCCGGACGGTGAATTCAAACCGAGTAATTCCCCCGAGGCATACGTGTATTTTTAGTTGCAGGTCACAGGAACCGGATGCCAAGTCATGAATCCTCATCCCCAAGCGGTTGACAAAGTCTCTCCTCAACAGAGCATGTTCCCCAACAGAGTTGACAGTATCCAGACTGTCTATCCCCAATAGAGTTGACAGTATCCAGACTGTCTATCCCCAGCGGAGTTGACGGTGTCAGACTGTATCTTCCTAGCAACAGCGGAGTGGTTGCATGCCCAACGGACAAGAGGGTGGTGTTCCCAGTGTTCATCTCATCCCCAGCAGATTATTTCTAACAGATTTGTTCTAATCCCCAGCTTGAGGACGATTAGCAAGTTCATATCCCCAGCAAAGGTCGTTTCCTACGACATTTCCCCAGGAAGTGTTTTCCCCACAGACTCTCCTCATAGAGCCTCGCCGAACCAAGTTTCCATAGTTGATACTCCCCTCGCAAGGTCGACTTTTCAAGCAGCCAATTTATTTTTGGTGGCTCATTGGTCCCGGCAGACGGATCATTCCCCATAGAGCATTCAAGGATTGATACAGCGATCTGTTCCCTACCGGAGTTTGCTTCCCCTAGCCGATTTCTTTTTTCTTTTACACCATGCATAGCATTTGCATTCGCATGCATATCATATTAAGCATACACATAAGCTGATAAACAGGTTCTTCCAAGCAGACTGAAGAATTACTGTACAACCAAGGTCTTGAGATCCAGCCAGAGGATCAAGCGTGAGTGATCCAGCCTGAGGGTCATTTTGAAGATTCAGCCGGAGAATCGTTTTCCCGTGATCCAGCATGAGGGTCACTTTTTGAAGATTCAGCCTGAGAATCGTTTTCCCGTGATCCAGCATGAGGGTCATTTTTGAAGATTCAGCCTGAGAATCGTTTTCCCAAGAGTCAGCCTGAGGCTCAATTTGAAGATTCCCCAGTGAAGTCGCCTACAAGCTTTATTTCCCCAGCAAGTCTAATTGAGGAGTCGTTACAACATGTTCTAGCCCGAAGAATATGTACGAAGCCCAAAAGTGGAATATGCTCGAAGCTGCATATCTAATATGAAGGTTGGGTGTAGATTTCAAAAGAGGGTCAACCAGCGCATGCCTCAGATGCGGGATCCTAATGATGGGAATTTATCATCAAAACAATCCAGATCTAGCCAGAAGATCGAAGTCAGGTCTAGCCCGAAGACCGGAAATAGATTCAGCCAGAGAATCGAAGCAATTCAGATCTAGCCAGAAGATCGAAGTAGATTCAGCCAGAGAATCAAAGGAAATAGATTCAGCCAGAGAATCGAAACAAAGAAGATCTAGCCAGAAGATCGAAAATCGCAACAATTCAGATCTAGCCAGAAAATCGAAGTAGATTCAGCCAGAGAATCAAAGGAAATAGATTCAGCCAGAGAATCGAAACAAAGGAGATCTAGCCAGAAGATCGAAGAAGATCTAGCCAGAAGATCGAAGTCAGGTCTAGCCCGAAGACCGGAAATAGATTCAGCCAGAGAATCGAAACAATTCAGATCTAGCCAGAAGATCGAAGTAGATTCAGCCAGAGAATCAAATTAAGTTCAAATTCAGCCAGAGGATCGACACTCCAGATCTAGCCAGAAGATCAAAGTCAAGTCTAGCCCGAAGACCGAAAATAGATTCAGCCAGAGAATCGAAACGAAGGAGATCTAGCCAGAAGATCGAAGAAGATCTAGCCAGGAGATCAAAATCATATCCATCCCGAGGATCAAAATTAATATCCAACCAGAGGACTAAATTGAGTATAGGTTCAGCCAGAGGATCGAAACTCCAAATTAAGCCAGAGGATCGGAAAAAGATAAACAGCGCGGTGTATTTCCGCGTTTTTGTGGTATTCTCGGAGCACAAATTTTCGGTTTGTCTTTGGTATTCAATCACAGCTCACCCCGTTTGTCTGATAAGCTGTTCGCTTTCATCCTACTCGGGTTAGCTGATGTTTGAATAGGGGCAGCTGTAACACCCCAAAATTTTCCCTCCTCACTCATGCATTCATTTAGCATTTCATATTGCATTTCATCATGTCAATCAGAATTAGATCCAAAAAAAAAAAACGAAAAAAAACGAAAATAAATAAATAAATAATTTTTTACAAAAAAATAAAAAGAAAATAATAAAATTTTTTAATTAATTAATTAATTAAATAAATAATTAAATCAATAAAATATAATAAAAAATTTTGGACTTGGGTCTCTCTCATTTGAGCCCACAAAACCATGAAATTCAGTCTATAAATACCAAGGCTTCACTTGAGAGAACACAGAACAAAGGGGGATGTTGAAGAGAAGCAAAATACTCTGAGGTTTCCTTGGAACAAAACCCTGAGGAAAAAGATAGTGAGAGAAGACCTAACGGAGTTCAGAGCAGCCTCCAAACCCCGAAGGGAACTCAACTACACAGAATCACCTCTGCCTCACATAAACCCTGAAGATTGTTTTGTAAACCTCACGGGTGCAACTCAATTTCAATCAAGCTCTCCAATCAGGGCTCACATGACTTTTGCAGGGATAACTTGCGTGGTTTCCCACTTTATTTGTGGGATAACCCCTGGAGGTTCATTCCGATTACCTGTACTGACTCACTCTTCTTTGATGGCATTAGCTTGGAAGGATCTCAGGGTTTCCCATTCCTCTAATTGCTGTTACTTCGGATCTTTATCCGCGTGGTACTTTTACATTTTTCCCGCATTTTACTGCTTTCCTAGCTGGAAGACCTCGATAGGAGGCAACGTTTGAGCCCCTTGGTGGCATTTTACTTTGAGATACATGTTTTGTGTTTTGTATTCATATCCCTGCAGGTAGCGCGGTTCCTTCATCAAGGACTGCCCTTTTTTCCCTCGAGCATCCCAAACCCTAAAACTCAAAGCAACACGCTAACTCCTTCTACTACAGGCAAGTAAGTCTCCAAAGGTCGAGCATCCTGTAGATTGCGTAGTAACGTCATTCGTCCAAAACCCAATCCATAACCCCGTAGTTAGCCGAACTATGTTTTGCTCTGATTCTCAGGCCAGATGAGATACGTAGGCATAAGACGCGATGTCTTAGCGAGCACACACCCCCCAACCCATAGGTCAGTCGAGCTACGAAGACTCTGATTCTCATATTCAGATGAGATACGTATGCAGTGGATGCGACATCCGCGCGAGTCATTTTCATTTAACCCTTTTTTTTTTGGTAAACAGCACAAGATAAACCCACACCCTTTAGACAAGAACTACAAAAGTGGATCCCGTAGAGTACTACGGATGCGTAGGGGTGCTAATACCTTCCCTTCGCATAACCGACTCCCGAACCCAAGATTTGGTTGCGAGACCCCGTCTTGTCCTTTCCTTTTTTAGGTTTACTTCGAGCGTTTCCTTTCCCTCCTTTGGGATGAATAACGCACGGTGGCGACTCTTCTGTCTTTTTCTTTCGCCGGTTGTTTTTTTTCGCACTGTATTTTTCAGGTTGCAACACTAACTAGCGAACACCAAAGAAAAAGGTTATCAGATTGACAAACTAATAGGGAGTCTAGAACTCGAGCCTAATAGTTGTCATACAAACACAAAGAGACGTTGAGACGTCAAAAGAAACAAAAAGGTTGAAAAAGAAAAAGAAAAAGCGAGAAACAACAAACTAATAGGGAGTCTGGAACTCGAGCCTAATAGTTGTCACACAAACACAAAGAGACGCTGAGACGTCAAAAGAAACAAAAAGGTTGAAAAAGGAAAAAAAGGGCGAGAAACAACAAACTAATAGGGAGTCTGGAACTCGAGCCTAATAGTTGCCACACAAACACAAAGAGACGCTGAGACGTCAAAAGAAACAAAAAGGTTGAAAAAGGAAAAAAAAGGGCGCCCGGAGAGATCTCGCTCGATCTCCTGCCTACGTATCTCATCTGGTATGAGAATCAGGGCGACGTAGTTCCCTTTAACAGAGGAGAAACTCTCTCCTAACCAGAGACCAGGGAAACAACAAACTAATAGGGAGACTAAAACTCGAGCCTAATAGTTGTCATGCAATCCACAATCCCTAAGTTGAAGTCTCTAATCAGAACCTAACTCACACATGAAGTAAGTCAGCTCAAAAACATCAACACCAGTGAACAAGTATCACACACTATATCCACACAAGAGGCCCAAACAATGGGTAGGCTTTAGTCAAGAGGGGTAATATCAACCTCGACAAACAAGCCAAACTGTAAGGGTAATCAGGAGCTCTTAACCACTAACATTGAGAGTTAGGGTGAGAAGATCAAGATGGTAATGAGGATGAGACCTCATGCTCTTAACCCTGGCCTGGGTGAGCTTATGACAAAGAAAACGTGGGGATCCAGAAAGAGGGATCCTATTCCACTTGACTGACTCTATACAAAAATCTTGGGTACATGTTCTAGAGCATCAGCACGTAGTGCGAGCATAAAGAACGACTCACTGAATAACAGGGGATTGATTGCTAATCCCTTCTATCTTTCAATTTCCTATTCACTTAGGAGGACTTATCAAGTAACATGCCTCACTTGGAGGTGTTTGGCACAAATGTAAACAAACACAAACAGTGCCTCTTAAGGAGGACTTCAGCCAAAATGCCTGCCAAAAAGGTGACAGGACTTCCAGACTACATGGAGTAAGAAGGCTAAACTACCTCAGTGGTGTATCAACCATAATCCAAAGCTTAAGCAAAAGCAAAGCTAGCAAGCAACTAATGTACCTGTACAAAAGCCAACCAGTTAATATCTCAAACAGAAAACCAACAAACAAACAGTGGAACTTTCCAATATTTACAACTCAATGCAAGGCACAAATGCAAGCACTCAAATGAGTTCACCACATCAATTGACCTATAAAACAAAAATAGTTAGTGCTCAAAGGTATTTGCATCTCACAAGGTGAGACCAAACCCAACCATCAATGCTAAATGTCCAAACCTGAAACACAAAGCACAATTAGTTCATGTACAAAACACTAGTTCAAAGACTAGGTTCAAAACCAAACCAAATGATCAAAACAGAAGTCAATCTTTTTCCTAATGCACATTCAATCAATCAATAAAATGTCCTCAAAAGGACCAAGATCAATTCACAAAGCAAGTAGCTCAAATGATCCATGTAAAGCAAAGGCAATACAATGTGCATAAATTGGACATCCAAATTAGAAAATCCAAATCAAAACAGAAATGCATCTAATGGCCTTGATATTTTTTATGCAAGTTACTCATGTTATGAAAAAACATCATGCAGAAAATCAAATCCAGAAGATCTCAAATGATAGGTAAACAAAAATGCACAAATTGAATACCAAAATGTGACACAAATTGTCACACTACATCATCATGTGTCCAAAACAGTGATAGCATATGATAAAAATCTCAAACCAAAGCTCAAAAATCATATCACATGTGAGGATCAAGCACACCAAATTTCAGATCAATTGGATCAACACATAGCATTTCACAAAGCATTCATCATGACATATCAAATTGGCACCATGTTCAAACAAAAAATTCCAAATTAAATATCCAGAATCAAACAATTCATGAAATAAATGCTATAAAAAACTAGAGATCAAAACAAAAATGTGAAAAAAAATTGGGATCAATTTGAAGCATTTTTCCATTTTTTATGATTTTTTAAAGTTGAAATAATAAAAGAAATATGGAGGGAAAATGAAATTTGAAAATAAATCAGCCAATGCGCCACCAGGAATCGAACTCATGCGCTCAGGAAATGAGAATTCAAATTAAATTCTGAAAATGCCATGGCCTGGACTCGAACTCACGCAAGCAAGGATCACAAGCGCCTATGAAACGTATCGTTTCATTTAATACATGGCAGCCTCGTCATCAGGTCAAAGCACACAAGGCGAGTCAAAAGAAGCGTGGCCAATGGAATTGCCAAACAGGCGCGCACGTGGATCCAACATGGACCAAACCCTAGGGAAACAAAACCAGACGCCGGAACAGTAGTTCTGGTCGTCTTCTCCGGCCGTCTCTGGCGGAGATCAACATATTTTTTTTCCAGAACTCAATGAAATCTATATCAATCGAAAGCTCTTACAGCCTAGAGTCCAAATATCATTTTCACTTAACCTAATTCTTCCTATATTTTCTGGATCGAAGGCAAACATTTTCAACATCAAAACTTTAATTCATCACCACATGCACATCAGCATCATCTACGAAGCAAGATCTACATGTTTATGGCAAGAAAATAGCAAAAGAAGAAGATCAATTTTCGACCTACTTGAGATGGCAGTGACTGTACACGCGTGTTCAAGCTTCCAAACTCTCCAGATCAACTTCCTGAACCTTGCTTTGAAGCTTTATGCACAAAGAAATGCTTGAAAACTCCTAGATCTGATTCAATTTCAAACTTCCATTGACATGTTCATGTGCTTGAATGGCTCGAATTCCAGTTCAATTGTCCAATCCAATGGTTGATTCTTGTTCAATGGAGCATGATGAACATGATTATGCAAGAATATTGAAGAATTATGTGAAGAAAATTGAAAATCAAAGTGAGAGAATTTTGGAGGGAAATTGAGATTTTGGATCTGAAAAGTTAGTTTTCAGCAAAAACAGTTAGGGTTTGGCTTTTATATCATGTGTTAATGACACTGAAATCTCAATTAGGCAATGGATAAACAAGATTAGTGAAATATGGAGTGAAATGCAAAACATGCAAAATGTGATATCATGGCCATGCAACACGTGAACAGTGCCCATGCAAACTTCATCTTCACTTAAAACCAACCAATAAACATGATGGAAGTGGTATTTTGCTTGTATCTTAAACCAAATTTGAATTATCAAAATTCCCTAAAAAATGAACATTTATGAACAAATGATCATATGAACTTCTTCCATGCATGGCAAGGCTTCATTTGAAAAGTATTGGTCATGAGAAGTATTTTGCAAAAAGAATGGACCAATTTGGAGTTTTGAATCAAAAGTTATGCCACTTTGAAATTCCATGTATACTTTGTGATCATTTGGCCATAACTTCTCAACCAATCATTAGATGATCATGAAATAGGACTTTTTGAAAAGGGGAGAGAAAGATATCCAACTTTCATGTTCACGAAAAATCCATTTGAGACTTATTTGATGTTGAAAAATCAAGTTGAATGTGAACCAAAAACTTGCCATTTTTGGAAACTTGAAATTACAGGTCACTTTCCATTTTTGGAAACTTTTGTCATGACTTCAAAATCTTCAAGATAGATGTTTAGAATGACAAGTGGACCTCTTTTGAACATGATTGAGGTGTCTCAACTCATTTCCCCACCTCATAGCCCTCAGTTGACTGCACAATTGACTTTCTGGTCCTCAGATGACCTTGACATGCCCTGATCAGCTTGAACCTCTTCCACTTGGGGAAATGGCTCAGAAATGAAACCCTAGCTCATATAAATCCAATATAACAATCATGTGATCCTCATCATCAGCAAATACCTCCTTTCTTTGAGAAGCCCTGGTTGAAAGAATGTCATTGATTAGGGTTGACCAGAGGTCAAAGCCCTAATCCAGATGAACTTGAGAATGAACAATGAAATCCTTGAAGATGACATAACCCTAATGATGGTAATATATGTAGCACCTCAAATTTGCACCCTACCTTTTGCATATTCATTTCATTTTTAGGTCATTAACATCACATTAACATTGCCTTAGCATTGCATAGCATATTGCATTTTATCATGCGAGACTGATCAGAAGAAGTCATCTGTGCAAGAGAGCAAGGGATTTTCATGTTGGAAAAGATCCAAGGTTCATTTTGATGCAATTTGGCCAAGGTTGGGGGCTCAGGAGTCCACAGTGCATGACCAAGTCATCTAAGACCTATAAAAGTCAATTGTGAGTCGACTGAGGGCTAGGAGGTGGAGAGATGGTTTGAGACGCTTCCGTCATGTCCCAAAGAAGGTCATTTGTCATTGCAAATACTTATCTTGAAGAAGAAATCATTTCGTCCTTTCTCCGAACTAATATTGGAAATTCAAGTTGAGTTGGATGATCCTAGTTGATTACTGGAAAGTTGATTTGGTTTTGGAGATTTAACCGTGGTTGCATTAAGCCCATTCATTTCCTTTTGTTAAGCCCACAAGTTTATCCCATTAACCATTTTTTTCATATCCATATCTCATCTTGAAAATCTCATAAGCCCATTAAGCCCATTTACCCAATTTTAATCCAAGTTCATTAATCCATTTGTATCCATTTGGTTTAACCCATACCCATTTAATCAAAATCTAAATCCACTTTTATTTTTAGAACCCATTCATTACCATATCCATTTCTAGTTAACCAAATCCATTTAACCATTTTTTAACGGCTATCCAAATTCCATATCCCTCAAAACCACTTTTATTCCAATTTAATCATTATCCAATTTCATATCCATTTTTTTTACTCATATCCATTTCAAATCCAATTCAATTTCATTGTTAATATCCAAGTTTATTCGTCCAAATCATCATCCAATCAACCCATATTTCATTTTATTAAACCAACTCACCATTATCCAAACCATTTTTGCATTCATAAAAAATTTTCTGCATTTACAATATAACAAAATTCTGCATTTGCATAAACCAAATTCTGCATTGCAAAACCAAAATTCTGCATTGCATAAACCAAATTCTGCATTCATAAAAAAATTCTGCATTTACAATATAACAAAAATTCTGCATTGCATAAACCAAATTCTGCATTGCATCATAAAAATTCTGCATCTGCATTATAAAATTCTGCATAATTTAAAACAAAATTCTGCATCATAAAAAATCTGCATTAAAAATTCAGCAACACATCAAAAAATTCTGCATAATAGGCATGTGGAAATTCTGCATAAAATGCACCAAAAAGCTGTTGAGCCAAAACCAAACACAAGCAGCAAGCTTCACCAAGCGGTGCAAAGCTTCAAGCCAAGCTTCTAAAGCTACTTCCAAGCTCCAACCTGCAGAGCACAAAGCCGTTCACAATAGCTCATTCAAAAACGCAGCTCAAAGCCAAAGCTAAAACCGCGGCAACAAACGCAAGCCAATGCGTAAGCCACGACTTGTGATCCAGCTGCAAAAGGTGCAAAACGCAGGTGAATAAGCAAAGCTCCAGTGAATACATAAGCCAAATCCAACGGTAATGCATTGACACCAACCGCAAAGCCTGCAACAATGAAATAACAGAATTTTTCATTCACAACTAACTAACAAACTATAACCAAAAAAACTCATCTCTATAAATTCTCCTTCCCTCTCTCAAATTCGGTTTCCTCTCTTCAATTCCTTCACCAAACTCCATAGTCTTCACCTTCTATCACCGTAACCGTAACCTTCACTTTCTTCTCCAATCTTCAACATCAAGAACCACCACTTCAACTTCCTCTTCCCAACCGAGATTCTTCTTCTTCAACCAAATCTTCACTCTTCCATTCGGCATAACTATCATCATCACAACCGAACCACAGAGGATCCTGCAACAATTCTGCAGCAATTCTCTCCATTCTCAGAGGTGATAAGCAGAAGGAGATAGCAGAAGTAGATGAGGAAAAATCGGATCGCACCTTTGGGAATTCGATAGTCCTCTCTCTCCTTTGATCATCGACTCCAATCTTTTCTTCATCGATGCCTTGATCTTCATCGCGACGACGCTTCACCACCGCGTTGCCGTCGATCCGGCGACTCGAACTCTCGTCGTCACCATACTAACTACGGTTCATCCTTCGCAACCAAGGATAGCAACAAATAGCGGCGTGTTCTTCTGAGCGGGTAACGGTGAGTTTGCACAAGGAGTAGTGAAGAGCTGTGATTCGAAGTTTCGTCATCGCCGCAATCGCGTTCAAGCATCGTCCCTGCCGTCATCACCGATTAGCAAAGAAAACCAGAAGAAGTAGCAAGAAGATCAAGAGGAAGAGGAAGCAGAGACCGGAATCGGAAAGAGGGAAGAGATCCAATACCTATTCACGGTGTAATTTCGATCTGGTTAGTTTTCTTGCTTCCACTTGTATGTTTCTGCGTACAAAAGTCGGTTCACTCGCGACGTGGTTCCGATCCCGCCTCCTTTGGATTCTGCATGCATAAGGACGAATGGAACGTGGATGTAAAATGCCGATGATTGGAGTGGCGGTGATCATGGAGGCTTCGTTCTTCGTTTTCCTGTTGTTCGCTTCGCACGCACACCAGACAGATTGGAAGCGAAGATGGAAGTTGCGATGGACTTCGTATTGTATTACGGTTCGGAGATCCGTTTCGCCATGGATGAACCGGTTTCGGCGGGTATAACTGAGTCTGATTTGGGATTTAGGTCCAAACAATCGTTCACTGTGCTAGGCCTAATTTCACTTTAGTTAATTAGGACTTAGGATATAGTTTAGGTATAGTTTAGAATTGTAATTAGTTTTTAGGATGAGTAGTATGTTAATTAGGAATTCTAAGAATTTTGGAAATCGATTTGTTTAGGAAATTAGGTTTATTAGAAATAGTAGGTTAATTAGAATTAGATAGATTTTTTTGGAAATATTAATTTTGATTAAAATTTGGATTAAATGATACGTGAATTAGTGTAATAGACTTTTAGAAATATTAGAATTAATTGATATTAGCTTAATTTTGAAATTCTAGGTAATTAGGATTCTTAGTTTAGTTAGAAATTTTAGTTTAGGAATTAGACTTAAATAGTCTTAGGAATATTAAACCTTGATTAAACTTTTAGGATTTTAGAATATTGATTAGATTAGTCTAATAGAATTTTAGATAATTAGCCTTTTTTAGAATTTTAATTAGGTATTAAAATTTGGTTAGAATTTAATTAGAAAATAATTAGAAATAATTTTAGGATTAGAATATGTTAGAAATAATTTTAGAAATATTAAATCTAGTTTAGATATAATTAGAATTTTCATGTATAGATATTAACCCTTAACTGTGAAATGACTATTCTACCCCTAGGCTTAGAAATAATTCAATCTTGCATGCTCCCTTAATTTTAGGACATATTATCTCTTGAGTAAATGAATTTCATGTGGAGTGTCAGCTGCTGTTCTGGATTTTTTCCCTCTTTTAACCCTAGGCTTTGACCTAGTGGTTTGGACTCACTGTTTGGATTATGGATTTCAGGTTCAAAGGCACATTGCCATGATTGGAGTGCCTCATTCATTTAAGCCTGATTATTGGTTGATGTTGGCTAACATTGTGTTGTTTTGTAGGCTTTGAGAACAAATTCACTTGTGCTTGTGCCTTGCTCCTTGTCTGATGATGCTTTGTCTGTCTGTTTAATATTGACTGCTGGTTGTTTGTCTATACAGTTTAACTGATTGTTTTAGATTTTTTCACAGGTACCTAAGTGGCTTTGAGTTCATTTTGAACTTTGCTTTGCTTTGCTTAAGCAACTTGCATTGAGGTATAACTTCCTAACTTCATGTAGTCTGGAGACCCGGTCTGTTATTTGACCGGGCAAACTGTCTGAAGTCCTCCTTAAGAGGCAATGCTTGTGTATGTTTATATTTGTCCTAAGCAGGGAAAGTCCTCATTTGAGGCAATTGGTGGAAGGTAGGGATAAGCAATCTATCCCCCACTATTCAGTGAGTCTTCTCCTTGCTCCCATTACATGGTTGTAGCATTGAGATCCAAGCCCAAGATCTTGTACATTGTACAGTCGAGTCTATGTCCTGAGCGTAGAAGGGTCCCCCCATTCTGGACCCACGCTCCCTTGTCTGATGCTCTCTCTGACTTGAGATAGAAGCAATGAGGCACACCCCTCATCACCTTTCATCTAGCTTCACCTTAGCCCCTCAATGGCAAGGTTAAGAGCTAACCTGACCCCGATACAGAGGCTTGTTTGTTGAGGTTGATATGACCCCTCGACTAAAGCCTAACCCTGATGTTTGAGCCCCCTTGTTGGTGTGTTTATTTCATGCTGTATATGTTTGTGTGGTGTGATTGTATCCCCTAGGTTTGCTAGACTCCGCGTAGTCTCGTTTGCATGACAATTAAGGTAGCACGGTTCCTTCGTATAGGACTTCCTTTCTTGCTTGAGCTTTCCTAAAACACAAACAAACATTATCCCCTCTTAAGGATACGTCAACTCCTTCTGCTACAGGTGAGTAAGTCTCCAAAGGTCGAGCATCAGGTAGATTGCGTAGTGACGTTATCCACTTAAAAAACACAAACCAACAGGAATAGTTTAGCCGAACTACGGCAACTCTGATTCTCATGTCCAGATGAGATACGTAGGCACGAGATGCGATGTCTTGTCGAGTTTGACTAACCACTAACACTAACTCTTTTCTCTCACCCCTGTGTGATTGAGATCTATTCTTTTCTCTCGCCCTCGTTGCGATTGAGACCTTCCCCTTTCTCTTGCCCTAGTTGCAATCGAGACCCTTCTCCTTGTGTGCGTTTTTGGTTCGGATGCTGACATAATTCCATCAATTGGTTGTCGGGCTCCATGTTTGCCCTTTTGAGTGCGTTTTTGGTTCGGATGCTGATGTAAGTCCAGTGATTGGCATTCAGGCTCCACGTTTGCCTTTGCCTGTTTCTGTTTGTGTGCGTGTCAGCCGAGCTACGGATGCTCTGATTCTCCTTCGTCCAAAGGAGATACGTATGCATAGGATGCGATATCCTAGCGAGCATGTGTCATTTCCCCAGTCCGAACTACTTTGACTCTGATGTCTATGCTTGATAGACTAAGTAGGCCCAGGATACAATATCCTGCCGAGTCAGTCTTGTCTGTTTTCTTGCGTCTCTTTCAGCCAGTGTGTGTGTGTGTTTGAGCAGCGATTTTAGCAACCATTTTCCTTCCTATAGTGCGTGGATCCCGTCGAGTACGACGGATGCGTAGGGGTGCTAATACCTTCCCTTCGCATAACCGACTCCCGATCCCATTCTCTTTGGTCGCGAGACCACGTCTTTTTCCAGGTTTACTCTGAGCGTTTCCTTTCCCTCTTTTTGGGATAAATAACGCACGGTGGCGGCTCTGTTGTTCTTTCTTTCCCGCCGGTTTTTCGCGTAATGCGACAGCTGGCGACTCTGCTGGGGATTATAGAGAGAAGTTGACCTGTGCTGGTCCTTCTTCCCTGAGCGAGTCTCTCCTAGCGCTCTCTAGGTTAGGGTTTTGGTTGCTATCTGCTGTTATTTATTGCATTCATTCATTTACTGTTTGCATTTATTGTTTGCATTTATGTTTGCATTCATTCATATTCATCTGTTGTGTTGGCTGTGTGTTCTCTGTTTGGGGTGGGAGTTACTCGAGGTAAAAGGCCCAATACCCAGGCTATGAGTGCAATCTAGGAAACTTAGGAATAGAGTGATTCATGGGAAGCGGGTGGTATGGCGCCACTTAGCGGAACATTGATATCACGAGCAGTTCAGACCCTGGTGGGATATTATCGGTGCATACATCGGGTGTGCACAGGATGATATTCTGCGAAAGGTTATTTATGCTGCGTTTCTCTCGACCTTACCCTGGCCCAGATGACACCCGTGAGTGGGAGGGAATGATTATTACAGGTACAGTTGCTGACTGGTTGGTGACTTGTTGGTGACTCTTGGTACTGATGGTGACTGTGAATTGTGGACATTTATTTCTGGGACGCCGGAGTTCTGTCCGTGGTTTATCAGCGGGTTCCGTTTATTTCGGATCCCCGGGTTGAATTTGAAAGTACCGGTTCAGAGGATCTGGCTGTCATCCGTTCAATGGATGTTCCTGTGATAGTAATGTAATCTCCGGTTCCGTTTATTTCGGAACTCCCCAAGTCGGATTTATGGTGACTTAGTCCCGATGACTGTGACTGGTCCAGAGATTTGATGGGTCCTCAGATGACTTGGTGGCACAGTGACCTGCATTCATGCATTTGCATCGGTCTCATTTCGCATTCATCTGCATTCAACCCATGTCTAGCCGTATTCAGGGTCCATTTTTGATTAAGATTCTGGTTGAGAGATATCCAGATGTCAGAATGTTGTTGATGAAAAATTATTTGTCTCAGTGATGCTGGAATCAAAGGACAGAATATTCCTGATACGGGTAGACATTGCATGTGTGAGTCATACTAACCCATTTGCTGTTTTGTAGGTGTCAACCGGTGCGCATAGCCCGTCTGTTCAAATTTCCTGCTAGGGACGACAAATCCAAACTGATGGATCCACTCAACACCGGTAAAGGCAGACATGTTTGGGATCGGTTATCGGCCAGATCAAGAGTCGTCTAGACCAAACAGAGGACGTCGTCCACCGTACATCTTCGTCAGTGCAGAAATGCTGAATTCTGATCATGCCTGTTCAGTGGGTGAAGAGATCGACTGTGACCGCGAGCTCGAGTTGTGGATAAAGTCGTGCGTACCAGGCAATTGGAAGGCCTCCAAAATCACCATTGTCGCTCATCCGGAAGTGTAGTATTTCTGGGTTTTAGTTTGTTTGCATGAAAGCCATACGTTTTGCCCGAAACGTAATGGTCCATTGTAAGGGCCATCTCATGTGTTTCATTTTGCAACATTTTGCATCAGTAATAAATGGATGTTTTTGTGATCAAAAGCGGTGCTCCCTGTTTTTCACTTTTTGCAGTTTTTAAAACAAATAAAAATGGCAATGTTTTTATTTTCTTTCCTTTTGATTCATTTGGTTCCGACCACAAAAGTGATTACCTTTCTGATCTCATCGATAACAATTTGGTTACACCTCTGCATGACTTCGACAATCCGATCTATCATGCCGAAGAAGAAGGCGAAGAAGATTGTGATCTGCTGGAATTAGCCAGGTTGTTGAAACAAGAGGAGAAGGTGATTCAACCACACGAGGAGCGAGTCAAGATGGTAATCCCAAGTACCGCCGAGGTCAGAAGGGAAATGAAAGTTGAGGTCGCTTCAGAGGCAAGTCAAGAACAGAATGGTAGCCCTGTTGAAAGAGCAGGTTGATATCTTCACCTGGTGGCATCCAGATACACCGGGGTGGAATACCCATGTTATGGGGCACGAGCTACCACGAGAGAAGACTATCCTCTAGTAAAGAAGGTCGGTGCCACGGATCAAAGGTCTGCGGTGACTTTGTTTCATGATATGACTCATCATGAAATTGAATGCCATGTTGATGACATGATGACAAAGTCCCAAGTAGAAGAGGGGCCTCCGGTGGACTTGATCAAGTTGTTTGACCGGTCGGGATAACTCACACTGTTGAGTCAGAATCAGTGCACTTATGGAGTGCTGTCCGGTGAGCTGCCGAGGCTTGTTGGGGGCAAATCAGAGGAATCGAGGACGATCCTGTGAACAAAAAAAAAGAAGGAAAAAAAACAAGAAAAAAGAACAGTGCAATAGACGCCTGAACCAAAAACAAATAAAAGAGAAAGAAATCAATGGTCAGGTGGAATGATGACTGCCAAGGGGCATGGAAAAATGAAAAAAGAATAAGTTGCAGGAACCTCCGATTCTAATGCCTCCCGTGGAAGGAATAAATGTTGATTTGGTACTTGACAGCCCTCAAGGGGTCTAGGAGGTGTGTGGTGGGTCAGCATGACTAGTCTTGTCGAAAAGAGCATGCAATTTACCTAAGCAAAAAGTTTATCGACTGTGAAACAATACACTCACTGCTCGAGAAAACTTGATGTACTTTGGCATAGGCTGTTCGCCGACTGAGACAGTATGCTGGTTCATACCACCTTGTGGATGTCCAAAATGGATCTGATCAAGTATGTGCTTGAGGAGATAGCATTGAACAGACGGGTTGCGAGAGGGCAAATGATGTCGACTAAATACGATATTCGGTATACCTCCCAGAAAGCAATCAAGAGGAGGTATTGTATGGTTATCTCGCCTAGCAACCCATTGATGATTCTCAACCAAGGAAATTTAAAGTCCCTGATGAGGACATCTCGAGGTACTCAAATCGAAAGATTGAGAGTGACCGATCCCGGAGGAGGGGCCTGACCCTGAATCCGAACGGATTCTGATGTCTGATGGGGAAAGTTTAAAGTGAATGAGCTGGTGCTTCCCCGACAACATTTGAATGCACCAACGATGGTGGCTGAGTACGAAGTTGGTCCTGAGTGTTGTACTTCGGTACGTGCATCTACTGGGGCAGCGCCTTCCTCATTCAATATGGGATGGAAGTGATATTGCCTGCTGGAGGCCAGATCTCATTGTGGAGAGTCCGGATGGATGAGAAGTTTGAAAAAGGGCGAGTGGATGAGGACTCGGTATAGCGTGTTGAGCCTGATTGAGAAAAGAGGCTGACAGTTACTTGTCATGGGGCAGTTGTACCCAGTAAATGAAGTGTTGTTAACCGAGAAGTGCGACCTCGTGGGTATCATGAGAGATATGGTGTTGAAAAGGATCCTTCCTCCTCAACGATCGTGGGGCAAGCGGACACACAGTTATGAATGTCCATTCGTGGTCAAAAGGGTCTTCTCTGACAGAGCCTTATGGTTGACGACCACGGATGATGAGGATTTTCCATCCCCTGCGGATGCGGACGCAGTTAAAAGATACTTCGTGAAAAATTGACCCGCTGGACAAAAAAGAAAGAGTCCAGGCAAAAAAGGGGCATCCCGGCGAACCAAGAAAAAAAAAACAGAAAAGGTTCGGGCAAAAGTTAGGGATAATGAAAAAACTGTACACCCGGCAAGTCGAAAACCCCACAAGGGCGGCTTGGGCAAAAATGGGTATCCCGTGAACTGAAACCCGAAAAGGCGGTCCAGCCAAAAGAGGGATTGAGACGAACAACTACGTCCAGCATGATCGTTTGTGCTTTGGTTAAGACATCTCAGCTAATCTCCGACAGAGACCGATTGGAAGCGTCCTGTTCAGAAGGCCGAAAGTGCGGAAAGTCTTGAGGACATATGAGGTGTAACCGAGTTGGAACCCGATGAAATCACGGTTTCACATTGCCATTAGGATAGAGTTTTTCCTTTTGTGCGCAATCACCTCTTTCCAGGGATTGCTTCCTGTGTGTTGCTCGGTTTTGAGCTATCTTTTTTCAGTCAATAAAATGCGTATTCAGTCAAATAGTTTTGTTTTTGTTTTCATTACCGCTTTGATTACGAAAACATCTGTTTATTTTGATAAAGAATATTTGCATTTTGAAACATAGAGGTCCCTTCCGATGCATGCTTATGAGATTGAAATCTGGAAATCTTATTCGGAAGTTTGAGTGACCAAGATGTTGAAGTGTTGGCACGCCTGGGGCACGCTTTTATCTAACAATCTCTTGTGCAGGTGCTGTTAGATATCTTCATTCGCTGGCAAGTAGTGATATGGAGCCTTTTGACAAAAGATCCCCACAGAGTCCAACCAGGGGCAAGGGATAGACGAACGGTGAAAGGACGACGAAAGAAGGACGACGATCCTGGAAAGTTAACCAAGAGGACTCTTCAAAGTCTAAGGACTGGAAAGTTTGTATGAATCCCAGGAATTTGATCTTCGTGGGATGAATCAGAAAAGTCCAGGCAAGTCTGGGAGTTCTCAAAAGTGGAAAGCTGACACTGTGGGTGGACGATGGATGACGTTGTTCGACGACTTGACAGGCGTTCCGTACCCAATAGGCTGTATCCCCAGTGGGTGTGAGAGTGTTAGTTCCCTAACAAATTTGAGATCAGTGCCTCCTCAGCAAGCATGAAGGTTACCGTGTCCCCATCGGAGTTGTGGTTGTTTTCCAAGTCTGAAGCTGTCTTCCCAGCAGAGTTTGTGTTGATGGTTTTCCCTCAGCGAGGTCCCCCAAGCGGATCGGGTTCGGAGAAAATCATCCCCAGTAGAGATAAGCGTGGGTTGCCTCCCCTAGCAGGGTAATCTCCAAGCAGTATGGGTTCGATGGAGTTCACCCCCAGCAAAGGTTTGTCTTTCCCCAGCAGGGCGGAAATTGACGTGGTAATGAGATCCTCAGCACAGTTCCTGGAGTTCCCCGGTGTTGTCTCCGAAGGGGACGTGTTTTTATGCATTCATCATTTAGACAAGCATAGCATATTGCATCATTAGCGCATAGCCTTTCCATGTTCATGGGGCATTGTGTAAAACAAAAAAAAAACTCATGCATCAACATTGCAAACATGTCCATTAGCCCTAGGCAGTGGTGACCAGCCGAGATTGGGTTGTTGGAAAGAGTTTAGCATCGCTTGGATCGAGATGCGATGTCTTGTCGAGTTTGACTAACCACTAACACTAACTCTTTTCTCTCACCCCTGTGTGATTGAGATCTATTCTTTTCTCTCGCCCTCGTTGCGATTGAGACCTTCCCCTTTCTCTTGCCCTAGTTGCAATCGAGACCCTTCTCCTTGTGTGCGTTTTTGGTTCGGATGCTGACATAATTCCATCAATTGGTTGTCGGGCTCCATGTTTGCCCTTTTGAGTGCGTTTTTGGTTCGGATGCTGATGTAAGTCCAGTGATTGGCATTCAGGCTCCACGTTTGCCTTTGCCTGTTTCTGTTTGTGTGCGTGTCAGCCGAGCTACGGATGCTCTGATTCTCCTTCGTCCAAAGGAGATACGTATGCATAGGATGCGATATCCTAGCGAGCATGTGTCATTTCCCCAGTCCGAACTACTTTGACTCTGATGTCTATGCTTGATAGACTAAGTAGGCCCAGGATACAATATCCTGCCGAGTCAGTCTTGTCTGTTTTCTTGCGTCTCTTTCAGCCAGTGTGTGTGTGTGTTTGAGCAGCGATTTTAGCAACCATTTTCCTTCCTATAGTGCGTGGATCCCGTCGAGTACGACGGATGCGTAGGGGTGCTAATACCTTCCCTTCGCATAACCGACTCCCGATCCCATTCTCTTTGGTCGCGAGACCACGTCTTTTTCCAGGTTTACTCTGAGCGTTTCCTTTCCCTCTTTTTGGGATAAATAACGCACGGTGGCGGCTCTGTTGTTCTTTCTTTCCCGCCGGTTTTTCGCGTAATGCGACAGCTGGCGACTCTGCTGGGGATTATAGAGAGAAGTTGACCTGTGCTGGTCCTTCTTCCCTGAGCGAGTCTCTCCTAGCGCTCTCTAGGTTAGGGTTTTGGTTGCTATCTGCTGTTATTTATTGCATTCATTCATTTACTGTTTGCATTTATTGTTTGCATTTATGTTTGCATTCATTCATATTCATCTGTTGTGTTGGCTGTGTGTTCTCTGTTTGGGGTGGGAGTTACTCGAGGTAAAAGGCCCAATACCCAGGCTATGAGTGCAATCTAGGAAACTTAGGAATAGAGTGATTCATGGGAAGCGGGTGGTATGGCGCCACTTAGCGGAACATTGATATCACGAGCAGTTCAGACCCTGGTGGGATATTATCGGTGCATACATCGGGTGTGCACAGGATGATATTCTGCGAAAGGTTATTTATGCTGCGTTTCTCTCGACCTTACCCTGGCCCAGATGACACCCGTGAGTGGGAGGGAATGATTATTACAGGTACAGTTGCTGACTGGTTGGTGACTTGTTGGTGACTCTTGGTACTGATGGTGACTGTGAATTGTGGACATTTATTTCTGGGACGCCGGAGTTCTGTCCGTGGTTTATCAGCGGGTTCCGTTTATTTCGGATCCCCGGGTTGAATTTGAAAGTACCGGTTCAGAGGATCTGGCTGTCATCCGTTCAATGGATGTTCCTGTGATAGTAATGTAATCTCCGGTTCCGTTTATTTCGGAACTCCCCAAGTCGGATTTATGGTGACTTAGTCCCGATGACTGTGACTGGTCCAGAGATTTGATGGGTCCTCAGATGACTTGGTGGCACAGTGACCTGCATTCATGCATTTGCATCGGTCTCATTTCGCATTCATCTGCATTCAACCCATGTCTAGCCGTATTCAGGGTCCATTTTTGATTAAGATTCTGGTTGAGAGATATCCAGATGTCAGAATGTTGTTGATGAAAAATTATTTGTCTCAGTGATGCTGGAATCAAAGGACAGAATATTCCTGATACGGGTAGACATTGCATGTGTGAGTCATACTAACCCATTTGCTGTTTTGTAGGTGTCAACCGGTGCGCATAGCCCGTCTGTTCAAATTTCCTGCTAGGGACGACAAATCCAAACTGATGGATCCACTCAACACCGGTAAAGGCAGACATGTTTGGGATCGGTTATCGGCCAGATCAAGAGTCGTCTAGACCAAACAGAGGACGTCGTCCACCGTACATCTTCGTCAGTGCAGAAATGCTGAATTCTGATCATGCCTGTTCAGTGGGTGAAGAGATCGACTGTGACCGCGAGCTCGAGTTGTGGATAAAGTCGTGCGTACCAGGCAATTGGAAGGCCTCCAAAATCACCATTGTCGCTCATCCGGAAGTGTAGTATTTCTGGGTTTTAGTTTGTTTGCATGAAAGCCATACGTTTTGCCCGAAACGTAATGGTCCATTGTAAGGGCCATCTCATGTGTTTCATTTTGCAACATTTTGCATCAGTAATAAATGGATGTTTTTGTGATCAAAAGCGGTGCTCCCTGTTTTTCACTTTTTGCAGTTTTTAAAACAAATAAAAATGGCAATGTTTTTATTTTCTTTCCTTTTGATTCATTTGGTTCCGACCACAAAAGTGATTACCTTTCTGATCTCATCGATAACAATTTGGTTACACCTCTGCATGACTTCGACAATCCGATCTATCATGCCGAAGAAGAAGGCGAAGAAGATTGTGATCTGCTGGAATTAGCCAGGTTGTTGAAACAAGAGGAGAAGGTGATTCAACCACACGAGGAGCGAGTCAAGATGGTAATCCCAAGTACCGCCGAGGTCAGAAGGGAAATGAAAGTTGAGGTCGCTTCAGAGGCAAGTCAAGAACAGAATGGTAGCCCTGTTGAAAGAGCAGGTTGATATCTTCACCTGGTGGCATCCAGATACACCGGGGTGGAATACCCATGTTATGGGGCACGAGCTACCACGAGAGAAGACTATCCTCTAGTAAAGAAGGTCGGTGCCACGGATCAAAGGTCTGCGGTGACTTTGTTTCATGATATGACTCATCATGAAATTGAATGCCATGTTGATGACATGATGACAAAGTCCCAAGTAGAAGAGGGGCCTCCGGTGGACTTGATCAAGTTGTTTGACCGGTCGGGATAACTCACACTGTTGAGTCAGAATCAGTGCACTTATGGAGTGCTGTCCGGTGAGCTGCCGAGGCTTGTTGGGGGCAAATCAGAGGAATCGAGGACGATCCTGTGAACAAAAAAAAGAAGGAAAAAAAACAAGAAAAAAGAACAGTGCAATAGACGCCTGAACCAAAAACAAATAAAAGAGAAAGAAATCAATGGTCAGGTGGAATGATGACTGCCAAGGGGCATGGAAAAATGAAAAAAGAATAAGTTGCAGGAACCTCCGATTCTAATGCCTCCCGTGGAAGGAATAAATGTTGATTTGGTACTTGACAGCCCTCAAGGGGTCTAGGAGGTGTGTGGTGGGTCAGCATGACTAGTCTTGTCGAAAAGAGCATGCAATTTACCTAAGCAAAAAGTTTATCGACTGTGAAACAATACACTCACTGCTCGAGAAAACTTGATGTACTTTGGCATAGGCTGTTCGCCGACTGAGACAGTATGCTGGTTCATACCACCTTGTGGATGTCCAAAATGGATCTGATCAAGTATGTGCTTGAGGAGATAGCATTGAACAGACGGGTTGCGAGAGGGCAAATGATGTCGACTAAATACGATATTCGGTATACCTCCCAGAAAGCAATCAAGAGGAGGTATTGTATGGTTATCTCGCCTAGCAACCCATTGATGATTCTCAACCAAGGAAATTTAAAGTCCCTGATGAGGACATCTCGAGGTACTCAAATCGAAAGATTGAGAGTGACCGATCCCGGAGGAGGGGCCTGACCCTGAATCCGAACGGATTCTGATGTCTGATGGGGAAAGTTTAAAGTGAATGAGCTGGTGCTTCCCCGACAACATTTGAATGCACCAACGATGGTGGCTGAGTACGAAGTTGGTCCTGAGTGTTGTACTTCGGTACGTGCATCTACTGGGGCAGCGCCTTCCTCATTCAATATGGGATGGAAGTGATATTGCCTGCTGGAGGCCAGATCTCATTGTGGAGAGTCCGGATGGATGAGAAGTTTGAAAAAGGGCGAGTGGATGAGGACTCGGTATAGCGTGTTGAGCCTGATTGAGAAAAGAGGCTGACAGTTACTTGTCATGGGGCAGTTGTACCCAGTAAATGAAGTGTTGTTAACCGAGAAGTGCGACCTCGTGGGTATCATGAGAGATATGGTGTTGAAAAGGATCCTTCCTCCTCAACGATCGTGGGGCAAGCGGACACACAGTTATGAATGTCCATTCGTGGTCAAAAGGGTCTTCTCTGACAGAGCCTTATGGTTGACGACCACGGATGATGAGGATTTTCCATCCCCTGCGGATGCGGACGCAGTTAAAAGATACTTCGTGAAAAATTGACCCGCTGGACAAAAAAGAAAGAGTCCAGGCAAAAAAGGGGCATCCCGGCGAACCAAGAAAAAAAAACAGAAAAGGTTCGGGCAAAAGTTAGGGATAATGAAAAAACTGTACACCCGGCAAGTCGAAAACCCCACAAGGGCGGCTTGGGCAAAAATGGGTATCCCGGTGAACTGAAACCCGAAAAGGCGGTCCAGCCAAAAGAGGGATTGAGACGAACAACTACGTCCAGCATGATCGTTTGTGCTTTGGTTAAGACATCTCAGCTAATCTCCGACAGAGACCGATTGGAAGCGTCCTGTTCAGAAGGCCGAAAGTGCGGAAAGTCTTGAGGACATATGAGGTGTAACCGAGTTGGAACCCGATGAAATCACGGTTTCACATTGCCATTAGGATAGAGTTTTTCCTTTTGTGCGCAATCACCTCTTTCCAGGGATTGCTTCCTGTGTGTTGCTCGGTTTTGAGCTATCTTTTTTCAGTCAATAAAATGCGTATTCAGTCAAATAGTTTTGTTTTTGTTTTCATTACCGCTTTGATTACGAAAACATCTGTTTATTTTGATAAAGAATATTTGCATTTTGAAACATAGAGGTCCCTTCCGATGCATGCTTATGAGATTGAAATCTGGAAATCTTATTCGGAAGTTTGAGTGACCAAGATGTTGAAGTGTTGGCACGCCTGGGGCACGCTTTTATCTAACAATCTCTTGTGCAGGTGCTGTTAGATATCTTCATTCGCTGGCAAGTAGTGATATGGAGCCTTTTGACAAAAGATCCCCACAGAGTCCAACCAGGGGCAAGGGATAGACGAACGGTGAAAGGACGACGAAAGAAGGACGACGATCCTGGAAAGTTAACCAAGAGGACTCTTCAAAGTCTAAGGACTGGAAAGTTTGTATGAATCCCAGGAATTTGATCTTCGTGGGATGAATCAGAAAAGTCCAGGCAAGTCTGGGAGTTCTCAAAAGTGGAAAGCTGACACTGTGGGTGGACGATGGATGACGTTGTTCGACGACTTGACAGGCGTTCCGTACCCAATAGGCTGTATCCCCAGTGGGTGTGAGAGTGTTAGTTCCCTAACAAATTTGAGATCAGTGCCTCCTCAGCAAGCATGAAGGTTACCGTGTCCCCATCGGAGTTGTGGTTGTTTTCCAAGTCTGAAGTTGTCTTCCCAGCAGAGTTTGTGTTGATGGTTTTCCCTCAGCGAGGTCCCCCAAGCGGATCGGGTTCGGAGAAAATCATCCCCAGTAGAGATAAGCGTGGGTTGCCTCCCCTAGCAGGGTAATCTCCAAGCAGTATGGGTTCGATGGAGTTCACCCCCAGCAAAGGTTTGTCTTTCCCCAGCAGGGCGGAAATTGACGTGGTAATGAGATCCTCAGCACAGTTCCTGGAGTTCCCCGGTGTTGTCTCCGAAGGGGACGTGTTTTTATGCATTCATCATTTAGACAAGCATAGCATATTGCATCATTAGCGCATAGCCTTTCCATGTTCATGGGGCATTGTGTAAAACAAAAAAAAAACTCATGCATCAACATTGCAAACATGTCCATTAGCCCTAGGCAGTGGTGACCAGCCGAGATTGGGTTGTTGGAAAGAGTTTAGCATCGCTTGGATCGACTTCAGAATTGGGTTCCCCAGCAGGGTTGAGAGAAGTGACCCCGCAAGTGAGTGGGTATCCCCAGCATTGTTACTCCCCAATTGGTAGCATCTTGCCAGCTTGGATCTTTTTCCTTAGCAGATGTGGGGGTGTCTGATCTCTCCATGTAGATTTGACCCTTTAAGCAGAAAATGTCTGTCATTTCCTTCTGCACTCCCCACGAGTTGTGTCCTCGTGGATGACGGTTGGTTCCGTTCCCTCCCACACATAATGGGACGGGTTTTCCCTAGTGAGTTCTTTCCTCATTAGGATGTCTTGGGTCAGTTTGCCTTTTTGGATCGATCCTGAATTGGCTTCCTTGTGGCTGTCTCCTGTTTTTCCCTGGGGCATAAATGAATAGTTGCTCACTAACCGGCACTCATTCATCTTACCCTCAGCGGAATTTGTGGGCCTCTACCTGCAACCCGGTAGTTGTAAGTCCTATCTTTGTGGTTTTCTACCTACAATCCGGTAGTTGTAAAATCCCACTTTCATCCCCTAGCAGAGGTAACCTTTGTGGTTCATGCTGTTTGTTGGCCTCTACCTGTAACCCGGTAGTTGTAAGTCCTATCTTTGTGGTTTTCTACCTACAATCCGGTAGTTGTAAAATCCCACTTTCCTCCCCTAGCAGAGGTAACCTTTGTGGTTCATTCTGTCGGTTGGCTTCTACCTACAACCCGGTAGTTGTAAGTCCTATCTTTGTGGTTTTCTACCTACTAGCTGGTAGTTGTAAAATCCCACGTTCTCTCCTTGTTGTGGAGTTAACCCTCTGTGCTCATCCTATTGATGACTGGTTGCTTTTCCGTGGTTTTCTGCCTACTAACCGGTAGATGTAATCCCCTCTTTGCAGTTATCAGTATCCAGTTTGCGGTATTGATATTCTTGTCCCATCTGGATACTCGCCTTGATCAAGCAGTATTGTCCCCAGTGGGTCTCCCCCTTTCTTTTGGGTATTTGCTCCGAGTTAGCAACTTTATCCTCTTTTGATTGGTCATCTTTGCGTACCTAGTCCTGGTACCCCGATGCCTTTCTTTTCGGTCGATTCATCCATCTAACAACCTGCAACCCGGTTATGGATAATCTTCCATGCGAGTGTGTTATCTACGTTTTGACGACTATAGATAATATGTCTCATGCGCTCTCTGGTCAGTCGTTTGATTGTTTTCTCCAGCAGAGTAAGATTCGTATTCCTCGTGGAAACGGATGTCCATCCTCTAACAAGTTTGCTTTCGCTCTCTTCAGGATGATGTCGGTCGCTTATCCATTTAACAACCTGCAACCCGGTTATGGATAATCTTCCATGCGAGTCTATTATCTACGTTTTGACGGCTATAGATAATATGTCTCATGCGCTCTTGGGTCGAAGTCGTCCTCCCCAGTCGAGTAAGATTCGTATTCCCTATGGAATCGAATGTCCATCCTTTAACAGGACCGCTTTTCTAGCCCTCTTCAGGATGTTGAGTGTTTTGGGAACGCCAAGCCAATTCACGCTTTGGTCGGTCACCCGTTTCATACCTACAATCCGGTATCCTTGGTGTTCCTCCCTGTTTGCTCGCTGTAGTGACTTTGTTCCCCAGTGAGATCCCCTGCAAGTGTTTAGCCTTGCCTTGACATATGTAGATGTCGTCCTGTCAACACCCGCGTGTGTTGTTTCTTTGGTGACGGTAAACATCATCTTTCGATGTTCGTAACGTCGTCTCTTCCCTAGTGAAGTTTCTCCTCTCCGTTGGTGTCGATAAACGTCGAGTTTTTCCTACGCGTCCGTTGGCGTATAGTTGATATCTTTCCCCACAGGGTCGTCCCCAGAAGTTTTCTCCTCTCCGTTGGTGTCGATAAACGTCGAGTTTTTCGTGTGCGTCCTATGACGTATAGTTGATGGTTCCCCGCAGATCATTTGGTAATACCAGATGATTCCCCTCAGAATACTCCTCCTCTCCGTTGGTGTCGATAAACGTCGAGTTTTTCCTATTCATCCTATGACGTCTAGTGGTACCCTTCCCCAAGTGGATCTACCTCCCCGTTGGTTTCGATAAACGTTGTGTTTTTCTCATTCGTCCGCGAACGTCTGATTGTGTATCCTATTCCCATTCATTCATTAATGTCTGGTTGATTTCCCAACCCGAATTCCCAGTAGACGTCCTATTCGGTTTCCGGTTGTGGTGTCTTTCCCTCGTGAAGTGGCTTTCTCCTTCTCCCTTTCGTCCTATGACGTCTGGCTGAGTTTTATCCTTCTCCCTTTCGTCCTATGACGTCTGGCTGAGTTTTATCCTTCTGCCTTTCGTCCTATGACGTCTGGCTGAGTTTTCTCCTTCTCCCTTTCGTCCGATGACGTCTGGTTGAGTCTCCCTTTCGTCCTATGACGTCTTGGCTGAGTTTCCTCCTTCTCCGTTGGTGTCGATAAACGTTGAGTCTCCCTTTCGTCCTATGACGTCTTGGCTGAGTTTTCTCCTTCTCCGTTGGTGTCGATAAACGTTGAGTCTCCCTTTCGTCCTATGACGTATGGCTGAGTTTTCTCCTTCTCCCTTTCGTCCGATGACGTCTGGTTGAGTCTCCCTTTCGTCCTATGACGTCTTGGCTGAGTTTCCTCCTTCTCCGTTGGTGTCGATAAACGTTGAGTCTCCCTTTCGTCCGTTGGCGTCTGGTTGAGTTTCCTCCTTCTCCGTTGGTGTCGATAAACGTTGAGTCGCCCTTTCGTCCTATGACGTCTTGGCTGAGTTTCCTCCTTCTCCGTTGGTGTCGATAAACGTTGAGTCTCCCTTTCGTCCTATGACGTCTTGGCTGAGTTTTCTCCTTCTCCGTTGGTGTCGATAAACGTCGAGCTTCTCCCTTTCGTCCTGTGACGTCTGGTCGAGTCTTCCCATTCATCCTATGATGTCTGGTTACCTCTCCGTTGGTCTTGGTAAACGTTGAGTTTTTCCCCATTTCGTCCGCTGACGTATGGTTGTATCTCTCTTTCCATTCATTCATTAATGATTGGTTACCTCTCCGTTGGTCTCGGTAAACGTTGAGTTTTTCCCATTACGTCCGCTGACGTATGGTTGTATCCTTTCCTGGTTATCCCCAGTAGAGTTGATTTACCTCTCCGTTGGTCTTGGTAAACGCTGAGTTTTTCCCTATTCGTCCTATGACGTCTAGTTGTACCCGTCCCCATGTGGATTTACCTCTCCGTTGGTCTTGGTAAACGTTGAGTGTTTCCTAGTTGTCCGTTGGCATCTAGTTGAGATGATTTCTGTTCCCATTCATCGTGTGTCGATGTCTGGATGTCGTTATGCCTTTGAAAGAAGAAAAACAGAAAAGAGACAATTCCCAGCAGTGTGCAAATTCTACGGTTCTTGGTATTCAATCCCTGTTTACCCTGAAAGTCTGACAGCCGTTGCTCTCATCCGTTCGGGTTCCCAGTTGATTGAATAGGGGCAGCTGTAGCACCTCAAATTTGCACCCTACCTTTTGCATATTCATTTCATTTTTAGGTCATTAACATCACATTAACATTGCCTTAGCATTGCATAGCATATTGCATTTTATCATGCGAGACTGATCAGAAGAAGTCATCTGTGCAAGAGAGCAAGGGATTTTCATGTTGGAAAAGATCCAAGGTTCATTTTGATGCAATTTGGCCAAGGTTGGGGGCTCAGGAGTCCACAGTGCATGACCAAGTCATCTAAGACCTATAAAAGTCAATTGTGAGTCGACTGAGGGCTAGGAGGTGGAGAGATGGTTTGAGACGCTTCCGTCATGTCCCAAAGAAGGTCATTTGTCATTGCAAATACTTATCTTGAAGAAGAAATCATTTCGTCCTTTCTCCGAACTAATATTGGAAATTCAAGTTGAGTTGGATGATCCTAGTTGATTACTGGAAAGTTGATTTGGTTTTGGAGATTTAACCGTGGTTGCATTAAGCCCATTCATTTCCTTTTGTTAAGCCCACAAGTTTATCCCATTAACCATTTTTTTCATATCCATATCTCATCTTGAAAATCTCATAAGCCCATTAAGCCCATTTACCCAATTTTAATCCAAGTTCATTAATCCATTTGTATCCATTTGGTTTAACCCATACCCATTTAATCAAAATCTAAATCCACTTTTATTTTTAGAACCCATTCATTACCATATCCATTTCTAGTTAACCAAATCCATTTAACCATTTTTTAACGGCTATCCAAATTCCATATCCCTCAAAACCACTTTTATTCCAATTTAATCATTATCCAATTTCATATCCATTTTTTTTACTCATATCCATTTCAAATCCAATTCAATTTCATTGTTAATATCCAAGTTTATTCGTCCAAATCATCATCCAATCAACCCATATTTCATTTTATTAAACCAACTCACCATTATCCAAACCATTTTTGCATTCATAAAAAATTTTCTGCATTTACAATATAACAAAATTCTGCATTTGCATAAACCAAATTCTGCATTGCAAAACCAAAATTCTGCATTGCATAAACCAAATTCTGCATTCATAAAAAAAATTCTGCATTTACAATATAACAAAAATTCTGCATTGCATAAACCAAATTCTGCATTGCATCATAAAAATTCTGCATCTGCATTATAAAATTCTGCATAATTTAAAACAAAATTCTGCATCATAAAAAATCTGCATTAAAAATTCAGCAACACATCAAAAAATTCTGCATAATAGGCATGTGGAAATTCTGCATAAAATGCACCAAAAAGCTGTTGAGCCAAAACCAAACACAAGCAGCAAGCTTCACCAAGCGGTGCAAAGCTTCAAGCCAAGCTTCTAAAGCTACTTCCAAGCTCCAACCTGCAGAGCACAAAGCCGTTCACAATAGCTCATTCAAAAACGCAGCTCAAAGCCAAAGCTAAAACCGCGGCAACAAACGCAAGCCAATGCGTAAGCCACGACTTGTGATCCAGCTGCAAAAGGTGCAAAACGCAGGTGAATAAGCAAAGCTCCAGTGAATACATAAGCCAAATCCAACGGTAATGCATTGACACCAACCGCAAAGCCTGCAACAATGAAATAACAGAATTTTTCATTCACAACTAACTAACAAACTATAACCAAAAAAACTCATCTCTATAAATTCTCCTTCCCTCTCTCAAATTCGGTTTCCTCTCTTCAATTCCTTCACCAAACTCCATAGTCTTCACCTTCTATCACCGTAACCGTAACCTTCACTTTCTTCTCCAATCTTCAACATCAAGAACCACCACTTCAACTTCCTCTTCCCAACCGAGATTCTTCTTCTTCAACCAAATCTTCACTCTTCCATTCGGCATAACTATCATCATCACAACCGAACCACAGAGGATCCTGCAACAATTCTGCAGCAATTCTCTCCATTCTCAGAGGTGATAAGCAGAAGGAGATAGCAGAAGTAGATGAGGAAAAATCGGATCGCACCTTTGGGAATTCGATAGTCCTCTCTCTCCTTTGATCATCGACTCCAATCTTTTCTTCATCGATGCCTTGATCTTCATCGCGACGACGCTTCACCACCGCGTTGCCGTCGATCCGGCGACTCGAACTCTCGTCGTCACCATACTAACTACGGTTCATCCTTCGCAACCAAGGATAGCAACAAATAGCGGCGTGTTCTTCTGAGCGGGTAACGGTGAGTTTGCACAAGGAGTAGTGAAGAGCTGTGATTCGAAGTTTCGTCATCGCCGCAATCGCGTTCAAGCATCGTCCCTGCCGTCATCACCGATTAGCAAAGAAAACCAGAAGAAGTAGCAAGAAGATCAAGAGGAAGAGGAAGCAGAGACCGGAATCGGAAAGAGGGAAGAGATCCAATACCTATTCACGGTGTAATTTCGATCTGGTTAGTTTTCTTGCTTCCACTTGTATGTTTCTGCGTACAAAAGTCGGTTCACTCGCGACGTGGTTCCGATCCCGCCTCCTTTGGATTCTGCATGCATAAGGACGAATGGAACGTGGATGTAAAATGCCGATGATTGGAGTGGCGGTGATCATGGAGGCTTCGTTCTTCGTTTTCCTGTTGTTCGCTTCGCACGCACACCAGACAGATTGGAAGCGAAGATGGAAGTTGCGATGGACTTCGTATTGTATTACGGTTCGGAGATCCGTTTCGCCATGGATGAACCGGTTTCGGCGGGTATAACTGAGTCTGATTTGGGATTTAGGTCCAAACAATCGTTCACTGTGCTAGGCCTAATTTCACTTTAGTTAATTAGGACTTAGGATATAGTTTAGGTATAGTTTAGAATTGTAATTAGTTTTTAGGATGAGTAGTATGTTAATTAGGAATTCTAAGAATTTTGGAAATCGATTTGTTTAGGAAATTAGGTTTATTAGAAATAGTAGGTTAATTAGAATTAGATAGATTTTTTTGGAAATATTAATTTTGATTAAAATTTGGATTAAATGATACGTGAATTAGTGTAATAGACTTTTAGAAATATTAGAATTAATTGATATTAGCTTAATTTTGAAATTCTAGGTAATTAGGATTCTTAGTTTAGTTAGAAATTTTAGTTTAGGAATTAGACTTAAATAGTCTTAGGAATATTAAACCTTGATTAAACTTTTAGGATTTTAGAATATTGATTAGATTAGTCTAATAGAATTTTAGATAATTAGCCTTTTTTAGAATTTTAATTAGGTATTAAAATTTGGTTAGAATTTAATTAGAAAATAATTAGAAATAATTTTAGGATTAGAATATGTTAGAAATAATTTTAGAAATATTAAATCTAGTTTAGATATAATTAGAATTTTCATGTATAGATATTAACCCTTAACTGTGAAATGACTATTCTACCCCTAGGCTTAGAAATAATTCAATCTTGCATGCTCCCTTAATTTTAGGACATATTATCTCTTGAGTAAATGAATTTCATGTGGAGTGTCAGCTGCTGTTCTGGATTTTTTCCCTCTTTTAACCCTAGGCTTTGACCTAGTGGTTTGGACTCACTGTTTGGATTATGGATTTCAGGTTCAAAGGCACATTGCCATGATTGGAGTGCCTCATTCATTTAAGCCTGATTATTGGTTGATGTTGGCTAACATTGTGTTGTTTTGTAGGCTTTGAGAACAAATTCACTTGTGCTTGTGCCTTGCTCCTTGTCTGATGATGCTTTGTCTGTCTGTTTAATATTGACTGCTGGTTGTTTGTCTATACAGTTTAACTGATTGTTTTAGATTTTTTCACAGGTACCTAAGTGGCTTTGAGTTCATTTTGAACTTTGCTTTGCTTTGCTTAAGCAACTTGCATTGAGGTATAACTTCCTAACTTCATGTAGTCTGGAGACCCGGTCTGTTATTTGACCGGGCAAACTGTCTGAAGTCCTCCTTAAGAGGCAATGCTTGTGTATGTTTATATTTGTCCTAAGCAGGGAAAGTCCTCATTTGAGGCAATTGGTGGAAGGTAGGGATAAGCAATCTATCCCCCACTATTCAGTGAGTCTTCTCCTTGCTCCCATTACATGGTTGTAGCATTGAGATCCAAGCCCAAGATCTTGTACATTGTACAGTCGAGTCTATGTCCTGAGCGTAGAAGGGTCCCCCCATTCTGGACCCACGCTCCCTTGTCTGATGCTCTCTCTGACTTGAGATAGAAGCAATGAGGCACACCCCTCATCACCTTTCATCTAGCTTCACCTTAGCCCCTCAATGGCAAGGTTAAGAGCTAACCTGACCCCGATACAGAGGCTTGTTTGTTGAGGTTGATATGACCCCTCGACTAAAGCCTAACCCTGATGTTTGAGCCCCCTTGTTGGTGTGTTTATTTCATGCTGTATATGTTTGTGTGGTGTGATTGTATCCCCTAGGTTTGCTAGACTCCGCGTAGTCTCGTTTGCATGACAATTAAGGTAGCACGGTTCCTTCGTATAGGACTTCCTTTCTTGCTTGAGCTTTCCTAAAACACAAACAAACATTATCCCCTCTTAAGGATACGTCAACTCCTTCTGCTACAGGTGAGTAAGTCTCCAAAGGTCGAGCATCAGGTAGATTGCGTAGTGACGTTATCCACTTAAAAAACACAAACCAACAGGAATAGTTTAGCCGAACTACGACAACTCTGATTCTCATGTCCAGATGAGATACGTAGGCACGAGATGCGATGTCTTGTCGAGTTTGACTAACCACTAACACTAACTCTTTTCTCTCACCCCTGTGTGATTGAGATCTATTCTTTTCTCTCGCCCTCGTTGCGATTGAGACCTTCCCCTTTCTCTTGCCCTAGTTGCAATCGAGACCCTTCTCCTTGTGTGCGTTTTTGGTTCGGATGCTGACATAATTCCATCAATTGGTTGTCGGGCTCCATGTTTGCCCTTTTGAGTGCGTTTTTGGTTCGGATGCTGATGTAAGTCCAGTGATTGGCATTCAGGCTCCACGTTTGCCTTTGCCTGTTTCTGTTTGTGTGCGTGTCAGCCGAGCTACGGATGCTCTGATTCTCCTTCGTCCAAAGGAGATACGTATGCATAGGATGCGATATCCTAGCGAGCATGTGTCGTTTCCCCAGTCCGAACTACTTTGACTCTGATGTCTATGCTTGATAGACTAAGTAGGCCCAGGATACGATATCCTGCCGAGTCAGTCTTGTCTGTTTTCTTGCGTCTCTTTCAGCCAGTGTGTGTGTGTGTTTGAGCAGCGATTTTAGCAACCATTTTCCTTCCTATAGTGCCTGGATCCCGTCGAGTACGACGGATGCGTAGGGGTGCTAATACCTTCCCTTCGCATAACCGACTCCCGATCCCATTCTCTTTGGTCGCGAGACCACGTCTTTTTCCAGGTTTACTCTGAGCGTTTCCTTTCCCTCTTTTTGGGATAAATAACGCACGGTGGCGGCTCTGTTGTTCTTTCTTTCCCGCCGGTTTTTCGCGTAATGCGACAATATATCCTTGCAAAACCAGATAATGCCCAAGGACCTTTGAAGGATTAGGAAACCCTAATTGAAGCCCATGCCCTCAGATGGTTGATCATCAATTCATAAAAACCCTCAGGCTTGAATCATGCAACTTCTCCATCTTTTGAAAGACTTTGGAGGATGACTTTCTTATTTTCAGATGAGATGAAAAATGCAATGCCTAATGCCCTAATGCAATGTGTCAAACTAGTCTCAAGAAGAGGAGGGCAAATTTTGAGGTGTTACATTCATACATACATTTTCAGCATAAAACTCTTTTCTCTCACTTTGGTACTTTGAGTATTTTCTATGAATTTCTGTATATCTGTTTGAATACCCTGAAATCTAAAACTAAGACCCCTATTTATAACAATTCGACCCTAACGGTCTCTACACAGATGACTGCCACGTTCAACATTTTCAAGCGTTGCATGTCTCAGATGTTTCCACGTGTTGGCCTGACGAAACTGCTTCGTTTAAATTTCAAATCTTTCCCGCTTGAAGCTTCGAATCCGTCAAAATGCTTATGTCGAAGAGAATTAGTGGAGGTCCAAAAAATCTTCTAAGTCTCAGGCTTCGACAAGAAAGGTTTGTTTACCCAAGAAAAATTTCAACAAATAACTTCGACACAACCATTTTTATTTATTCTCCAAAACATAAAACTTCCAAAAAACTTCACCTATTTGTCGAAATCTCCAGCTAACAAATTGCCCCCAATAAATGTCTATTTCGAATCAATGTAGAAATGGGCATTTTTTATAATCCCCAGATTTTGACCAGAGACCTTTCATAGACCTAAAAGTCCATATATGTCAGTTAATCATGATTTACTTTTTCAAAACGTCTCATCAAGACGTGTGCGCAGTTATTGTCATCATGAATTTCAACTTCCAAGAATAATGAACAGTAACCCCTGTACCCTTTTCTCAAAAAAACCACCACGTGGCCCACTACCCTGGCAAGGTGTAACCAATCATCTTCGTAGGTTAATACTATAAAAGCTCACTTGTCACTTCTTTCTTTCTTTTTACGAAAATCTTCATCTTCAACCTGTGTTCATCTTCTAAAACTTCTCTGAAAACGTTTCTTCTTCCCTAAAACCCTAATCCTTCAAAACCTCCAAAAAAACCCATAACAATGTCTTCTGATAAAGAGCAAAAGCAATCAAAGAACATCAAAGGTGCTGGATCCTAAAAAAGTTCTGCTTCTCAGAACATTCCAACTAGCACAACCTTAACTGTTGGGGATCGGGAGTGCATCACTTTTCCAAAACTTATTAGAGAACAGGAAGCAATATTTGCTTCTCAGGTAATGATTCCTTCCCTAGTTTTTGGAAATGCTTTAGGGTTTTTAGGCCCATTAGTCTCTGAAGATCATTTAGAGAAATGTGTAACGTTTTTCCCCTGTTATCATACTACCAAACCTACAGCCAACAAAATCGTTTCACCCAGAAATAATGAGGATTCAGTCCAAAGAGAGGCTTTTCAACTAGATTTTATCACTGATGGTTTCAGACCTTTTCGTTCTTGTCCAACCCTAGACAAATCCTATTTAGCTTGGTTAACAAAAGTTGAGAAAAAGAAAACCTCATTTTGGAAAGAATTGGGTATTTTTGACCTGATTCAGATGTCGAAGCTGGGGTTTAGCTACTACCAACCTTTATTATTATCCAGCTTATATTTCTGGGACAACATATATAACACCTTTCATCTTCCTTGTGGAATGATGACTCCTACGCTTTTTGACGTAGCTGCCATTTCTGGACTTCCTCCGACAAGAGAAACCTTCGACCCCTACCAATACTGTGAAAACTTGATTGACTTCAACGTCAAGAATGCTTCGTTCAGTACTTATATTAATCTGTATCATGCTGATGGGGAAGAAGTTTCCGACATAGAACATATAGCATTCTTAGGTCTATGGTTGTCCAAATTCTTCTTCTGTTGTAAATCTCTGCAAGTTGCAAAGAGATTTTTAACACTTGCTAACCAATTGCATGTTGGTCGAAGAGTGTGTTTAAGTGAACTCTTATTGGCTAGTTTGTATGAAAGTCTAGGATCGACTAGTGCCAAGTTAAAGGAGTATGAAGCTGGTACCAACTTATTACTATCTGGGCCTTATTGGCTTCTTCAATTGTGGCTCGATGCCACTTTCGAATCCGTTTTGCCAACACAAGGAAACGTTGATGAAAGTGCCCCAGAGATAATAAATCGAAGCATTGAAGGCAACAGACTCCTTCAACTGACTCCAGTTGATGATGTTGACAACTTACAAACTTCCCTCACCAAATACACCTTGATGTTCTCGAAGCGTCACCATTTCTTTCCTTCGATGGCTCCTTTTGCCAGTCGAACCCATGGTCCTTCCTGGTTCACTGCTTCGCTCGAAGATGCTGTGAAGAACGCCAACACAGAGATCGAAGATATATGGCGTGCCTTTCTCTTTCCAAGGCTGCTTGTTTCTAGGATCTTGCCATTAAAGAGTCATGTGTGTCAGTTGGCTTATCAACCTAATTTTGTCTCTCGACAATTTGGGTTGTGTCAACTTATTCCTGTTTCTTTATTCAATCGAAAGCGCGAGATCTGTTGTGCAGGGACTGAATGGAGCGCTCGAGACATTGCAACCCACGAAGAATTCCATGTAAACTTTGCTGAATTCCAATTAATAGCCTACCATCCGTCGTTCTACTCCACCAATGATTTCGTCACTTGGTGGATAGATTTCTATTCCAAGAATATGTTTTCTACTGCTGAAATCAAAGAACGTATAACGAAGGCCTTTTCATCTTTGTAGGAAAATGTCTACAAGGGTAACCTTACTGATTCTGAAGAAATCCAAGCATTCCAAAAGTACTTTGAAACTGTCTATGACCCAATGGACCTTGTTTGAACCGTTTGTTACGCAGCGCCAATTTTAAAAGAGAAATTTGAAAAGCAAATTGCCAAAAGGAAATCTCTCAAAGCTGTAAATCCTGAATTTAAATATGATTTGGCCTTTGAGTGCAAACCACCCAAATTTCCAAATTTACCTAGTGCAGATTTTGATTTGTCATTTTTCCCCCTTACACACATTGGTTCATATGTGGGGATATTTTTAACATACTGAAAAATGACCAACAAAGACCTGCTAAAAGAGTAGATGCCACCAAACATACCTTAGACAGTTCAAAGGCTTTCTTCACTTTGACTTAGATGCAGTGAGAATTACTTCTCCGACATGTGAAGGTGTGGAATGTTTGGATTTCTTGGTTTCACAACTCCCTTTCGTCTTTCGCAAATCTTTTACACATTTGCAAGTTTCGACTAACTCACATTCTCTTTTAGCATTCGAAAGAAAGGTGGCGAAGAAAGAGAAGCCTGTGGCGAAAGCTAGTTCGAATACTGCTTCTAAGCCAACTACCTCTTCAAGCCAGGGAGTGCCTTCTTCCAAGGATACTGCTCCAGAAAAAACGAAGAAGAGTTCAAAGGTATTACATCAAATAACTTCTTTGTCTCTTTCGTATTTTTCTAACTATTTATAATTTTCTTTTTCAGGGTAGTGGCAAGCCTCCTTTGACGCCCAAGAAAAGAAAAGTCCTCACTGCCAATGTAATTCTTGTCGAAGATGATGAAGAAGATACTCCTCCAACTCCACTTAAGAAAAAGCAGAAAAAGAATAAGGCAACAGTTGCCCCTCACCAAACAAATAAACAACAAGGTGTCGAAACCAACATTCTCCCTCCTCCTTCAAAGGAAACTCAATCCTAGCCCTCTGGTGGCGCAGTGCTGGAGCACATTGGGAGCAATGCTTCTGACCCTGAGCCTCAACAGGTAGACTTCGATCTTGAGTGTTTTATCTTTCGACAAACTCATACTTTATTCTAACACTTTGTTTTCAGGATAAACCTATCACTCCCCTCATTTCTACCGCCAATCAGAGTGATCCTTCGAGCGGAACGAATCCATCTTCTCCTCTAACAATCAGCAATGCTGTCCAAAATAAAGGATCTTCGATTGGAGCCCAAAATCTCGAAGCAGATAATGCCCAAAACAAATAAGAAACCTCTTCTCCTGGTGAAGATGGTAAAAGAGATTTGAAGCACGTCGACCATCCATCATCCAGACTTCGCCTATATCACTTAATGAGGAGGAGAAAAAGGCTTTAAAACAAAATGATCCCCTCAAGTATGTAAGATTAATGATGGCTCAAAGAGAATCTTCTTCAGAGCAAAGCATTTCTGGAGCTTCGACCCATTCTGGTGCTAGTGTAAACGAAGCATCACATGACGAACTCCTTCAGCAGGTGAAAAGGGCAGTTTTTGATGTAGATCTCTTTGAAGAATTCAGGAACGATGTGGGAGCGAGCTTTGGCATAAAGAAACTAATAAGCAAGATTAACATCACTGCTTGCCCCACTGATATAGGTGAAGCCCTTATCGACATTCAGAACCTCATTGACCAAGTCTGTGCTGAATACCGTATGGAGGTGGATGCCAAAGCAAAGCTTCTATCAACTAAAAAATCTCAAGCCACTGAGTTTGACAATGCCCTTCGAACTTCACAAGCCTCTGAGGAGTTATCCGCTTCCAGAAAATCAGCCCAAGCAGAATTCGACACTTATACTGCTTCGGTACGACTCTGGGAATCTCACATTGCAGAATTGCAGAAGAAGATTTCTGATGCTAAGGTGAAGCAGGCTGCTATCCAAGGCTTGGATAATACTGAAGTTGATGATCTGGCGAAGCAGAGCGTAGATCACGTCGAAAAGGCTACTGCTATGTATGTGTATATATATATATATATATATATATATATATATATATATATATATATATATATATATATATATATATATATATATATATATATATATATATACACACACACACACACATATAGTAAGTTCCTTGAAAATAAAAATAAATAAACAAGCATTGCATTTCATGCATCATTTGCATAAACAGGTTTCTCTTTCGCCAGATGTCTCATTGTTGTTCTTCTGTGCTTCAGCCAAGCTGACTCATCTGTACAATACGCGCGTCAATCACTCCATAATCATGGAACATCTTAAGAAAGAAAATAGAGACCTGAAAGAGGAGATCGCCCGCCTGACTGCCATGATGGAGTCAGTTCTAGCTGCACAGAGCCAGTCGTCTCCAACACCCGCAACTCCTCCTCCTCAGAGGAATGTTACTTCAGAGGTGGCTACCTCTACCATGCCGGCTGCTACTGCTCATTTCACGCATGCTATGCCTGACGGATTCCCGTGGGGAATGCCGCCAAACTTCATGCCTGAAGGCTTTGCGCCTACTTTTGTTTCTATGTCAGCATCTAACCCGGTCATGTTTGTGCCACTGCCTGTAGTTCATACATTACCTCGTGCGGAAGACACCATTTATCATTCTGAGCCATTTGAGGGCCCGAATGTATATGAGAAAATGGATGAAATGAAAGATCAATTTCTTGAGTTGCGCAAGGAGTTGAAGACTTTGAGAGGTAAGGACCTTTTTGGGAAGAGTGCTACTGAATTGTGTCTAGTGCCGAATGTGAAGATTCTAGTGAAGTTCAAAGTGCCTGACTTTGAAAAATATAGAGGGAACACATGCCCGCTCAGTCACTTGGTGATGTATGCCCGCAAGATGTCTACCCAAACAGACAACGATCAGCTGTTGATTCACTGCTTCCAAGACAGTCTGACCGATGTTGTGCTAAGAAGGTATATGGGGTTGGATAGTGCGAGCATCCGCTCTTTCAACAATTTGGGAGAAGCTTTTGTTAAGAAGTACAAGTACAACGTTGATATGGCTCCGAACCAAGATCAGTTGAGATCACTATCTCAAAAGGAGAAGGAAACATTTAAGGAGTATGCGCAGAGGTGGAGAGAGCTCGCTGCTCAGATCACCCCTCCTTTAGAGAAAAAAGAGATGACCGAGATATTTTTGAAGACCCTAAGCTCATTTTATTATGAGCGTATGATCACCAGTGCCCTCAGTGATTTTTACCGAAATGGTAAATATGGGGATTGTAGCGGGGTATTCGTTACCTTTAGATTTATGGACTAAATCAAAAGTAAACCATACAAGTCGAGTCGCCACCGCACTTCTATTTATCCAAAGGAAAGGTTAGAAAGCGAACAAAAACCGAGAAGTTTTATCGAATCAAAAACTAATATAAATGTCAGAGATCGGGGTAAGGGGGTTGGTTATGCAATGGGAAGGTTTTAAGCATCCAAAACATCCTAGGTACTCCTAGGGGGCCCTTTTCACAATTGTTGTAAGGTTGGTATTTTGTGAAAATTTGTTTGTGCATACATGATTGGAGAGATGAGAGAAGAATGTACAAATTATATTACAATTTTGTGTTTGAATGGATAAACCCACTGCCTACGTACCATCTTAAAAAAGATTAGGATCAAAACCTCGTAGTTCGGGGTAAAAATCTCAAAATAAGTTGGTGAATTGGTTGGTCCAAAAGCCTTAAGGTCTTTTGTTATCCAAGGGAGAAAACTCAACCTAAAACCAAAAAATCCACCATGTGAGGATAGCTTCAACATGCTAGTGAGGGGTTAACCCTATAATAAGCATGGAAGACACATTGTCCATCACTAAGGATATAGGTGAGTATTATATCTACCTTAAGAATAACTCAAACCTAATAGCTAAAGGTTATGAAAAGTTTTGATAAGAAAGTGGTCATTGAAACCACAAAAGCATTTGAATGAGTTATATTTACCAATGAAAAGTATTTACAAAATATGGTCAAAGTTGACTTAAGGATTCAATTCAAAATAAGTGTTATGAAAAGAAGGTTTGAAAATCAAAAGCATAATGCTTAGGTTTCTAATGTTTGAAAACAAATGTTAATGTTTGCACAAAATTTTTGGCTTGGGTTAGAGTGGAGGGAAGAAGAAGAAGGGCTAAGTCCTAAGCATACAAGAGATGAAGGAGAAGAAATAAGACCACAAATGGAGTTCCCTTCTTGAGATCATATTGATGATCCAAGTAGCTCCCATCCTTTGGAATAAGCAAGCAAATAAGTGTATACTCAAGCAATCAATCAATCAAGCAAAGCTCTTAGGAATCTTCCAATGGCTCTTGTATCTCTCACTTTAGATGCACATGACAATGGTTCTTCACTTTGGCTCAAATAGGTATCCCTAGCACAAAAGCACACACATCAAAAAGTTCCACAATGTAAACCAAGAATGGACAAGAGTGAGTTTAGAGATTTGGTCCTTCTAATCCATCTTCAACATTAAGGCCTTTTTACTCCATTTTTGCATAGAGAATGTCCTAGAATCTAAGTCCTTTTTGTCCATTTTTGCATTTGGTCCACAACAATCAAAACAAAAACACAAGCACAATAATATATACACAATTATATGCTCAAGTGAGCAAAAGGAAAATTGCATTAACATAAACATGTGCTCAAATGAGCAAAGGGCAAAAGCAAATGAATAATATGTACAAGAATAGTAAATTGCATAAATGTAAAGTGCAAGAATTAAATGTTAATGGTTAATGGTTAGTGTTAGTGTGCCACAAGGCAATTTAGCGCTATGTTAAACAATCGTAAGTGGACTAATGTAGTAGTCACACCTATTTGAGGCCGATCAATAAAATATCGGCAACAACACAAGTTAGAGATCTTGATTAGTGAATCAAGCTCCTACAACTTGCCATGCCAAAAGAAGATGAGAAATGATCTTGTATTGATTTAGGTTCTTTTCTTGATTAGGAAACAACCTATCCTTAATGCAAAGCCATTCACTTGATCCATGATCAAGTTGAATTAGATTTGAATCAAGGAAGGTTAAACCTCCCATACATCAAGGCTAACCACCAATCTTTAACTCATTGATCAAAAAAAGAAAAAAGAAGAAGAAGAAGAAGAAGATGGATAAGAAAGTGCATTAATGGGAATCAAATGAAGTAATCAACATACATTGACCAAAGATAGATGAAATCAAGGTCAAACACTAGTAAACAAAAGTAAAATGAAGCTTAGAAGTCAAGAAACAAATAGAATATTTTTGGTATTTTTCAAAATAAAAATAATACTTGAATTAAAATAATCAATTAAAGGTCAAACTTCAAATTCACTTCAAATCAACTTTAAAAAAGTCATAACATGGATCATATGTGCGCGTCCAAGGTACACTCGGGTCAATGCGTAACACACTGCCATTAAAAAAGTCATAACATGTAAAGGTCCAGATTGGATCTGGAAACAAGATCGTGTGTCCAAGAATTGATTTGGAGTTGGGACGGTGGTGTACACCACTGTCTTCTCTGGCGAGACCTCCAACGCCGGTGAGAGTTGCAGACATGGCAACCTCCATCAAATGCCACGATCCATATATCAAATGAAAGCTGGGGTGATGTACATCACCCCTGTACCAACCAATTCCACTCTAGACTTCCATGGAGAGAGAAATAAGAGGTTGAAATTTGGGGTGTTCAACTGAAACTTAGTGTATTTACAAAATTCAAAGCACAATTATGTTGCCTCTGATGAGAGGACTTCAGCCAACCCAGTAAATGCAATAAATAAGCTATGTACAATGAGTTTCGAAGAAAATAAGTTTGGATGTAAACCTCTGAAATGAGGATCTTGAGAGCACGATTCTTCAATGCTTTTGCTTGCAGTGTAGTCTAGTGATGAAGATGAGCAAGGTTTAGGAACTATAGATCTAGAAATCAACTAGTGTAGCTGAAATTTAGATCTGAAAAATTTGAAGAGAAAGAGAAAGTTCCTTTAAGTATGTCTATGGAGGGATTCGTGCAGCATAACAGGTGCCTTCAGGTTGTGTAATTGTGAGGCTATGCACTCCTATATATAACAATTGGCAAGGTAGAAGCATGAACAAAGCATGTGCATGGATGAAGAGGGCCTCCATGCATGGGCCTGTACAGGCGCATGGAGGGCCCAATTCTGATTGGAAATGAATGCTTATATCATATGGAATTAAAACGGACGTGCAAAAGTAATGTAATGAGCTCATGCAATGTGTTTTCAATAAGTTTCCAAAAATGCACTAGAATTTTCTCCACTTCTAAAATGACATTTCCAAAAATGAAGCATAGCCTTATGGGAAATGGTTGGAAAGCTCTTAGCATGAGGATTAATTGTTATGTTGAACAAAACTACATTTGGAATTGGGAAATTAGTGAAAATTGATCATGAAGTGCTAGGTGCAAAACATGTGTATGTGAAAATTTCAAAAATGGCCAAACTTCAAGCCCTTCTGTTTCAATGATGAAAGCTCCAAATGACAAACCCTTCAACATAAAAGTTATATATATTTTCATGACAATCAATTTGGACTCAAATTTTGCATCATTTGGATTTTTGATGAGAAAGTTATGGGCACTTGAAGTTGGACTTTTTCACATTTCAATGCCTTTGGTCCAAAGTGACCTATAATGTTTTTCATTATCACATGTATTTATTTTAGGATTATGAAAATTTGTCCAACATAAAAAATGAATTAGACATCTTCATATTTCCAATTAATTTGACCCCACCTCAAAATCATGAAAAATGAATGAGTTATGTTCTTGGGAAGTTGACCCAAAATTAGGGTTTCAGTCAAAATGACCTATAATGTTTTGAAATGGATGATGACCTTCCAAGCTTCAAATCAATTTTTGATGAACATGAAAGTTGTTCATATGGTTATTAAGAACATTTTTTATTTTTGGGTCATCTCCATTTCACAAACACAACAAAAGTTAGGTCTCAGTGTATTTCAAAAGAGTCAAATGAATTGACTTATCAACTTCTCCAATCCAAACCTCATATCTTGATGAATTGATGATTGAGGACACTCAAATAAGATCAAACATGTATGAAATGATGAATTAAAGCACTTCTCTTTATTGTATTTGACCATGGGTTGAGGTTGCTTCATGGGCAAGGCACAGTTGATGAACTGATGAATTAGGGTGTCCTTGGGAAACAAGCCTCAAGCCCCTTGGTTTGCTTTGATCAAAATGATGATCTGAAATACTTGGGAGGCATATAGGATGAATGAGAGCCTTGGGGACCATTGTCATGCTTACTTTCACCTTAACCTGGCCATTTCAATGAGCAATGGGGCCACCTAGGAGCCTTGGGTCTCATGATTGCTCAAGTTACAAAACAGAAGATGTTAGTGACATATTTTTGTGATTTTGGTTAGTAAACAAAGTAAGAAAAGCAATAATACACAATTCAAACATGCTTGGTGATCTCAAACCAACTCACAAGAGTTCCCACCCAAAGGTTATGAGCCAAGATGTTATGATCCTTGAGGCAAATGCAAAGTTATAATATGATGCCATGAGGGATCTTAGGGTCAAAATTAGGGTCTTACAGGGATGAGGCTCGAAGAATGTGTCCGAGAAGGATGGTTGTCGAAGGAGGAGGTATCGTTTAGCAAGAGATACGACAACAGTTTTGGGAAGAAAAAATACAATGAAACTAACATAATTTCTAGTGGGAGGTAGAAGAGGCCTCAGATCAGAAGAAGTCAACCATCCTGTCAACATCATCATCAAGTATCTTCCGTAATTCCTGTATTTTTAGCAAGTCAATCAACACCAATTCAACAACAACAACAACGTCAACAAAAACAACCACAACAACGAACAAACACCTACAACAACAACAATACTAACAATCATCAGCAACAAACTTTTGAGAGGAAGAAGGTCTCTTTCGACCCGATTCCAATGACATATGCAAAGTTCTACCGATCACTGGTTCTCAAGAACCTGCTACAACCAAGAAACCCGCTACAAATTCCTGAACCATTTCTATGGTGGTACAAGCCTGAACTCCGATGTGTCTTTCATTATGGAGCACCCGGACATGACATTGAGAACTGCTATCCACTCAAATATGAAGTTCAGAAACTAGTGAAGAGTGGAATGGTGTCCTTCGAGGACCGAACGTGAAAGCAAACTCACTACCTACCCATGGAAATTCATCGGTAAACATGGTGGACGGTTGTCCTGGGGAGTTCAAAGTATATGATGTCTGTTTTATTCGAAGGTCCTTGGTAAGGATGCATAAGGACATTTGCCTGGTGAGCAATTATGAGCATGACCATGATGGTTGTGCTATGCAGTGTCAACCCGAGGGGTTGTGTGATTGTGAAAAGGGACATCCAGCAGTTAATGGATGAATGCATGATTCAAATCTTCCAATCCCGTCACTTAGGTGACGATGTGAATGTTATTGTTCCTGTTTTCAAGAGCTTTGAGAGGGTGGTGATTCAGTATGATAGCAGTAATAGTAACAATATCAGTCAAAGATCGGTATCATCGTTGGTCATACGATTAGCGGCCCCAATCCCGTATTCATCCGATAAGGCTGTTCCTTATCAGTATAATGCAACTATGGTGAAGTATTATCAAGAGGTTCCATTACCTACGACCAGTTCTAGCGTGAGCATTGCTGATGTTACTAAGGTGACCTGCAGTGGTCGAGTGTTTGGGCCAGTGTTCCCAAAAGATGTGGAAGATTTGATGATCAGTAAGAAGGTGGAAGTACCTGTAGTAGATCCGATTAGCACTTCAAAGCGTTAGTCTGGTGAATCCATCAATTTGAAGACTAATGATGGTGATGAGGTACTTCAGTTAATAAAGAAGAGTAAGTTTAATATGGTGGAGCAGCTGCTCCAAACCCCTCAAAGATTTCAGTATTGTCTTTGCTTATGAATTCAGAAGCGCACAGAGAAGCATTAAAAAGAGTTCTAGAGCAAGCATATGTGGAACATGATGTTACGGTGGGTCAGTTAGATCATATTGTAGCTAACATCACTTCCAACAACAATCTCAGCTTCTATTATGAAGAACTCCCTGAGGAGGGTAGGAATCATAATCTAGCTTTGCATATCTCCATGAATTGCAAAGATGACGCTTTATCAAATGTGCTAGTTGACACCGGATCCTCGTTGAATATGCTGCCGAAGTCAACATTGTCAAAGCTGTCATATCAGGGAGCGCCTATGAGGTATAGTGGCGTAATCGTCAAAGCTTTTTACGGTTCACGCAAAACGGTGATAGGTGAAGTGTACCTTCCGGTAAAGATAGGTCCGAGTGACTTCCAGATTACTTTCCAAGTAATGGATACCCACCCGGCCTACAATTGTCTATTGGGAAGGCCATGGATCCACGAGGCGTGAGATGTTACCTCCATATTACATCAGAAACTCAAATTTGTCCAGAACGGAAAGCTTGTTATTGTTGGCGGGGAGAAGGCGTTGTTGGTTAGCCATTTGTCATCTTTCTCTTACGTTGAAGCTGAGGATGAGGTTGGAACTCCGTTCCAAGCCTTATCTATTGCTGCTGAAAAGAGAGTTGGGGTACCTATGTCCTCATTGAAAGATGCAAGGAAGATTATTGAAGAAGGAAATGTTGATTAGTGGGGGCGAGTGGTAGAGGTCTCTGACAACAAGAATAGAACCGGTCTGGGTTTTCAACAAGGTTCATCAGCTGCTAGATAAGAGGATATGTAACTCAGCTTCCGTAGCGGAGGGTTCATTCATGACAATGAACAACACTTCGCTGCTATGCTAGAGGATGACGAAGAGGAAGACTGCACCAATTTTGTGATGCATGGAAAAGCTTGCAACAATTGGGTTGTTCTTGATATTCCTGTTATTTTGCATCGATCTGAGTAATTGCTTTTATTTGTTTTAAAAATCCTTCTCCTATTCCTAAGGGAGAAGTGAACATTGTTGGGCATTTCAAATTTGATCATCAATAAAATTAACTCTATTCATCCACATCTATGATGTTTTGCTTTTGCTTTTTGCTTTATTCTGAAAATGGTAATCACAAAAAACATAAATAAATAATATAATTATCCATCTGCATAATATTTGGTCACAAATTCATTTATCTAAAATCAAAATATCAAATCATTATGCAGGTTGGTTTCTAACCCCATTGAATACAATGATCCTTCTCCTTCTCCAAATTTTGAATTCCCTGTGTTTGAGACTGAGGAGGAAAGTGATGAAGAAGTGAGTGATGAATTGCCTCGTCTTCTTGAGCATGAAGAAAAAGCCATTCAGCCATTCGAAGAGCAGATTGAGCTAGTCAACTTGGGTTCCGAGGATGATGTGAAGGAAGTCAAGATTGGGTCTTGACTGTGTCTAGATGTGAAGAAGGGGTTGATTGATCTTCTTTGGGAGTATTCAGATGTGTTTGCTTGGTCCTATCAAGACATGCCTGGTTTGGATTTTAAGATTGTGGAGCATAGATTACCATTGAAGCCAGAATGCCCGCCAGTCAACTAGAAGTTGAGAAGAACGCATCCTTATATGGCTGTGAAGATTAAAGAAGAAGTGCAGAAGCAGATTGATGTCGGTTTCCTTGTGACTGCCGAGTATCCGTAATGGGTGGCCAATATTGTGCCTGTGCCGAAGAAAGATGGAAAAGTCTGCATGTGTGTTGATTATAGAGATTTGAATAAAGCCAGTCCGAAAGATGATTTCCCTCTGCCACACATTGATATGTTGGTAGACAATATATCTAAATTCAAAGTCTTTTCGTTTATGGATGGATTTTCCATATATAATCAGATCAAGATGGCACCCAAAGATATGGAGTAGACCACAATCATTACACCTTGGGGAACATTCTGTTATAGAGTGATGCCTTTCGGTTTAAAGAAGGCTGGTGCAACTTACCAAAGAGCAATGGCTACTTTTTTTCATGATATGATACATAAAGAGATTGAAGTTTATGTCGATGACATGATTGCTAAATCAATTGATGAAGATGAACATGTTGAGAATTTGTTGAAGCTACTCCAGCGTTTGAGGAAGTATAAACTCCGCTTGAATCCCAATAAGTGTACTTTTGGTGTTCATTCTAGTAAGTTGTTGGGCTTTATTGTCAGTGAGAAGGGTATTGAAGTTGATCCTGCCAAGGTCAAAGCAATACAAGAGTTCCCTCACCCAAAACTGAGAAGCAAGTCAGAGGTTTTCTCGGTCACTTGAATTATATCTCAAGATTCATTTCACACATGACTGCAACATGTGTTCCTATATTCAAGCTTCTTCAGAAAGATCAGTCTTGTGATTGGACTGAAGATTTCCAGAAATCTTTTGGCAGTATCAAGGAATGTCTGCTTGAGCCTTCGATTTTGTCTCCACCTGTTGAAGGAAGACCGTTGATCATGTATTTGACTGTTCTCGAAGATAGTATGGGTTGTGTTCTTGGTCAGCAAGATGAGACTGGAAAGAAAGAATTTGCAATTTACTACCTAAGTAAGAAGTTCACCGACTGTGAGACTCGATATTCTATGCCAGAGAAGACTTGTTGCACATTGGCTTGGGCTGCTAGGCGGATGCGTCAGTATATGTTGAATCATACCACTTGGTTGATATCAAAAATGGATCCAATCAAGTATATTTTTGAGAAGCCTGCTTTAACTGGGAGGATTACCCGTTGGAAGATGTTGTTATCAGAGTATCATATTGAATACCGATCTGAGAAAGCAATCAAAGGTAGTATCTTGGCTGACCATTTGGCTCACCAACTAATTGAAGATTACCAGTCAGTGCAGTATGATTTTCCCAATGAAGAGATCTTGTACTTGAAAATGAAAGATTGTGATGAACCATTGCTTGAAGAAGGGCCAGAACCTGGTTCCCGTTGGGGCATGGTGTTTGATGGAGCTATTAATCAATATGGTAATGGCATTGGGGCAGTGATCATTACTCCTCAAGGCACGCATTTTCCACTTACAACTAGATTGACTTTCAAGTGTACAAACAATATGGCAGAATATGAAGCTTGCATTATGGGGCTTGAAGAGGCCATTGATCTCAAAATCAAGCATTTAGATGTCTTTGGAGATTCAGCTTTGGTTATGAATCAAATCAAAAGTGAATGGGATACGAATCAACCCGGTTTTATACCATATAGAGATTACGCGAGGAGGATTTCAACTTTCTTTACAATGGTTGAGTTTCATCATATCCCTCGAGATGAAAATCGGATGGCAGATGCTCTTGCAAGGTTGGCGTTAATGATTGTGGTAAAGTATTGGAATGAAGTTCCTAATTTGACTGCGATGCATCTTGATAGGCTATCTCATGTGTTTGTTGTTGAAGAGATCAAAGACGAGAAGCCGTGGTATTATGACATCAAGTGTTTCCTCCAAAGTCAGATTTACCCGTCTGGGGCATCTTTGAAAGATAAGAAGACTTTGCAAAGATTAGCCAACAATTTCTACCTGAATGGCGATGTTTTATACAAGAGAAACTTCAACATGGTTTTGCTCAGATGCGTGGATAGACACAAAGCAAACTTGTTGATGACTTAAGTCCATGAAGGTTCCTTTGGTACTCACTCCAATGGATATGCAATGGCAAAGAAGATGTTGCGAGCAGGTTACTATTGGCTGACAATGGAATCTGATTGTTGCAAGTTTATGAAGAAATGCCACAAGTGTCAAATATATGCGGATACGATTCATGTTCCTCTGACATCATTGAATGTCATTTCTTCCCCATGTCCCTTCTCTATGTGGGGAATTGATATGATTGGCATGATTGAGCCCAAAGCTTCGAATGGACATTGCTTCATTTTAGTGGCAATTGACTACTTCACAAAATGGGTCGAAGTGGCATCGTACGCAAATTTAACCAAGCAAGTTGTTATAAGGTTTATCAAGAATCAGATCATATGTCGTTATGGTGTGCCAAGCAAGATCATTACTGATAATGGATCAAACTTGAATAATAATATGATGGAAGCTCTTTGTAAAGACTTCAAGATTGCGCATTGTCGTAACCTGAAAAATACAGTGTGCGAAAAAACAACCGGCGAAAGAAAATGACAGAAGAGTCGCCACCGTGCGTTATTTATCCCAAAGGAGGGAAAGGAAACACTCGAAGTAAACCTGAAAAGAGGAAAGGAAAAGACAAGGTCTCGCAACCAAATCTTGGGTTCGGGAGTCGGTTATGCGAAGGGAAGGTATTAGCACCCCTACGCATCCGTAGTACTCTACGAGATCCACTTTTGTAGTTCTTGTCTAAAGGGTGTGAGTTTATCTTGTGCTGTTTACTAAAAAAAAGGGGTCAAAAGAAAATGACTCGCACGGATGTCGCATCCACTGCATACGTATCTCATCTGAATATGAGAATCAGAGTCTTCGTAGCTCGGCTACCTAGGGGTTAAGGGTAATTGTGCTCGCTAAGACATCGAGTCTTATGCCTATGTATCTCATCTGAAATGAGAATCAGAGCAAGCCGTAGTTTGGCTAACTACGGGGTTATGGATTGGGTTTTGGACGAACGACGTTACTACGCAATCTACCGGATGCTCGACCTTTGGAGACTTACTCACCTGTAGTAGAAGGAGTAAACGTGTGTTTAGGAGAAGAAAAATCAATGAAGGGTTAGGGTTTGGGATGCTCATGCAAAAAGGCAGTCCTTGACGAAGGAACCTGTAAAAAAAACACACAAAAACATTGCCTCCTATCGAGGTCTTCCAGCTAGGAAAGCAGTAAAATGCGGGAAAAATGTAAAAGTACCACACGGATGAAGATTCGAAGTAACATCAATTAGAGAGATAAGAAACCCAGAGATCCTTGCAAGCTAACACCATCAAAGAAAGTGAGTCAGTACAGGTAATCAGAATGAAACCTCCAGGCGGTATCCCACAAATAAAGGGGAACACCAGGCAAACCATCTCTACAAGAGTCATATGAGCCCTCACAAAACAAAACTCAACAAACATGTTAGAGAAACAAAATAGGGTAACCAAGAGTTGCCCCCAAATCAAAATGTAACCACATGACTCATGCCCTTTCAATTCACAAAAAGCTCACAAAAAGTAACCAAGGGTAGGAGGCCTAAACCTCTGGTCAAACACATGCATCAAAAGGGTATCAAATTCACCCATAATACCTCATACATTCAGATGATTCAAATTAAGAGCATAAAATTATGGGAATAAGGCAAACCTGATTGGAGAGCTTGATTGAAATTGAGTTGCACCCGTGAGGTTTACAAAACAATCTTTAGGGTTTATGTGAGGCAGAGGTGATTCTGTGCAGTTGAGTTCCCTTCAGGGTTTGGAGGTTGCTCTGAACTCTATTAGCTCTTCTCTCACTATCTTTTTCCCCAGGGTTTTGTTCCAAGGAAACCTCAGAGTGTTTTGCTTCTCTTCCTTTTTCTGTCTGTTTTGCTTCTCTTCCTTTTTCTGTCTGTTTTGTTTCAATGAAACTCTAGTATTTATAGGCTAATATTGGTAGCTTAGTGGGCTTTTGGGAGAGGTCCAAGTTTGAGATTTTTTCTTTTATTTATTTATTTAATTTTTTTTTTTAATTTTATTTTATTATTATTATTATTTTGTTTTTTTTCCGTTTCTTTTTTTTTGTTTTTTTTTTGTTTTTTTTTTGTTTTCTTGCAAAAATATTCCGATTGCCATGATGAAATGCAAATGCTAAATGACCTAAAAATGAATGCATGCATGAGGTGTAAAGCGTATGCTTCCATAAAAAATGAAGGGTAAATTTTTGGGTATTACAGCTGCCCCTATTCAATCAACTGGAGACCTTTAAAGAAGATAGCAGCGGCTTTCGTGCTTTCGAGGTGTCAAGGGATTGAATACAATAAAAGCTCGAAAATTTGCACTGAAGTGAAGTGAAGTAACAATGCCTGTCAGAATCGGCAAAGAGGTGGTCTTCAAAGGAGAATCCGTCTGGTACGGTGAGAGTCAGTCTGAATATCGAAAAAAATGTTAACCTGGATATCAAAATAAATGGTAACACAGAAATAACCATGACCTGAGTGCCGCTCATCAGTCTGAATACTGGAAAAGAATGTTAACCTGGATACCAAAATAAATGGTAACACAGAAATAACCATGGCCGGAATGCCGCTCATCAGTCTGAATACTGGAAAATGACTGTTAGCCTGGATACCAAAATCAATGGTAACACAGAAATAATCATGGCCTGAATGCCGCTCATCAGTCTGAATATTGGAAATGACTTCGATCTGAACATCGGGAGATATGAGATTATTAATATCGGTCTGAACACCGAGAGGCTGGCCTGAATACCACAAGTTGCGTCGACCTGAACGTCGGAAACTTCTTCGATCTGAACAACGGAAAACTGGCCTGAATGCCACTTCGATATGAATATCGGAAAATTGGCCTGAATGCCACTTCGGTCTGAATACCGGAAACTGGCCTGAATGCCACAAGTTGCATCGACCTGAACGTCGGAAACTTCTTCGATCCGAACATCGGAAAACTGGCCTGAATGCCATAAGTTGCATTGACCTGAACGTCGGAAACTTCTTCGATTTGAACATCGGAAAACTGGCCTGAACGCCACAAGTTGCATCGACCTGAACGTAGGAAACTTCTTCGATCCGAACATCAGAAAACTGGCCTGAACGCCACAAATTGCATCGACCTGAACGTCGGAAACTTCTTTGATTTGAACATCGGAAAATTGTCCTGAACGCCACAAGTTGCATCGACCCGAACATCGGAAACTTCTTCGATCTGAACATCGGAAAACTGGCCTGAACGCCACAAGTTGCATCGACCTGAACGTTGGAAACTTCTTCGATCTGAACATCGGAAAACTGGCCTGAACGCCACAAGTTGCATCGACCTGAACTTCGGAAACTTCTTCGATCTGAACATCGGAAAACTGGCCTGAACGCCACAAGTTGCATCAACCTGAACGTCGGAAACTTCTTCGATCTGAACATCGGAAAACTGGCTTGAACGCAACTTCGGTCTGAATACCGGAAACTTCATGCCTGTCAGCATCAGCAGAAATAGGAAACGATAATAGAGGCGGCGCATGGGCCAATGACACTTGTTGGGGATAACAAAGGTAAGTCATGAACAATCTTCAGTCTGAGTACTGGAAACAACTTCTGGCTTATCACTTGGGATACCGAGAATGTTTTATGCTTACATGCGTATGTTTGAATTTTTCAATGGCGTAATGCTCCATGAAAATGGAAATGCTACGCGATTTGGGAGGGTGCAATGCAATATGATTCTACATGCATGGATGCAAAATGCTCGGCAGAATGTCAAGCTGAGGCAAGGGGATCTGCTGGGGAAATGATCACCATCTTCTGGACCCTGGCAAGGCTGCTGGAGATGCACAACGCAAAGAATTCTGTGGGGAAATGACCCGCCACACGGTGTTCTAGCAATGACGAAATACCGAGATTCTGACTGGGGAGAGAACGACACTGAAAACCTGCTGTTGGGGAAAGCGATAGTGGTTCTGGCAACCACAATCTGCGAGAGATGACTCAGCAGGGGAAGCAAACACCGATACAGTACCGAGGTTCTGCTTCAAGGAAAGAAACCATGGATCTGGCATTGGGATTATCGATCTGGCCTCGAACTCTGAGGAGCAGCCGCTTCTGTTGGGAAGATACAGTCTGGCACTGTCAACTCCGCTGGGGGTATATAGTCTGACACTGTCAACTCTACTGGGGAGTGTATAATTTGAAACCACCGCTTGGGGAGGAGGTACAGTAGTGAGAACCTGCTGGGGATTGAAGAATCCAACGCTCTGATCAGCTCTGTAGGGATAAGATACCGAATTCGTCTGTTGGCGACTTCACTGGGGAAAACATTCACGATCATCTGCAGGGGATTTTGAGGAAATGCCCCGAGGGTACCTGTTCTGAATAGACGATTCAAAGCACTTAAAATTTACAGCAATTTTAAATGTTTATTAAGCATGTACCTGTAAAGCTCTTATGTGTCATGATGCAATGTTTATCAAAAAATTCAGACGTCATTTTTGCAAACAAAACAGAAAAATGAAAATGAAAACAGAGATATACTGAATAACATGATTTTATTGATTGAACGGCCTCTGAATAGGCATTTACATCAGGAAGCCATCCCTGGAAAGAGGTAATCGCACAACAGATAAAAACAGACATTAGTCTAATGGCAATGTGAAATGGATTTCTATTGGGTTCCAATTCTGCTATGACTTGCTCGTCTTCAAGATCCACCAGATGATCAGCTTTCTGAAAGAGTGATTGGACTGTTTCCTATCCTTCAAAAGTTTCCAGTCATTGACACGAGATGAGATTCAGAACTACTCAGAATGCAATCATTCGCTTAATCCCTAACTTTTGCCTGGATCGCCCTTTTCGGGTTTTCAATCCACCGGGATACCCATTTTTGCCTAAGTTGCCTTTTCAGGTTTTCAACTTACCGGGTGTACAATCTTTTCACTTTTAATCCCTAATTTTTGCCCGAACCTTTTTCATTTTCTTGGTTCGCCGGGATGCCCATTTTTGCCTGGACTACTCTTTTTATTGTCCAGCGGGTCTATTTCATGCGAAGTATTTTTTAACTGCGTCTGAGTTCACCGGGGAAGTGAAGTTTTCACCATCCATCGTTGCAAGCATTAAGGCCCCACCATCAAAAACCTTGGTGACAATATACGGTCCATCATAGTTAGGAGTCCACTTGCCCCTGTGATCTGTCTGAGGAGGAAGGATCCTTTTCAACACCAAATATCCGACCTGGAAGCATCGAGGACGCACTTTCTGATCAAAGGCTCTCTTCATCCGACTTTGATACAACTGCCCATGACAAATGGCTGCCATTCGCTTCTCTTCAATAAGACTCAACTCATTGAACCTTGTCTGAATCCATTCAACTTCGTCTAACTTGACATCCAACAAGACTCTTAGAGAAGGAATCTCCACTTCAACAGGTAGGACTGCTTCCATACCATACACAAGGAAGTAAGGGGTTGCCCCGATCGATGTACGTACTAAAGTACGGTACCCATGCAAGGCGAAGGGTAGCATCTTATACCAATCTCTGTACGTAACGACCATCTTCTGCACATTCTTCTTTATGTTCTTATTTGCCGCTTCAACAACACCGTTCATCTTAGGGCGGTAAGGGGAAGAATTGTGATGCTGAATGTTGAAGTTCTGGCACAACTCCTTCATCATTTTGTTGTTGAGATTAGAACCATTATCAGTAATGATTCTTTCGGGAATCCCATAGCGACAAATGATTTCTTTCTTGATGAATCGGGCAACCACATGTCTGATGACATTCGTAAACGATGCTGCTTCGACCCACTTGGTGAAATAGTCGATGGCAACAAGGATGAAGCGGTGCCCATTGGAAGTGGTCGGCTCAATCTTTCCAATCATATCGATGCCCCACATAGCGAAAGGCCACGACGAAGACATCACATTCAAAGGATTCGGCGGCACATGCACCTTATCAGCATAAATCTGGCATTTATGGCACTTCCGAGCATATTTGAAACAATCAGATTCCATGGCCATCCAGTAATAACCTGCTCTCAACAATTTCTTAGCCATTGCATGTCCGCCGGCATGAGTACCGAAGGAGCCTTCATGAACTTCCTACATTAACATGTCTGCTTCGTGTCTATCCACGCATCTAAGCAGAACCATGTCGAAATTCCTCTTATACAGCACATCGTCTTTGTTCAAGAAGAAACCGCCTGCCAATCTTCTCAAAGTCTTTCTATCATTGTTGGATGCCCCTGCAGGGTACTCTTGATTCTTCAGAAAGCACTTGATGTCGTGATACCAGGGCTTGTCATCAACTACCAGTTCAGGAGCAAACACATACGCGGCCCTATCAAGGCGCATCACGTCGATCCTGGGAACATGGTTCCACCGAGTCACCTTGATCATGGAGGATAGAGTGGCAAGAGCATTTGCCATCTGATTCTCATCCCGAGGTATATGATACAGCTTTACTGTTGTGAAGAAAGTCAACAGTCTTCTCGTGTAATCTTTGTAGGGGACCAGAGTAAGCTGGAGAGTGTTCCAATCACCATTCACTTGATTGATTACCAGAGCTGAATCTCCAAAGATGTCCAAAGTCTTGATTCTCAAATCAATGGCTTGCTCAATACCCAAGATACATGCTTCATACTCAACTTCATTATTGGTGCACTCGAAAGTCAGACGAGTGATGAAAGGCATGTGAGCACCTTTCGGAGTTGTAATGACAACACCAATTCCACTTCCTCTGGCGTTGACGGCCCCATCAAACATTAAAGTCCACTTTTCGTCTGGATCATGTCCCTCTTCAATAACTGGCTCTTCACAGTCTTTCATCTTGAGGAACATGATGTCTTCAACCGGCTGTTGAGCAAGATAGTCTGACAAAATACTCCCCTTGATGGCTTTTTGGGAAGTATACTGGATGTCGTACTCTGTCAGTACCATTTTCCAACGAGCAACTCTTCCGGTGAGAGCTGGCTTCTCAAATATATACTTGACTGGATCCATTTTAGAGATCAGTAAGGTTGTGTGAGACAGCATGTATTGTCTCAATCGCTTCGCAGCCCATGCAAGTGCACAACATGTTTTTTCAAGCATTGAGTATCTCGACTCGCAATCTGTGAATTTCTTACTCAGGTAGTAGATGGCATGCTCTTTCCTACCTGTCTCGTCGTGTTGACCGAGAACACAACCCATGGAATTGTCCAGTACTGTCAAATACATAATCAGCGGTCTCCTTGGGACCGGAGGCACAAGGATAGGAGGATACTGCAAATACTCTTTTATCTTCTCGAACGCCCTTTGACAATCATCATTCCACCTGATAGCCTGATCTTTTCTCAACAATTTGAATATTGGCTCACACGTGGCTGTTAGGTGAGAGATGAACCTTGCAATGTAGTTCAACCTCCCTAAGAAACCACATACTTGTTTCTCTGTTCTTGGCTCAGGCATTTCCTGTATCGCTTTCACTTTGGCCGGATCCACCTCAATCCCTTTTCCGCTAACAACAAAACCCAGTAGTTTTCCAGATCTCACCCCAAAAGTACACTTGTTCGGATTAAGCCTCAGCTTGAATTTCCTCAAACGCTCAAACAGTTTCTGCAAATTCACCAAATGTTCTTCTTCTGTCTGAGATTTGGCAATCATATCATCAACATAAACCTCGATTTCATGATGAATCATATCATGGAACAGAGTCACCATCGCTCGCTGATATGTTGCTCCGGCATATTTCAGACCAAACGGCATCACCTTGTAGCAGAAGGTGCCCCATGGGGTTATGAATGTCGTCTTCTCCATGTCTTCTGGTGCCATCTTAATTTGATTATAGCCAGAAAAGCCATCCATGAAGGAGAATACCGAGAACTGAGCCGTGTTATCCACCAAAACGTCAATGTGAGGTAAGGGGAAATCATCTTTAGGACTAGCCCTGTTCAGATCCCGGTAGTCAACACACATCCGTACCTTTCCATCCTTCTTAGGTACCGGAACGATATTTGCAACCCATGGCGGATAATTTGTGACTGCTAGAAACCCTGCATCCAACTGTTTTTGCACTTCTTCCTTTATCTTGACAGCCATCTCTGGTCTGGTTCTTCTGAGCTTCTGCTTGACCGGAGGACAACCTTCTTTGAGCGGCAAGCGATGTACCACGATGTCTGTGTCAAGCCCTGGCATGTCCTGATAAGACCAAGCGAAGATGTCAACATACTCTTGCAGCAATTCAATCAACCCCTTCTTCACATTGTCTTCCAAAGCAGCCCCTATCTTGATTTCTCTCTTGGCGTCCTCGGGGCCGAGATTAATCACTTCAACAGACTCTTGATGCGGTTGAATGACCCTTTCCTCTTGTTTTAATAACCAGGTAAGTTCTTCAGGGAGTTCACAGTCTTCATCACCCTCTTCTTCAGCTTGAAAGATTGGATTTTCAAAGTCGAAGCGATCCATAGCAGAACCGTTATCAATAGGATCCGGTGATGTGCATTCCTCCAGACAAGTGGTTTGGACAATCTCCTCAGAAGACCAATTGTTGAGAACTTCACCCGGGATTCTCGGATGCACCCAGTTATCGATGTCGCAATCACTATCCCCATCTTCATTGTTGACAACAGATACTAATTTGACTTCTCCTTCAACCATGTTAACGTTGGCTTCACCATGCTGGGGCATGGGATTGTTGACGACATTAGGAGCTGGTGCAAAGTTAACGGCCTTTGAATCAATGAGGTCCTGAACTACGTGCTTAAAAGCTTTGCAGTTCTCAATATTGTGGCCAGGTGCCCCAGAGTGGAAGCTACACCTAGCGTTGGCGTCATAACCCACCGGAAGCCTACCAACGGGAGGAGCCAGAGTGCGTAACTGCACAAGTTGTAGTTGTTGAAGACTAGAAAGCAATTGAGCGTACGACATTGGAAGAGTGTCGAAATGCCGGTCCATCGTCCTTGGCCTCGGTTGATAGGCGGGTATGTTACCTGGTTGTTGTGGTTGGTACTGAGCTGGTTGACGCTGTGGTTGTTGTTGTTGTAGTGGTGCTGCAGCTGGAATGGTCACAGCCGCAACATACGGTTGCTGATGATAGTTCTGAAAGTTATTCCTTCGGTTATCCCTGTTCTGATAAGAAGATATGGCACTTGCATCCCCTTCTCTCCTCTTCTGTCCCTGAATGAACGGCTTCTTCACCCCTGATGAGGATCCACCTCCACTCTGGGTCTCGTATGTCCTTAGGTAATTCTCCACCCTCTCTCCGGTAGAGACTACATCAGCAAAATTGGAGGCATTGCAACCCACCAGGCGCTCCAAATAAGGTCCTGGAAGAGTGTTCATGAACATGTTATCCATTTCCTTCTCCAACATAGGAGGTTGAACACGGGAAGCTGTCTCCCTCCAGCGTTGAGCGTATTCTCTGAAGCACTCATTGCTTTTAAGAGACAGATTTTGAAGTTGAGTTCTGTCCGGAGCCATGTGTGCATTATACTGATGTGGGCTTTGTCCAACCTCATATACCATTCCAGGGATGCCCCAGCTAGGCTGTCCTGGAAAAAGTACATAAGCAATTTTTCGTCATCGGAGTATGCAACCATTTTACGGAAATAGGCTTGCACATGGGTCTTCGGGCAAGAGTTGCCATTATATTTGTCAAATATCGGGACCTTGAATTTCGGTGGCACTCTCACACCTGGGACCAGCCCCAAGTCAGCAACATCTACTCCCAGAGGATTTTGTCCTTCCACTGCCTTCAACCTCTCTTCCAATCTTCTAAACATGGGGTCCACACCATGACCCATACCAAAGTCTTCCTGCAGCAGAGGGAACTGATCGTCCTGATCATCATGAACGGGCTGTTGACCGGAGGTGACATGTAGGATTGGGATAGGCCCCGGTCAATTGGGTCCATTAGCCTCTCCAGTTGGAGGATCAGTCATCGTCTCTGGTTGAGCAGAGGGATTCCTCTGTATCATCTGCCTGAGCTCTTGCTGTCCCTGAGCCACCCCTTGAACCACATCCATGAATTGATTCACGCGGATTTTCTCGGCGAACACTGCCTGTAGGCTCCCCATTACTCTCTGTTGGTTTCTGCGGGTACCGTACCGGTGAATGCCTGGGTCAACTATCCTGCTGATGGAACACCAAACAAACTGAGAATACTGTGGCGGTACCTGTTATGCAAGACATGCTAATGAATATGTAAATGCAATGACATGTTTATCAATTCCAAAGGTATTCTACCCCTTGATTCCAGTCTCTCAATAGATAAACAATGTAAAAAAAAAAACTAAGCCGTTGATGAGAACCAAGAAAATTCCGACTAGAATCAAGTAGAAGATATAAACCCCATAGAAATGGATAAATATGTGTGAATGATTATGAATGCAAAATGATGTGATGCAAAATGATATGATGCAAAATGATGTGAATGCAGTGCAGTGGCATGGGAATCAGGATCGCTGTATCTGCTTGAACATCTGTCAGGTTGCACTGTCTGGAGAGAAATTAAGAGCACACCAAACAAAGGTCATGGGATGGATCATGTTATCCTTAATATCAACCACCCATTTTGGTGGATTATGGTTTACACCTTATCAACACCCAAGTTTCATTGATATTAAGGATACCTGATCGGATCAACCATGAATCAAGGGTTTGTTGCAAGTCACGAGCATGGAGTTTAGGTTAAGAACCACCCAAAAGAAGTGTACTAAGGTTTAAACCTGCCAAACATGTTCTACAAAAGGTTCCCATAGTCATAATCCCATCTTTCGGATATTATCGGAGGAACGACTACTCGTATTCCAAAAATATTCTCAAGAGAGACTCTTATGAGTGTAGTATCGCGTAACAATCGTATCAAATCTTACACTTGAACGACTTTCGCACTACGTCCTACGAATAGGCCAAGGTGGCTTTGGTAAACTAAGGTCCTCGGCTTCTAAGGTCTATATTGGAAAAAGTAATGTCTAACCACAACTTACTTGTGTGACATTATTGATCTTAACATGACCTCCACCAAGTGAATGGGCTTGCAAGTCAACTTGCTAAGGAATAACTCCACACAAGTCGACAAGACTATGCCATTCTCCTATCCTAAGTGCACTCGAGTTCGGGTATAGAACTCTTCTCACAAAGATCACCAAGCAGCCATAGCCAGCCAACAGATACAGCAATGATATGTACACAATGCAATAAGGTAAATCAGGTAAATAAATAACTGTACAAAAGCATGAACACCCAATAAACAAACAGACTACAAACGCTAGGAGGGACTCGCTTAGGGAAACCGGGTCCCCAGCAGAGACGCCAGCTGTCGCAACCTGAAAAATACAATGTGCGAAAAAACAACCGGCGAAAGAAAATGACAGAAGAGTCGCCACCGTGCGTTATTTATCCCAAAGGAGGGAAAGGAAACACTCGAAGTAAACCTGAAAAGAGGAAAGGAAAAGACAAGGTCTCGCAACCAAATCTTGGGTTCGGGAGTCGGTTATGCGAAGGGAAGGTATTAGCACCCCTACGCATCCGTAGTACTCTACGAGATCCACTTTTGTAGTTCTTGTCTAAAGGGTGTGAGTTTATCTTGTGCTGTTTACTAAAAAAAAGGGGTCAAAAGAAAATGACTCGCGCGGATGTCGCATCCACTGCATACGTATCTCATCTGAATATGAGAATCAGAGTCTTCGTAGCTCGGCTACCTAGGGGTTAAGGGTAATTGTGCTCGCTAAGACATCGCGTCTTATGCCTACGTATCTCATCTGGAATGAGAATCAGAGCAAGCCGTAGTTCGGCTAACTACGGGGTTATGGATTGGGTTTTGGACGAACGACGTTACTACGCAATCTACCGGATGCTCGACCTTTGGAGACTTACTCACCTGTAGTAGAAGGAGTAAACGTGTGTTTAGGAGAAGAAATATCAATGAAGGGTTAGAGTTTGGGATGCTCATGCAAAAAGGCAGTCCTTGACGAAGGAACCTGTAAAAAAAAACACACAAAAACATTGCCTCCTATCGAGGTCTTCCAGCTAGGAAAGCAGTAAAATGCGGGAAAAATGTAAAAGTACCACACGGATGAAGATTCGAAGTAACATAAATTAGAGAGATAAGAAACCCAGAGATCCTTCCAAGCTAACACCATCAAAGAAAGTGAGTCAGTACAGGTAATCAGAATGAAACCTCCAGGCGGTATCCCACAAATAAAGGGGAACACCAGGCAAACCATCTCTGCAAGAGTCATATGAGCCCTCACAAAACAAAACTCAACAAACATGTTAGAGAAACAAAATAGGGTAACCAAGAGTTGCCCCCAAATCAAAATGTAACCACATGAATCATGCCCTTTCAATTCACAAAAAGCTCACAAAAAGTAACCAAGGGTAGGAGGCTTAAACCTCTGGTCAAACACATGCATCAAAAGGGTATCAAATTCACCCATAATACCTCATACATTCGGATGATTCAAAATAAGAGCATAAAATTATGGGAATAAGGCAAACCTGATTGGAGAGCTTGATTGAAATTGAGTTGCACCCGTGAGGTTTACAAAACAATCTTTAAGGTTTATGTGAGGCAGAGGTGATTCTGTGCAGTTGATTTCCCTTCAGGGTTTGGAGGTTGCTCTGAACTCTGTTAGCTCTTCTCTCACTATCTTTTTCCCCAGGGTTTTGTTCCAAGGAAACCTCAGAGTGTTTTGCTTCTCTTCCTTTTTCTGTCTGTTTTGTTTCAATGAAACTCTAGTATTTATAGGCTAATATTGGTAGCTTAGTGGGCTTTTGGGAGAGGTCCAAGTTTGAGATTTTTTCTTTTATTTATTTATTTAATTAATTATTTTTATTTTTATTTTTATTTTATTATTATTATTATTTATTTATTTGTTTTTTTTGTTTTTTTTTTGTTTTTTTGAAAAAATATTCCGATTGCCATGATGAAATGCAAATGCTAAATGACCTAAAAATGAATGCATGCATGAGGTGTAAATCGTATGCTTCCATAAAAAATGAAGGGTAAATTTTGGGGTATTACACGCATCATAATTCTTCCCCCTACAGACCCAAGATGAATGGGGTTGTTGAAGCTGCAAACAAGAACATCAAGAAGATTATTTAGAAGATGGTTGTAACATATAAGGATTGGCATGAGATGCTCCCATTTGCTTTGCACGGTGTAACACCTCAAAAATTGCCCTCCTCTTCTTGGGACTAGTTTGACACATTGTATTTCATGTTTTAGAGCATTAGGCATTTGCATTTTTGCATATCATATGGAAATAAGAAGGTAATCCTCCAAGGTCTTTTCAGAAGATGGAGAAGTTATATGATTCAGGCCTGAGGGTCTTTATGAATTGATGATCAACCATCTGAGGGTTTGCCATTCAATTAGGGTTTCCTGATCCTTCAAAGGTCTTGAGTATTATCTTGTTTGCAAGGATGTATTACCATCATCATGGTTCTATCATCATCAAGGGTTTCATTGTTCATTCTCAAGTTCCTTTGGATTAGGGTTTTGACCTCTGGTCAACCCTAATCAATGACATTCTTTCAACCAGGGCTTCTCAAAGAAAGGAGGTATTTGCTGATGATGAGGATCACATGATTGTTATATTGGGTTTATATGAGTTAGGGTTTCATTTCTGAGCGATTTCCCCAAGTGGTGGAGGTTCAAGCTGATCAGGGCATGTCAAGGTCATCTGAGGACCACAAAAAGTCAACTGTGCAAGAGCTGAGGACTTTGAGGTTGGGGAGATGAATTTAAACACCTCAATCATGTTCAAATAAAGTCCATTTGTCATTTTAAATATCTATCTTGAAGATTTTGGAGTCATGGCAAAAGTTTCCAAAAATGGAAAGTGACCTGTAATTTCAAGTTTCCAAAAATGACAAGTTTCTAGTCCACATTCAACTTGAGTTTTCAACATCGAAGAAGCTTCAAATGGATTTTTAGTGAACATGAAAGTTGAATATCTTTCTCTCCCCTTTTCAAAAAGTCCTATATCATGTCCATCTGATAATTGGTTGAGAAGTTATGTCCAAATGATCACAAGGTGTGCATGGAAGTTCAAAGTGACATAACTTTTGCTATAAAACTCCAATTTGGTCCACTCTTTTTGCAAAATACTTCTCATGACCAATACCTTTCAAGTGAGCCATTTCCATGCATGGAAGAAGCTCACATGATCACTTGTTCATACATGTTAATTTTGGAGGGAGATTTAATAATTCAAATTTGGCATATGGTACAAGCAAACCAACAATTCCATGATAATCCTTGATTGATTTTAAGTGAAATCAAGTCATTACATGAGGCTTTGCACGTGTGGATTGGCCATGCAAGTTCCACTTGCAATTTTGGACTTCACTTGAATTCTCACTAATCATGTTTAACATCAAGCCTAATTGAGATTTCAGCATCATTAGTGAACCATATATAAGCCAAACCCTAACTGATTTTGCTCATAACAGAATTTGAGATCTAGAATTTTCCATTTCCCTCCAATTTTCTCTCTCTCCAAAACTCAAATTTCTTCACATAATTCTTCAATTTCTTTGCATAATCATGATCATGGAGCATCACTGAGCAAGAATCATCGTTTGGTTAGAAGAATTTTGTCCAGAATCAAGCAGATCGAGCACATGAACATGTTGATGGAAGCTTGAAATTCAGCTAGATCTAAGAGGTTTCAGTGGATTCTTTGTGCACAAAGCTTCGAGGCATAAGCATAGGAGAAGATCTGGAAATTCTGGAAGCCTGAGGACACGATTTTGGATCACTGCATTTCAAGTAAGTGAAAATTCGACCATCTCCTTTTGTTGATTTCTTGTTATCATTGTATAGATCTCTTGTAGTGGAGCATGCTGATAGGTTTAGATTTAAAAATGGTTAGGAAATGAGCATGTATGATGAGATGGAAGTTTTGATGTTGAATATGTTTGTGCTCGATCCAGAAATTATAGGATGATTTAGGATTAGTGAGTATGATATTTAGAATCAGCATTGAGAGAGCTTTCGAACGGTGTGCATTTCATGAAATTCTGGAAAAAAAATGTTGAGCGCCGCCGTGGATCCAACCGGAGAAGACGGTTGCTCCGCCGTCTGTAAATGCCTAGGGTTTTGTCCAGGTGGCTTCCACGTTTGCTCATGCGTGTCCGTTTCATTGGCCAGGCTTGCATTGACTTTGCCATGTATTGTTTGAATGCTTGCATGTGCTCGCCAAATCATTAATGAAATGATGTGTTTCATTTATTCCATGTTGTATGCTTGCGTGTAGCTTGCGTGTGTATTTGATTGGATCACGTTTGCTTGACTTTGCCATGTGTGTGCGTTGAATCTGACTGTGCCTGCCAACTCAATAAATGAAACTCTGTGTTTTGCTGCTTTGAATGTGGACCATTAGATTGCTTTGCGCGCATGATCATGTGGCCAACATTCAATCTGAGTTTATTTGAATAATATTTTCCCTCCATTTCATTTTATTTAATTCATATTATTTGCTTACCTTTAAAAAATCATAAAAAATAGCAAAATGCTTCAAATTGATCCCAATTTTTTTTCACATTTTTGTTTTGATCTCTAGTTTTTTATAGCATTTATTTCATGAATTGTTTGATTCTGGATTTTTAATTTGGAGTTTTTTGTTTGAACATGGTGCCAATTTGATATGTCATGATGAATGCTTTGTGAAATGCTATGTGTTGATCCAATTGATCTGAAATTTGGTGTGCTTGATCCTCACATGTGATATGATTTTTGAGCTTTGGTTTGAGATTTTTATCATATGCTATCACTGTTTTGGACACATGATGATGTAGTGTGACAATTTGTGTCACATTTTGGTATTCAATTTGTGCATATTTGTTTACCTATCATTTGAGATCTTCTGGATTTGATTTTTTGCATGATGTTTGTTCATAACATGAGTAACTTGCATAAAAAATATCAAGGCCATTAGATGCATTTATGTTTTGATTTGGATTTTCTAATTTGGATGTCCATTTTATGTACACTTGCTTGCCTTTGCATTACATGGACCATTTGATGCCTTTGCTTTGTGAATTGATGTTGGTCCTTTTGAGGACATCTTGTGACATGTTTAAATGTGCATTGTGCAAAAGATTGACTTCTGTTTTGATCATTTGGTTTGGTTTTGGACCTAGTCTTTATACTAGTGTTTTGTACATGAACTAATTGTGCTTTGTGTTTCGGGTTTGGACATTTAGCATTGATGGTTGGATTTGATCTCACTTTGTGAGATGCAAATACCTTTGAGCACTAACTATTGTTGTTTTGTAGGTCAATTGATGTGATGAACTCATTTCAGTGCTTGCATTTGTGCCTTGCATTGAGTTGTAAATATTGGAAAGTTCCACTGTTTGTCTGTTGGTTTTCTGTTTGAGATACTAACTGGTTGGCTTTTGTACAGGTACATTAGCTGCTTGCTAGCTTTGCTTTTGCTTAAGCTTTGGATTGTGGTTGATACACCACTGAGGTAGTTTAGCCTTCTTACTCCATGTAGTCTGGAAGTCCTGTCACCTTTTTGGCAGGCATTTTGGCTGAAGTCCTCCTTAAGAGGCACTGTTTGTGTTTGTTTACATTTGTGCCAAAGACCTCCAGGTGAGGCATGTTACTTGATAAGTCCTCCTAAGTGAAGAGGCAATTGACAGATAGAAGGGATTAGCAATCAATCCCTTGTTATTCAGTGAGTCGTTCTTTATGCTCGCACTACGTGCTGATGCTCTAGAACATGTACCCAAGATCTTTGCATAGGGTCAGTTAAGTGGAATAGGGTCCCTCTTTCTGGATCCCCACGCTCTCTTTGTCATTGAGCTCACCCTGGACAGGGTTAAGAGCATGAGGTCTCATCCTCATTACCATTTTAATCTGCTCACCCTGACGTTCAATGTTAGTGGTTAAGAGCCCAATTGATTACCCTGACAGTTTGGCTTGTTTGTCGAGGTTGATATGACCCCTCTTGACTAAAGCCTACCCATTGTTTGGGCCTCTTGTATGTATATAGTGTGTGATACGTTGTGTTGGTGTTTATTTGCTTTCCTGTGAATTGACTTGCTTCCTGTGTGAGTTAGTTTCTGATTAGAGACCTCAACTTAGGGATATTTGATGGCATGACAACTATTAGGCTCGAGTTAGTCTCCCTTTTAGTTTGTTGTTTCCCTGGTCTCTGGTTAGGAGAGTTTCTCCCCTGTTAAGGGGAACTACGTCGCCCTGATTCTCATACCAGATGAGATACGTAGGCAGGAGATCGAGCGAGATCTCTTCGGGAAACCTTTTTGTTTCTTTTGACGTCTCAGCGTTGTAGCGGTGTATTCGTCGCCATATGATTTATCAATTGAACCATAAGCAAAGCATACAATGTAGTTTCGAGTCGCCACCGCACTTTTATTTATCCAAAGGATTGGCTAAAAAGCGAACAAAAGCCTAAGAAGTTTTACACGTAGAAAACTAATAAAAGATCAGAGATTCCGGGTAAGGGGTAAGTTACGCAATGGGAAGGTGTTAGGCACCCACTACGTCCTAGGTACTCCTAGGGAGCCCTTTTCACACTTGTTGTAAAAGATTGTTATTTGTTAAGACATATGCATTGTGCAAACAGGAGTGAGATGATGAGAAAAGAATGTACAAGTTTTATTGGGTTATTGGGTTCGAACGGATGAACCCGTTGCCTACGTACCTTCCATCAAAGGTAAGGATCAGAACGCCGTAGTTCGGCTAAAAGATTTCCAAAAGTGAGTTGGATTCAATTTTAAACAAAACAATGGACGAGGCCAAAGCAATTGAGTGAGTGAAGTTAATTGATTGTAATTATGAAAATGAAGTCAAGTATGATTAGGATTGATTCAGAGAAGTATTATGAAATGAAGTTTGAAAAAGTCAAGGACTTGGGGTCCAGGTTTTTAGTTTGAAAACATGAAGAAGTTTGCACAATGTCTATGTCAAGTTTAAGATCAAAGTGTGAAAAGATTCTAGGACACAATGAGGAATGAATGAATGAGGATGGATAGTAGAACTTCTCAGGAGTTCACTTCTTGAGATCATATGGGAAATGATTCAAGGGTGTCCTTTGGAATGGAAAGTAAGTAATGATGAAATAAACAAACAAATGATACCGGATGCCACTCAATGGTCTTACTCCAGTCTCACAAACAAAAGCGGATATCGGATACCAATAGCTGGATTTACACCAATCTCCATAAACAGAAATGGATATCAGAGGCCACTCAATGGTCTTACACTAATCTCCTCAAAAAGAAAACAATGAAGAAATATGGAAGTCAACTGCCAGCTTGTGGGACTTAGGTTAACTCCACACATGATCATAGGAAAGCGAATGCCAACTTGTGGGACTTACAATTGCATCCTCTCACAAACAAAGAAAGCAAAACAGGGATGTCAGATGCCAACTTGTGGGACTTATTCTAACACACAGTATGATCCTAGGAAAACAACTGCCAACTTGTGGGACTTACAATTGTATCCTCACATACAAAGAAACAAGGCAACAAAGCAAAAGTAAGATGAGTGGCCAATATGATGGTCTTATACTCACTTCCATATCATAGGAACAAATGCCAACTTGTGGGACTTACAATTGTCCTCAATGGGTAAACAACAATAATGATGTCAAACAGACAAAAGAGATGCTCATGCATTAATGGCAATTGATGATGATAAATGCATAACATACAGGCAAGCAAGTGCATATGAAGCAACCAAACAGTCAATGAGAATCAAACAACACACTCTATAGCCAAACAAGGGGGCTCACACAAGAGGGTTTGACTATGAAAGTCCACTGTAATGGGTGAAGGTCGCTCTTAACCTTGCCATTGAGAGGCTAAGGTGAAGCAGATGAAAAGGAGATGAGGGGTGTGCCTCATTGCTTCTATCCCTGATCAGGGAGAGCATGTAAGAAAGTGTGGGAGTTCAGAAAGTAGGAACTCTTTCCCCATTATTGACTCGATTAGATCTTGGGTATTTATCTCAATGCTTCAACCATGTAATGGGAGCAAAGAGAGGACACACTGAATAGTGGGGGATAGATTGCTTATCCCTACCTTCCACCAATTGCCTTACTTGAAGGTCTTTTCCTGCTTGGGACTATTTTAAACAAACACAGGCATTGCCTCTTAAGGAGGACTTCAGACAGTTTGCCCGGTCAAATAACAGACCGGGTCTCCAGACTACATGTAGTAAAAGAGATTATACCTCAAAGCAAATGCTAAATAGCAAAGCAAGCAAGTTCAGAGAACTTAAGCAACTAAAGTACCTGAAAAATTCAAACCAATCAGTAAACAGTTCAACAGTTAAAACCAAAGGAAATGGATAAACAGTCAACCACAGAGGGATCAGTTGTGCAAGGCACAAAGACTCAAGCATATGAGTCAACCTACAAAACAAGTGTTAGCACATGATAAACAAACCAACTCAATCAAAATTGAAAGGTCTTTGGGGCATTGGTGCTTAACCTGAAACAGATGAACTCAACATAAGCTTAGAAGACCACTAGGACTAGCCTAGGGTCAAGGATGGAAGAAAAAGTCAAGGCAGCAATGAAAAGTCAACCCAAAGTCAAAGTCAACCAATTAGAAAGCAAACACAATTGGGCCCACATTCAAATCATGCATTATGATCATTTCATGAACATTTGAAGTCAAAGTAAGGCAAAGAAAGCATACAAAAGTCAACAGAATGACTTGCATCAAAAGTCAACTCAAACATTTTCAAAAATCATGAAATAAATCACACTCAATCCTAGCATCTAACATGGTATACATGTAAACTTTCATGGCATTTGGATGAGAGGAAGGCAGTCAAGTAAAATCATGAAGTCAAACCAAGTTCAAGTAAGCATGGTGAAAGTCAACAAGCATGGGTCAACTTCAAAAAATCATATCAATTTGAAAACAGAAGAGAAATGAGTGAGATTAACACCAATGCAAAGCTCAAGGAGTCTAGTTATCACATATGAAATTTCATGGTCATACAATATGATGTGAGAATTTCACAAAAGATTTGGCAAGGCATAGCACAAAAAGTCAACAAATGACCAAATATGGAAGAAAATTCTCAATCAAATGGAAAACAGCATGATTAATTCCAAGAAAATTCATACACAAACTAGACATGTGATAGATGATTCATGCAAAATTTGGGGTCAATTGGATGTAAGGAAGCATGTGAACAAAAATTGGGAAAATGCATGATCATGGTATAGCACCAAATGTAACACATAACTCCAGAAAATCATAACTCTCAAACCACAAATGGGAAATGCACAAACTTTATATGGAAATGAAGGTCAATGTGTCTAGTTTCACCACAAAAAATTTCAAAGGCATTGGATACAATATGAGAATTTCACAATTGAAATGGCACAATGTATCATTTTGGCATACATGTTGAAAAATCATTTATCATTTAAAATCCAGAACATGGAAAATTAATTAAAATTCACCATAAAATACTAGACTCAATTGTGATCATGATGGAAAAAATTTCATAATTTTTGGATGAAATTTGAATTAAAAATGAATTATTGAAGTTGGATGAATATTTGAACAAAGCATAGACAAATGACATGAACTAGTGGTCAAACAAGGAAGTCAGCATGGCAATTGTGTAATTATCAATTCACTTAACCAAAACGCACAGCATAAGCAGGACACGGGAAATGTTCTTATTGGTCCTCACCAATAGAACAGTAAACTTGGCCAATGGATGTTCATATTTTCTGTTTTAGAAACCCTAGGGTTTTATGCAGCCAAGGCAAACTTCAAGCTCATGTTAATGAACAACAACCAACAAACAGCATCAAAGATCAATCATGGCACGAAACATCATCATCATGCAGTATTGACCAACAACAACAAAACATTAACCATGGAAAAACTGGGCATATTAGAATAGCAAAACAGCAGTAGGGTTTCTTAAGGGTTTATGCAGCTGGGCACCATGAACATCAACATCATTCGACCAAACACACAGACAACAACATGGTATTAACAGCATGGTTTTCAACATTTGGTTTACCAACATCATCATACCACATTGACTAACAACAAAACAAACCAGATTATGTGAAAATTCTGGACAGGGAAGGTTTTGGGAAACAGCAGCAGCAACATTCAAACTCATGGTTCATTAACAACATGCCAAACTCGAATAACATGGTAGACAAATGGCAAAGGTAATGATCATTCAACAAACAACAACAGCATTCAACATGGCAAGGAAACAACTGTCATCATTAAGCAATATTAACTAACAACAAACCAACAAAATCATGAGAAAAAAATTCTGTACAGGGCATAAGCTTGGACAGCAGTATAATTCATTCATCATCATGTTCATTCGACCAAACCAAGCAAAACAAACAACAGCACATAGCAGCATAGCATTTGGCAATGTGTAGCAGCAGGCAATCAACAGCATACAGCACAATCAAATGGATTTTTAGGACAATGTTCATAAGGCTCAAAACAGCAGGGCAAGCTCCATCATTCAACAATGTTCATCAAAAAACAACAGCATGGCATTGGTATCATGTTCTCATAGCAAGCAAACCAACAATATATAACACAAAACATATGGTTCTTCTCCTGGGAATTTTCGAGGATTTCAAACAGCATGGCAAACTTCATCAGGGCAGCACATGTTTATCACAACAGCATACACATATGTGACAAATAGCAAACAAGACAACATGAATTGGAGTTCTGGAAAAAACATGAGGGTTTATCACAACAGCAGGGCATAGCATCATGTTCATCATATCAAACCGAACAAACAACAGCAACAACATGTTTCATGGATTTTCTAGGCATGGTCATGAGGTTTCAATGTAACAGCATTCATCATATCACCATCATCAAAAATCAATTTTGACCAGCACACAAACAAACACATTATTCAGCAATACACAAACACAAGCATGAAAAATTTCTGGACAATTTATGGCTTAACAGCTACAGGGTATCATCAATTTCATCATCATAAAACCAGTCATGAACAAACAAACATAACAGAAGCAACAATGATCAAGCATGGCCATGAAGTAACATCCTTATGCAACACCACTAACAACAAACCAAACATAACAAACAGCCATTCAAAAGGATTTTCATGGGCAGGGATAAGGTTTAACAGCAGCAGGGTTCATCACCATCAAGTAATTAATTTCGATGAAATCCAACAACAGCATATAAACAGCAGGGGACAGCACAGTAGGTTCATTAACACACAATCAATTAATAAACCAGCACCTATGACCAAACATAACAAACATCAACATATGAATTTCAGGGCAATGGTCAGGAGGTTTCAAACAGCAGCAAGGCATTCATGTGTAGCACCAACCAATAACAAAGCAAAACATGAACCATGGGAAAATTCTGGGCATATTCATGATTCAAGCATAACAGTAGCAGGATTTAACTAGCATGGCAACTCATGTTCATCATTAATCATCAACCAAAAATTATGACCAACCAAAACAGAAACAGGATCATCAATAATCATGACCTATGAAACACCATTAACATGTACATCAATTAACAACAAAACATACATAATCATGAGCTCATGTACTGGGCAGGGTAGGGTTTCAAGACAGCAGCAAGCATTCATCATCACTATGCAACTTGGATTTTCAAAACACCCAGCATGACCAAACCAGCACATCAATAGAATCAATATGCAACATACAACATGAATGTGTTATCCGTTTACATCAAATCACCCTAGACAAGCCAAATCGATGGAAAACCTAATTGGGTATGAAAATGAAAATTCAAATTTCTCCATCATGAGAGCACCATTTTGAATGAAATAAAATGCATGGAAACTAGCATACAAAGACCTACATAACACATGGCATGGATTGGAGAATGGAGGTAGTGGAAAACTTACTTGTTTTTGAAGCAAGTTGATGGAACAGTGGTTATTTGATGGTAGTTGCCCAAACAGTCGAAGATTCCAGCTCTAAATGATGGATGATGAAGTTGTTTCAGCTCAAGCTTGCTTGGAAATCTTCAAAACTCTAACTGCCATGGCTGGTTCTTTGAAGAAAGCAGAACAAGAGAGATGGTTCCAGCTGGTGTTTGATGGTCAAAAACACTCACAAATGATGTTTAGATGATGGAGGAAGCAAGGGTTTCTTGTGTGCTTTGGGGGTTTTCTCAGAAATTTTCCAAATGCAAATTTGCAAGAAGAGAGTGATGATGTATTTTCTGTCGTGTGGCTGCCAAAAAACTAGGGCTCATTTGTGCAGACATGAAGCTTTATATCCTCTGTTTAAGGTCCTTTAATCAATTGGTAAGCTGGTTTATGCTTAATGATGCATTTTGCAAAATTTGCTAATTGACATGTAAGTGGAATGGAGGGTGTGTTTGTCTGCACGATTATGGGCTGGAAAGGCTGCAGAAGGACATTCCAATTGCTGTTTTTATTCTGTACTAGAATGCTGTACTTGCCTTGCATTTGTATAGCTATTTGCACCATTGGCCTACTTTGCATTTTGATTCAAAAATGGAGTGTACTGGTGTTATGAACATGCTTTTAAGCTTGAGACAAGTCACAAATATGGTTTAGAACATTTCTCAATTGGTCAAGTCAAGAAAAAGTCAAAGAAGCAAAAAGTCAAAGTTTGGTCAAACTTTGAATTTAAATGAAAAAGGTCCAAAAATGCCATTTTGATTGGCAAGGTTTTAGGTCATGAAATTTATATTTTTGGAAAGAGGATGAAAAATGTGGTTTGTAGGAAAAAACCCCACCAAATTTGGCCTTATGGTTTGAGAGATATGGCTCTTTGAAGTTCAAAAATTGATGAAAATGAATTGATCATATCTTGACAACCACACATGGGATTTGAGAGTTCTTGGACTTTTTGGAAATGGGAGAACAAGACCTTCAACTTTCATGTTGGGCAAAAATTCATTTGAAGCTTGTATCATGATGCAAGTTGAGGATCAAGAAGTTTCTATTTTTGGCAGTTGAAATTACAGGTCCACTTTCTATTTTGGGAAATTTTCTGATTGGCTTCAAATTCTTCCATGATGTTAATTGCCATGACATATGAGGCCTATTAGGACATGAATAAGCTCCTTCAAATCATTTCTATCCATCAAATCCAAAGAAATCAACCACAGTTGACCAACTTTGACTTTCTAGGGTTTTGGACTTGACTGTGCACTTCTGATGAATTCCAAACCCTAGTTCCTTGAGATTTTGACTTCAAATGATGTCCCAAGACATATGAACTCTGGATGATTGATCATGGTGCCCAAATTCCACAAGAATGGCCACCATCCACTGCTTTGACTGATTGTTGACTGCTTAGGGTTTTGACCTGCCTGTGCATTGACTATTGACCTCTGAGCCTTCAACCCTTGACTTGAACACTTCAAATAGACCTCCAAGTCATGTGAACTTGTTGGACAAACTCCAGGGCCTATGCTCCTTGAGAAATTCCTTTGCTTGCTTGGCTGACTGATCTCCTGATCAGTTTGACCTAATTCTTGCTTGCTGGCTCTTGAGGCAACTGAGGACAATGCAAATGTTATGCAATGTATCATGATATGCTATGACCTAATATGAGATGATAGGTACAATGATAGGTGCAAATTTGAGGTGCTACAGCTGCCCCTATTCAATCAGCTGGGAACCCGAACGGATGATAGCAGTGGCTGTCAGACTTTCAGGGTAAACAGGGATTGAATACCAAAGAACCGTAGAAATTTGCACCGCCTGGGTATGATACAAAGGGAACCACGTCAGTTACCGATGACAAACTGCAAGACAGCTTCAGAAAAGCAAAACCATTTACCGATGGTTGAAGGACTGGAACCTTGATATTTACCGATATCGACTTCAGCACGACCATTTACCGATGGCGGCTGGGGAAGACAAACTTCTGAAAAACAAAACCATTTACCGATGGTTAGAACTGGGACTTTGATATTTACCGATATCAACTTCAGCCAGACCATTTACCGATGGCTGCTGGGAAACAAATGACGTTGAAAAAAAGCAAGACCATTTACCGATGGTGGCTTCAAAGGAACTGGACATTTACCGATGTCAACTTAGCAAGACCATTTGCCGATGGCTGCTGCAACTGAGAATTCGATATTTACCGATATCGAAAGGAAACTGGGCCATTTACCGATGGCATCTCCGCTTGGGGAGGAACAAAATCTTTGTGGTGATACCAGACAAGACGTTTACCGACGACTTCTGGGGATTCTGATTTTATTAACAAGAGAACAAAGAATGACCAGACATTTACCGATGACTGGGGTGAGACACGATGTTTACCGACATCGAAAGATGATGTTTACCGACATCAAAAAGAATGACCAGACATTTACCGATGACTGGGGTGAGAAATTTATTGGGGAAAGACAAATAAATACTCGCAACTGAAAACCGGGTAGGACATTTACAGATGACTCTACTGGGAATTTCTAGCTGGGGATTTATTAGACATTTACCGATGACTGATAGAAAGACTCGATGTTTACCGACACCGAAGCAATGGCGCTTACCGACACCAAAAATGACCAGACATTTACCGATGACTGGGATGGAACGACTCGATGTTTACCGACACCGAAGCAATGGCGTTTACCGACACCAAAAATGACCAGACATTTACCGATGACTGGGATGGAACGACTCGATGTTTACCGACACCGAAGCAATGGCGTTTACCGACACCAAAAGGAATGACCAGACATTTACCGATGACTGGGTGGAACTCGATGTTTACCGACATCGAAAGATGAGGTTTACCGACATCAAAACAAAGAAGACACACGCGGGTGTTGACATGACACTTACCGGTATCACAAAGAACAAAATCTGGGATACATCAAGGCAAGACTGAACACTTGCTGGGGGTCTCACTGGGGAGAAACAAATTTCTGTCACCATCGGGTGAGGAAATAAACCTCTGTGGGGATAATCAATTCTGAATGCTGTCTGTAGCAACTGTAGCAGACTTGCTATGCTGATGTTGAACAAATGTGATCCTGCCTCTGTCGGGGGATACAGTCTGATGTGGTTTCGAACACATGAATGCATATGTTTGAATTTTTCTATGGCGTAATACTCCATATGGAATGGAAATGCTACGCAGTTCTGAGGATGCAATGATTACTATATGCAATGCAATATGATGAGAACTCTGCGGGGAGAGATACACAGGACGACTGTGCTGAGGAATCTTCAAGATAAATCCACTGGGGAAGCAACAAACTGCTGCTGGGGAACCAACAATACCATTCTCCTAGGGGAAGATAAGGCAACTCGCTGGGGAGTAAGAAAGCAACTCTGTTGGGGAGAAACGAAACAACTCTGCTAGGGAGAAATAAAGGTGATCTGCTGGAGATAGTCCAATGAATCCACCAAAACTTCCGCTTGGGGAAATAACTGCTCTGCTGAGGGAATAACTATTCCGCTGGGGGAGATAAACTAAGAGACTCTCTGGGGATAAGGCCCATACAATCCTCAGATACGATGAACTCTGCTTCGGGGAATATCTGTTACTCTGCCGGGGACGACCCATACCATACAAGCAGAAACAACTCAGCTGGGGATGCAGATATCGACCTGCTTCGGACACTTGTCCAATCCATTGGTGGGAATGAACTCTGCTGGAGAAATGATTGCTTCGCTGGGGAAGGCTCAAAACAAAACCAGCTAGGAGAATGTTTCTGTCTGGGGAAAAGCACTGCTGGGGAATGCTCACAGATGACGACCTTACTGGGGAAAATATTCACAGGTGACAACCCGCAAATCGGAACAACAGATGCCCTAGGGAGTACATGGACAAGACGCGCTCAAGTGTCCTCAACATTCAAAATGATTTTCAAATGTTTTAATCTTTCTGCACGTCATTGTTTAGCCTTCATGTTTTTAGATGCAATGTTTGTCAAGAATTCGGACGTTTTTTGCAAACAAAACAGTAAAAGTAAAAACACGAGAAGCTATTTATCTGAATAACGACTTTTATTGATTGAAAGTGTGCCTGAAAAGGCAAGTACATTGGGAAGCAATCCCTAGGAAGAGGTAATTGCGCACAAAAGGAAAAATAAACTATCCTAATGGCAATGTGAACACGGCATCCACTGTTTCCCAACTCTGTTATAATTCATAGATCATCAGTTTCCTCCCAATTCCTTGCTTTCTGAGAAGAATGACTGGACCGATCACATCTTGCGAGATGGCAGCTGATGACGACGTACAGATGACTCAGACTGTAGTCTTCGCTTTAATCCCTCTTTTGGCTGGATCGCCCTTTCGGGTTTTCAATCCACCGGGATACCCATTTTTGCCTAAGCCGCCCTTGCGGGTTTTCGACTTACCGGGTGTACAACTTTTCATATTTATCCCTAACTTTTGCCCGAACCTTTTCTTTCTGTTTTTTGGTTCGCCGGGATGCCCATTTTTGCCTGGACTCTTTTGTTCTTTTTGTCCAGCGGGTCAATTTACGCGAAGTATTTTTTGACTACGTCTGAGTTGACAGGGGAAGGAAAATCTTCACCATCCATAGTTGTAAGCATCAAGGCTCCACCGGAGAAAACCTTCTTCACAACATATGGACCTTCGTAGTTAGGGGTCCACTTGCCCCTGTTATCTGTACCGGGAGGAAGGATCCTCTTCAAAACTAGATCGCCAGTTTGAAATGTTCGAGGACGCACTTTTTGATCAAAGGCTCGCTTCATCCTTCTCTGATACAACTGCCCATGGCAAACAGCTGCTAACCGTCTCTCTTCGATAAGGCTTAACTCGTTAAACCTTGTACGAATCCACTCGGCTTCGTCCAGCTTGACATCCAATAATACCCTCAGAGAAGGGATCTCCACCTCAACTGGTAGGACTGCTTCCATACCATACACAAGGGAGTAGGGGGTTGCCCCGGTCGACGTACGTACAGAGGTACGGTACCCATGCAAAGCGAAAGGCAACATCTCGTGCCAATCCTTGTACGTAACGACCATCTTCTGCACAATCTTCTTGATATTCTTGTTAGCTGCCTCTACAGCACCATTCATCTTTGGTCTGTAAGGAGAAGAATTGTGATGTTCAATCTTGAAATCTCTGCATAAGTCCTTCATCATTTTGTTGTTGAGATTCGAACCATTGTCAGTGATGATTCTCTCAGGGACTCCATAACGGCAGATGATTTCTTTCTTGATGAACCGGGCAACCACTTGTTTGGTGACGTTGGCATAGGAAGCTGCTTCTACCCATTTGGTGAAGTAATCAATCGCAACCAAGATGAAGCGATGTCCATTAGAAGCAGTTGGCTCTATCCTCCCAATCATGTCAATGCCCCACATGGCGAACGGCCAAGGCGAGTTCATGACATTCAACGGGCTTGGTGGTACATGCACCTTATCAGCGTAGATTTGACACTTATGGCATTTCCGAGCATATTTGAAGCAATCGTATTCCATAGTCATCCAATAATATCCGGCTCTCAGCAATTTCTTCGACATTGCATGACCACCAGCGTGGGTACCAAACGAACCCTCGTGCACTTCTTGCATTAACATGTCTGCTTCGTGTCTATCCACGCATCTGAGCAGGACCATGTCAAAGTTCCTCTTGTATAGCACATCATCCTGATTCAGGTAAAAGCTTCCAGCAAGCCTTCTCAGGGTCTTCCTATCATTCTTCGACGCACCCTCAGGATACTCTTGAGTCTTGAGGAAGTTCTTGATGTCAAAGTACCACGGCTTATCATCAATAGCATTAACAGACTCGGCTGCGAACACATATGCAGGCCTCTCGAGTCGATTCACAGCAACATGTGGCACATGATTCCACCAATGAACCTTTATCATAGAGGATAAAGTAGCCAAGGCATCAGCCATCTGATTCTCGTCTCGCGGGACATGATACAACTTCACCTTTTTGAAGAACGTCAGTATTCTTCTGGTGTAATCTCTATACGGAATCAAATGCGGCTGGTTTGTATTCCAATCTCCATTGACCTGATTGATCACTAGAGCAGAATCTCCGAATATGTCGAGTGTTTTGATCCTCAGATCAATGGCTTCTTCTATCCCCATGATACAAGCCTCATACTCAGCTTCATTGTTGGTGACGTCGAATGTCAATCTGGCAGAGAAAGGTATATGAGCACCTTTGGGATTGATCAACACTGCCCCAACACCATTACCGTTCATATTCACAGCCCCATCAAACATCAATGTCCACTTGTCATCAGGATCCGGTCCTTCCTCGACAAGCGGCTCTTCACAGTCTTTCGTCTTTAGGTACATGATGTCTTCATCAGGGAATTCAAACATCATAGGCTGATAATCGTCGATCGGTTGCTCGGCGAGATAGTCTGACAGAATACTACCCTTGATGGCCTTCTGCGACGTGTACTGAATGTCGTACTCTGTTAAGATCATTTGCCAACGGGCAACACGTCCGGTGAGAGCTGGCTTCTCAAAGATGTATTTCACAGGATCCATCCTAGAAATCAACAGAGTAGTATGGTTCAACATATACTGCCTTAGTCGGCGAGCAGCCCAGGCCAAAGCACAGCAAGTTTTCTCGAGCAGTGAATATCTTGTTTCACAGTCGGTAAACTTTTTGCTAAGGTAGTATATGGCATGCTCTTTTCGACCAGACTCGTCATGCTGCCCCAATACACACCCCATTGAAGTCTCGGTGACTGAAAGGTACATGATCAGTGGTCTCCCTGGAACTGGAGGAATCAGGATTGGAGGTTTCTGTAGATGCTCCTTGATTTTGTCAAAAGCTTTCTGACAGTCATCATTCCATTTGATCGCCTGATTTTTTCTGAGTAGTTTGAAAATTGGTTCACATGTGGCAGTTAGATGAGATATGAACCTTGCAATGTAGTTCAACCTCCCTAAAAACCCACGGACTTGCTTTTCCGTCTTCGGTTCAGGCATCTCTTGAATAGCTTTGACTTTAGCTGGATCTACCTCAATCCCTTTCTCACTGACAATGAAGCCTAAGAGCTTCCCGGATCTCACTCCAAACGTGCACTTGTTCGGATTCAGCCTCAGTTTGAACTTGACCAGTCTGTCAAATAACTTCTGCAAATTTACCAGATGCTCCTCTTCCGTCTGCGACTTCGCAATCATATCATCCACGTACACTTCGATTTCGTTGTGCATCATGTCATGAAAGAGAGTCGTCATTGCCCTCTGATAGGTAGCACCGGCATTCTTCAGCCCAAATGGCATCACCTTGTAGCAGAACGTGCCCCAAGGTGTAATGAATGTCGTCTTTTCCATGTCCTCTGGCGCCATCTTGATCTGGTTGTAGCCTGAGAAACCGTCCATGAAAGAGAATACCGAGGATTGAGCCGTATTATCCACCAATACATCAATGTGAGGTAATGGGAAATCGTCTTTCGGACTCGCCCTGTTCAGGTCCCGGTAATCGACACACATTCTGACTTTGCCATCCTTCTTCGGCACGGGAACAATGTTGGCAACCCATGGCGGGTAACTTGTGACAGCTAGGAAACCTGCGTCCCACTGCTTCTGAACCTCTTCCTTGATCTTGACTGCCATATCAGGACTGGTTCTGCGAAGCTTCTGCTTGACCGACAGGCACTCTTCCCTGAGAGGTAACCGATGCACCACAATGTCTGTATCCAGCCCAGGCATATCTTGGTATGACCAGGCGAATATTTCCACATATTCCTTTAGCATCTCGATTAGCCTCCTCTTGACAGAGTCTTCCAAAGCAGCCCCAATCTTGATCTCTCTTCTGGCGTCCTCGGTACCCAGATTGACAATTTCCAACTCTTCCTGGTGAGGTTGGATGACCCTTTCCTCTTGCTTCAGTAGTCTGACCAATTCTGCAGGGAGTTCACTGTCTTCCTCACTCTCCTCTTCAGCTTGGTAGATGGGATTGTTGAAATCATACTGAGCCATAACAGAGTCGTTCACAGGGGATGCCAAAAGATCATTTCTGCATATTTAATGTTTTGTTTTTAGAAAAAGATTTCAATAAAGTCACAAAAAAACAAAAACATTGCCATTTTTATTGTTTTGAAAAAGTGGAAAAACAGAAAATAGAAAAACAGGGATCTCAAAATTTGATTGAAAAAACGTCCTTTATTTATAGACATTGCGAACATGATGTGGCCCTACAATGAACCACTACGCCCTGGGCGGAACGTAGGGTTTTCATGCAAAATGAAAAACAAAAGAAAATTACTCTGTCAGTAGAGTAACTTGGACCACATCTTCTGCTGTCCAGTTGTTGATAACCTCACCTGGTGCACAAGGGCGGACCCAGACATCCAAATCATGATCACCGTCTTCACCATCAGTAGCAAAGACGTCTCCATGGTTCATCAGCCCAGCGCTGGTGAAGGTGCTCGGACCTGCTTGTACGCTCTGCTCTGCTGCGAGAGGCTCGTACCCAATGCCGAATTTGTCTTCTTTGACAGGAAGGTCAACCATCTTGCCCCAGCCTTCAGCTTTACCGGAGTCCACAACTTCTTTTGCTTGCTTGTACGACGAAATTGAAGCACCCGGCTTCCTCTGCTCAGCACAAGCTACCCCTTCCAACGCCACAGTCTCAAATGCCTGGCACAGGGTTTCATGGATCTCGCCATCCACCTCAACATACTTGAATGAGGAGAGATGACTCACCAGGATCTCCTCTTCACCGCAGACGGTCACAATCTGACCGTTCCAGACATATTTGAGCTTCTGATGGAGAGTCGACGAGACCGCTCCAGCCGCATGAATCCACGGACGCCCCAACAGACAGCTATAAGCAGGCTGAATGTCCATCACGTAGAAAACAATGTCGAACACCTCCGGACCTATCTTCACCGGCAATGTGACTTCACCAAAGACAGAACGCTTGGATCCATCAAATGCACGCACTATCAGGTCACTGGGAGTGAGCACGACTCCCTCGACATCGATCTTCTTGAGAATCTGCTTCGGAAGGACATTCAGGGACGACCCGGTGTCCACTAGCACGTGAGATAGAACAGCACCTTTGCACTCCATAGTGATGTGCAAGGCTTTGTTGTGATTACGGCCCTCAGGCGTTAAGTCTAGGTCAGTGAAACCTACACCATGCCTGGTACTCACATTTGCTAGCACACCCTCCAGCTGGTTGACTGATATCTCCTGCGGGACGTACGCCATATTCAACATTTTCAGCAAGGCGTCCCGATGTGCCTCAGAACACATCAGCAAAGAGAGTATCGAGATCTTTGAAGGAGTCTGGTTGAGTTGATCGACAATCTTGTAATCACTCTTCTTAATGATCTTCATAAACTCCTCGACATCTTTCTGGAAAGAACCCTCAGCCTCCTTCTGAGCCGGTTCTTCGTCAACCATTGTTTGTTTGCCCTTAGCCCTTGCAGATGACTCAGCCGCGGCATCCCTCAAAGGCTGAGGAGCAAACAGTCGTCCACTCCTTGTGAAGCCTCCCTGTCCTCCAACATTGTCCACTACGGGACTTGTAACAGCAGGGATCCTCACAGGAGCACTGATCGTAACCGGTGCTTGGTTAACTGGCCTCGTTTGGTTACCAGCCCTCCTATCTCGGCGATAGGCATTGTCATAACTCCACGGAACAGCTCTACTATTTCCAACTTGTCCTCTGCCGGACGCCACAATAGTAGTAGGTGCTCTGATGGTTACCGGGGTAGGAATGGTAACCGGAGTATTGCTGGTGGTGGGTGTACTGACAGCCCCACGTCCTCTTCCTTCAGCCGGCTTATAAAAAATGGTGACAGTAGACACTGCCCCATTATCTCTGGTAGCACGGCTAAACTGTAGACAGCCCTCATCTATTAACCTCTGAACTCCAGCCCTCAACTGGTCACAACCATTCATGGCCTCTGAACAGCCCAAACACTCCTCTGAACAACCTGGGTCAACACCCCCCTTCAACAATCGGCCCTTGACGACCGACAAAGACGTCTGAACATCTTCAACATCTACGATTAGGTCTTCAGCTTCCCCATCTTCAATATTATTAACCCTATGCCCTCCATGCTGTGGCATAGGATTGTTTACCACATTCGGAACCGGAGAGAAGTTGATTGTCTTGGAATCAATCAAGTCCTGGACCTTGTGCTGAAACGCCCGGCATCTTTCAGTATGGTGGCCTGGTGCCCCAGAGTGAAAGTCACATCTTACATTGGCATCATAGCCAGGTGGCAGCACGGTAGGAGTTGCCATCGTACGCAACTCTACAAACCCTAACCGGAGTAGTTCGGGTAGTAGCTCTGCGTAAGACATAGGCAAAGGATCAAATCTTCTATCAGGATTCAATCTCTGTCTCTGCTGAAAAGGTCGTTGTTGTTGTTGTTGCTGTTGTTGAGGTCGTTGCGGTTGTTGTTGCTGAACTCTTTGTTGTTGTGGACGCGGTTGAGGCGCAGGAATGGTCACTGCGGCGATTGGACGATACTGGTCCCTGTTGTTAGCTCTGTAAGCACTCCCTCTGTGCTGTACAGCATTGGTTTCTCCTTCTCTACGGCGAGGTGCCCCAGAGAAGGGTTTCTTGGAAGAAGACGAGGAACCAGCGTCATGGATCCTCCCAGCCTTGATCAAGCTTTCAGTTCTTTCGCCGCAGATAACGACGTCAGAAAAGCTTCCGAATGGGCAACTTCCCATCCGGTCCATGTAGACACCCTGCAGAGTGCTAATGAACATGTCAGTCAACTCCCTTTCTAGCATAGGGGGTTGGACTCTTGCAGCAAGTTCGCGCCATCTCTGGGCGTACTCTTTGAAACTTTCGTTGTTTTTCTGACATAAGCTCTGCAACTGAGTTCTGGTCGGAGCCATGTCCATGTTGTGCTTATACTGCCTGAGGAACGCCTCACCCAGGTCTCTCCAGCACCGAATTGAATCCCGCTTCAATTCCATATACCAGTCCAAGGATGCCCCAGATAGACTATCCTGGAAGAAATACATCCACATTTTCTCATCGTCAGTGTATGCGGATATTTTTCTGTAATATGCCTGCACGTGGGTGCGAGGGCAGGAGGTACCGTTGTATTTGTCGAATGACGGTGCCTTGAATTTATGCGGGATTCTGAGTCCTTCAACCAATCCCATGTTGGTAACGTCAAAACCGAGGGAGTTTTGACATTCCATTGCTCTGATTTTCTCAGCAAGGGCCTCAACTTTGCGATCTCTCGCATCATTTCTACCCAACATGTTGTCATCTTCACTGAGCATAGTAAACAAATCCTCTTGTCTGTCAACAATTGGAATTCTATTACGGACCGGAGCATGGATGACTCTGGGACTAACAGCATCTGGAGCAATCGGTTGACCATTGACTCGGATACCCCTCAACTCTTCACCTACAGCATAGTCGTTGACGGGAACAGCAATAGCAGGAGTGTCAGGAACTGGATTTCCTTCTTGCAGAGGCTGGTTGGGCGGTGGCAATGTAGCTTCTTGTCTTTGAACCAGTGCTCGGAGCTCTTCTTGGCCTTGTGCGACCCCTTGCATCATGTGGATGAATTGGGCCATGCTTGCCCTCATTTCTGCCAACTCGGCTTGAACCTGATCCATGTTGCGTTGATGGTTGAGCCTCGTTGAGTAGCGGTGCGGCCTTTGGTCAGCTATCCTGTCTGGACACAGGAATCAAAGTGAGAAGACGGCCTGAGAACACCTGTTATGCAAATGAGATGAGTATGATGCATGCAATGCTTGTGCAAATGCTTTGTTTTCAAGGAACCCTTTAGGGTATTTTTGCGATATTTTGAACATTTAAACATTTTGATTGCTCATGGAAATATTTCATTCAATATATTTTGAGACAAAAAAATACAGCATTTTTGATTCATTACAAAGAGAAAAGGTAAATGACATCCTATGGATCCCTAGAAGCTCGGGATGCTGGAAGACGGGAAGTGCACAACTTCTTGATCTCCCTCTCATAGGCAGCCTCCATGTCAGCTTTCTCTTTGGCAAGTCGATCATACTTCCTCTTCCAGAATTTGGATGACTGAGGAAGCAGAGAAGTCCAAGTGTCGTTCGGATCGTCGATCACTCGGTGCTCGAGAAACTCAATCATAGCATCCTTCTCCTTGAGCTGCTGCAGCAATTCCTCCCTCTCACGGATCCAGGCACGCGAAAGGTCCTCCTCTCTCAACTCCTCTACACGTTGGGTAGGGAGGGTTGAAGGCCCAGCCACATCCAACGGTGTAGGTCTTGGATGATCGTACGGCATCAGGTAGATGGCAGCTCTCTGTCTGACCCAGAAGGTATAGGGCTCCAAAGCAATGCAGTTCTTCGGACCCAACTCATTCCTACTCTTCTTACGGATACTGCGCCATGCACGGACAAATCTGGCTTTCAGGCCTTGGGGATCTTTACCCTCCTGAAAAAATGCACCTTCTAACAGAATGTTATTAGGTTTATCTTTCAGGGGGAACCCAAGCTGACGTCGTGCAAGAATAGGATTGTAGGTAATCCCACCACATGTACCAAGAAGAGGCACATTAGGGAATTCCCCACAATAGTCGATGATCTGGACGGTATCATACACGCGATCATACCAGGTGATATCATCATTGGTGAGAGACATGAGTCTCTGAGACCACCGTAGACATCCCTTGTTCTCCTTGAAAGCGACTGTCTGCGGCAAGTGCGAAATAAACCACTTGTACAGCAGGGGCAAACAGCAGACAATAACTCCTCCATTCTTCGTATTCCTCAAGTGCATGGAGAAATAAGCATCACCCAACAAGGTCGGAACTGGATTAAGGACTGCAAAGATCCTAATGGCATTCATGTCAACGAACTTGTCGAAGTTGGGGAACAGCACCAACCCATAGATGAGCAGTACGAATAGAGCCTCAAAGGCATCCTCACTCATGGCCTTCCCATAAAAAGTAGCTTGGGAAATGAGGAACTCGGAAGGAAAACCCTGAATTCCGCCTTTGGTAGTCAGGTTAGCTCCAATCAGATCTTCATCTATGTGTAACAGACTAGCAATCTCTCGAGCAGATGGAATACTCTCTAGGCCACTGAACGGCACTTGATCCAGAATCGGAATCCCAATGAGGTGAGAGTATTCTTCCAAAGTCGGCAACAGCTGGAAGTCTGGGAATAAGAAGCAACGATGCAACGGATCGTAGAACTGAGCAAGAGTACTCATCAATCCTTCGTCAACCTGAGTGGTGAGCAGAGGCAGAAGCTTCCCATAGCGAGCTTTGAAACCCAAGGGATCTAATACATATGATGTCAGATTCCTTAACTCTTTTACGTCGGGCTGCTTAAAGCTGTACTTCTTTGTATGCCTTTTTGGTCTTTCCATTGTCTGAAAAATTTGCAAATAAACCCTTTAAGTTCCTTGAACATTTTTTTTTTCTGATGACATGTATGCGGATGAATGCATGAATGCATGAATGCAACAGACACACTCAAGGATCAAGCAAGGCACACCAAGCAAAGGTCGTGGGAAAGCTCTGTGTATCCCTAATATCAATCATCCATTTTGGTGGATTTAGGTTTTCACCTTATCGACACCCAAGTTCCATTGATATTAACGGTACATGAACCGGTTCAAACATCCCTAATATCAACCAGCCGCTTTGGTGGATTTTAGGTTTTGCACCCGATCCGGGATCCATTGATATTAACGATGTTTGAACGACTCAACCACGAATCAAGGGTTTGTTGAGAGTCACGAGCATGAGGTCTCGGTTAAGAACCACCCAAAAGGAGTGTACTAGGGTTTAAACCTGCCAGACATGTTCTATCAGAAGTTCCCATAATCATCGTTCCATCTTTCGAATATTATCGGAGGAACGAATACTCGTATTCCAAGAATATTCTCAAGAGAAACTCTTATGAGTGTAGTATCGCGTGACAATCACATCAGAACTGACATCTGAACGACCTCCGCACTACGGTCCTAAAAAATAGGCCAAGATGGGTTTGGTAAACTAAGGTCCTTGGCTTCTGCGGAACATGATTGAAAGAATAATGCCTAACCACAAATAACTTGTGTGACATTATTAGTTCAACATGACCTCCACCAAGTGAATGGACTCGCAAGTCAACTGGCTAAGGACTACTCCACACCAGTCGACAAGACTATGCCATTCTCCTATCCTAGAGTGCACTCGAGTTCGGGTATAGAACTCATCTCACAGACCACCAAAGCAAACAGCAATGTATGTCAAGCAAATCACACATTACAATCAATACAGTGATCCCAAATGGTACAAGAATAAATCAAATAACAAATAACAATATATCACAACAAAGGTGAAAAGTAGGCACTACCGCCAAGGAAACAGAGATCCCCAGCAGAGTCGCCACTTTTCTGTAGCGGTGTATTCGTCGCCATATGATTTATCAATTGAACCATAAGCAAAGCATACAATGTAGTTTCGAGTCGCCACCGCACTTTTATTTATCCAAAGGATTGGCTAAAAAGCGAACAAAAGCCTAAGAAGTTTTACACGTAGAAAACTAATAAAAGATCAGAGATTCCGGGTAAGGGGTAAGTTACGCAATGGGAAGGTGTTAGGCACCCACTACGTCCTAGGTACTCCTAGGGAGCCCTTTTCACACTTGTTGTAAAAGATTGTTATTTGTTAAGACATATGCATTGTGCAAACAGGAGTGAGATGATGAGAAAAGAATGTACAAGTTTTATTGGGTTATTGGGTTCGAACGGATGAACCCGTTGCCTACGTACCTTCCATCAAAGGTAAGGATCAGAACGCCGTAGTTCGGCTAAAAGATTTCCAAAAGTGAGTTGGATTCAATTTTAAACAAAACAATGGACGAGGCCAAAGCAATTGAGTGAGTGAAGTTAATTGATTGTAATTATGAAAATGAAGTCAAGTATGATTAGGATTGATTCAGAGAAGTATTATGAAATGAAGTTTGAAAAAGTCAAGGACTTGGGGTCCAGGTTTTTAGTTTGAAAACATGAAGAAGTTTGCACAATGTCTATGTCAAGTTTAAGATCAAAGTGTGAAAAGATTCTAGGACACAATGAGGAATGAATGAATGAGGATGGATAGTAGAACTTCTCAGGAGTTCACTTCTTGAGATCATATGGGAAATGATTCAAGGGTGTCCTTTGGAATGGAAAGTAAGTAATGATGAAATAAACAAACAAATGATACCGGATGCCACTCAATGGTCTTACTCCAGTCTCACAAACAAAAGCGGATATCGGATACCAATAGCTGGATTTACACCAATCTCCATAAACAGAAATGGATATCAGAGGCCACTCAATGGTCTTACACTAATCTCCTCAAAAAGAAAACAATGAAGAAATATGGAAGTCAACTGCCAGCTTGTGGGACTTAGGTTAACTCCACACATGATCATAGGAAAGCGAATGCCAACTTGTGGGACTTACAATTGCATCCTCTCACAAACAAAGAAAGCAAAACAGGGATGTCAGATGCCAACTTGTGGGACTTATTCTAACACACAGTATGATCCTAGGAAAACAACTGCCAACTTGTGGGACTTACAATTGTATCCTCACATACAAAGAAACAAGGCAACAAAGCAAAAGTAAGATGAGTGGCCAATATGATGGTCTTATACTCACTTCCATATCATAGGAACAAATGCCAACTTGTGGGACTTACAATTGTCCTCAATGGGTAAACAACAATAATGATGTCAAACAGACAAAAGAGATGCTCATGCATTAATGGCAATTGATGATGATAAATGCATAACATACAGGCAAGCAAGTGCATATGAAGCAACCAAACAGTCAATGAGAATCAAACAACACACTCTATAGCCAAACAAGGGGGCTCACACAAGAGGGTTTGACTATGAAAGTCCACTGTAATGGGTGAAGGTCGCTCTTAACCTTGCCATTGAGAGGCTAAGGTGAAGCAGATGAAAAGGAGATGAGGGGTGTGCCTCATTGCTTCTATCCCTGATCAGGGAGAGCATGTAAGAAAGTGTGGGAGTTCAGAAAGTAGGAACTCTTTCCCCATTATTGACTCGATTAGATCTTGGGTATTTATCTCAATGCTTCAACCATGTAATGGGAGCAAAGAGAGGACACACTGAATAGTGGGGGATAGATTGCTTATCCCTACCTTCCACCAATTGCCTTACTTGAAGGTCTTTTCCTGCTTGGGACTATTTTAAACAAACACAGGCATTGCCTCTTAAGGAGGACTTCAGACAGTTTGCCCGGTCAAATAACAGACCGGGTCTCCAGACTACATGTAGTAAAAGAGATTATACCTCAAAGCAAATGCTAAATAGCAAAGCAAGCAAGTTCAGAGAACTTAAGCAACTAAAGTACCTGAAAAATTCAAACCAATCAGTAAACAGTTCAACAGTTAAAACCAAAGGAAATGGATAAACAGTCAACCACAGAGGGATCAGTTGTGCAAGGCACAAAGACTCAAGCATATGAGTCAACCTACAAAACAAGTGTTAGCACATGATAAACAAACCAACTCAATCAAAATTGAAAGGTCTTTGGGGCATTGGTGCTTAACCTGAAACAGATGAACTCAACATAAGCTTAGAAGACCACTAGGACTAGCCTAGGGTCAAGGATGGAAGAAAAAGTCAAGGCAGCAATGAAAAGTCAACCCAAAGTCAAAGTCAACCAATTAGAAAGCAAACACAATTGGGCCCACATTCAAATCATGCATTATGATCATTTCATGAACATTTGAAGTCAAAGTAAGGCAAAGAAAGCATACAAAAGTCAACAGAATGACTTGCATCAAAAGTCAACTCAAACATTTTCAAAAATCATGAAATAAATCACACTCAATCCTAGCATCTAACATGGTATACATGTAAACTTTCATGGCATTTGGATGAGAGGAAGGCAGTCAAGTAAAATCATGAAGTCAAACCAAGTTCAAGTAAGCATGGTGAAAGTCAACAAGCATGGGTCAACTTCAAAAAATCATATCAATTTGAAAACAGAAGAGAAATGAGTGAGATTAACACCAATGCAAAGCTCAAGGAGTCTAGTTATCACATATGAAATTTCATGGTCATACAATATGATGTGAGAATTTCACAAAAGATTTGGCAAGGCATAGCACAAAAAGTCAACAAATGACCAAATATGGAAGAAAATTCTCAATCAAATGGAAAACAGCATGATTAATTCCAAGAAAATTCATACACAAACTAGACATGTGATAGATGATTCATGCAAAATTTGGGGTCAATTGGATGTAAGGAAGCATGTGAACAAAAATTGGGAAAATGCATGATCATGGTATAGCACCAAATGTAACACATAACTCCAGAAAATCATAACTCTCAAACCACAAATGGGAAATGCACAAACTTTATATGGAAATGAAGGTCAATGTGTCTAGTTTCACCACAAAAAATTTCAAAGGCATTGGATACAATATGAGAATTTCACAATTGAAATGGCACAATGTATCATTTTGGCATACATGTTGAAAAATCATTTATCATTTAAAATCCAGAACATGGAAAATTAATTAAAATTCACCATAAAATACTAGACTCAATTGTGATCATGATGGAAAAAATTTCATAATTTTTGGATGAAATTTGAATTAAAAATGAATTATTGAAGTTGGATGAATATTTGAACAAAGCATAGACAAATGACATGAACTAGTGGTCAAACAAGGAAGTCAGCATGGCAATTGTGTAATTATCAATTCACTTAACCAAAACGCACAGCATAAGCAGGACACGGGAAATGTTCTTATTGGTCCTCACCAATAGAACAGTAAACTTGGCCAATGGATGTTCATATTTTCTGTTTTAGAAACCCTAGGGTTTTATGCAGCCAAGGCAAACTTCAAGCTCATGTTAATGAACAACAACCAACAAACAGCATCAAAGATCAATCATGGCACGAAACATCATCATCATGCAGTATTGACCAACAACAACAAAACATTAACCATGGAAAAACTGGGCATATTAGAATAGCAAAACAGCAGTAGGGTTTCTTAAGGGTTTATGCAGCTGGGCACCATGAACATCAACATCATTCGACCAAACACACAGACAACAGCATGGTATTAACAGCATGGTTTTCAACATTTGGTTTACCAACATCATCATACCACATTGACTAACAACAAAACAAACCAGATTATGTGAAAATTCTGGACAGGGAAGGTTTTGGGAAACAGCAGCAGCAACATTCAAACTCATGGTTCATTAACAACATGCCAAACTCGAATAACATGGTAGACAAATGGCAAAGGTAATGATCATTCAACAAACAACAACAGCATTCAACATGGCAAGGAAACAACTGTCATCATTAAGCAATATTAACTAACAACAAACCAACAAAATCATGAGAAAAAAATTCTGTACAGGGCATAAGCTTGGACAGCAGTATAATTCATTCATCATCATGTTCATTCGACCAAACCAAGCAAAACAAACAACAGCACATAGCAGCATAGCATTTGGCAATGTGTAGCAGCAGGCAATCAACAGCATACAGCACAATCAAATGGATTTTTAGGACAATGTTCATAAGGCTCAAAACAGCAGGGCAAGCTCCATCATTCAACAATGTTCATCAAAAAACAACAGCATGGCATTGGTATCATGTTCTCATAGCAAGCAAACCAACAATATATAACACAAAACATATGGTTCTTCTCCTGGGAATTTTCGAGGATTTCAAACAGCATGGCAAACTTCATCAGGGCAGCACATGTTTATCACAACAGCATACACATATGTGACAAATAGCAAACAAGACAACATGAATTGGAGTTCTGGAAAAAACATGAGGGTTTATCACAACAGCAGGGCATAGCATCATGTTCATCATATCAAACCGAACAAACAACAGCAACAACATGTTTCATGGATTTTCTAGGCATGGTCATGAGGTTTCAATGTAACAGCATTCATCATATCACCATCATCAAAAATCAATTTTGACCAGCACACAAACAAACACATTATTCAGCAATACACAAACACAAGCATGAAAAATTTCTGGACAATTTATGGCTTAACAGCTACAGGGTATCATCAATTTCATCATCATAAAACCAGTCATGAACAAACAAACATAACAGAAGCAACAATGATCAAGCATGGCCATGAAGTAACATCCTTATGCAACACCACTAACAACAAACCAAACATAACAAACAGCCATTCAAAAGGATTTTCATGGGCAGGGATAAGGTTTAACAGCAGCAGGGTTCATCACCATCAAGTAATTAATTTCGATGAAATCCAACAACAGCATATAAACAGCAGGGGACAGCACAGTAGGTTCATTAACACACAATCAATTAATAAACCAGCACCTATGACCAAACATAACAAACATCAACATATGAATTTCAGGGCAATGGTCAGGAGGTTTCAAACAGCAGCAAGGCATTCATGTGTAGCACCAACCAATAACAAAGCAAAACATGAACCATGGGAAAATTCTGGGCATATTCATGATTCAAGCATAACAGTAGCAGGATTTAACTAGCATGGCAACTCATGTTCATCATTAATCATCAACCAAAAATTATGACCAACCAAAACAGAAACAGGATCATCAATAATCATGACCTATGAAACACCATTAACATGTACATCAATTAACAACAAAACATACATAATCATGAGCTCATGTACTGGGCAGGGTAGGGTTTCAAGACAGCAGCAAGCATTCATCATCACTATGCAACTTGGATTTTCAAAACACCCAGCATGACCAAACCAGCACATCAATAGAATCAATATGCAACATACAACATGAATGTGTTATCCGTTTACATCAAATCACCCTAGACAAGCCAAATCGATGGAAAACCTAATTGGGTATGAAAATGAAAATTCAAATTTCTCCATCATGAGAGCACCATTTTGAATGAAATAAAATGCATGGAAACTAGCATACAAAGACCTATATAACACATGGCATGGATTGGAGAATGGAGGTAGTGGAAAACTTACTTGTTTTTGAAGCAAGTTGATGGAACAGTGGTTATTTGATGGTAGTTGCCCAAACAGTCGAAGATTCCAGCTCTAAATGATGGATGATGAAGTTGTTTCAGCTCAAGCTTGCTTGGAAATCTTCAAAACTCTAACTGCCATGGCTGGTTCTTTGAAGAAAGCAGAACAAGAGAGATGGTTCCAGCTGGTGTTTGATGGTCAAAAACACTCACAAATGATGTTTAGATGATGGAGGAAGCAAGGGTTTCTTGTGTGCTTTGGGGGTTTTCTCAGAAATTTTCCAAATGCAAATTTGCAAGAAGAGAGTGATGATGTATTTTCTGTCGTGTGGCTGCCAAAAAACTAGGGCTCATTTGTGCAGACATGAAGCTTTATATCCTCTGTTTAAGGTCCTTTAATCAATTGGTAAGCTGGTTTATGCTTAATGATGCATTTTGCAAAATTTGCTAATTGACATGTAAGTGGAATGGAGGGTGTGTTTGTCTGCACGATTATGGGCTGGAAAGGCTGCAGAAGGACATTCCAATTGCTGTTTTTATTCTGTACTAGAATGCTGTACTTGCCTTGCATTTGTATAGCTATTTGCACCATTGGCCTACTTTGCATTTTGATTCAAAAATGGAGTGTACTGGTGTTATGAACATGCTTTTAAGCTTGAGACAAGTCACAAATATGGTTTAGAACATTTCTCAATTGGTCAAGTCAAGAAAAAGTCAAAGAAGCAAAAAGTCAAAGTTTGGTCAAACTTTGAATTTAAATGAAAAAGGTCCAAAAATGCCATTTTGATTGGCAAGGTTTTAGGTCATGAAATTTATATTTTTGGAAAGAGGATGAAAAATGTGGTTTGTAGGAAAAAACCCCACCAAATTTGGCCTTATGGTTTGAGAGATATGGCTCTTTGAAGTTCAAAAATTGATGAAAATGAATTGATCATATCTTGACAACCACACATGGGATTTGAGAGTTCTTGGACTTTTTGGAAATGGGAGAACAAGACCTTCAACTTTCATGTTGGGCAAAAATTCATTTGAAGCTTGTATCATGATGCAAGTTGAGGATCAAGAAGTTTCTATTTTTGGCAGTTGAAATTACAGGTCCACTTTCTATTTTGGGAAATTTTCTGATTGGCTTCAAATTCTTCCATGATGTTAATTGCCATGACATATGAGGCCTATTAGGACATGAATAAGCTCCTTCAAATCATTTCTATCCATCAAATCCAAAGAAATCAACCACAGTTGACCAACTTTGACTTTCTAGGGTTTTGGACTTGACTGTGCACTTCTGATGAATTCCAAACCCTAGTTCCTTGAGATTTTGACTTCAAATGATGTCCCAAGACATATGAACTCTGGATGATTGATCATGGTGCCCAAATTCCACAAGAATGGCCACCATCCACTGCTTTGACTGATTGTTGACTGCTTAGGGTTTTGACCTGCCTGTGCATTGACTATTGACCTCTGAGCCTTCAACCCTTGACTTGAACACTTCAAATAGACCTCCAAGTCATGTGAACTTGTTGGACAAACTCCAGGGCCTATGCTCCTTGAGAAATTCCTTTGCTTGCTTGGCTGACTGATCTCCTGATCAGTTTGACCTAATTCTTGCTTGCTGGCTCTTGAGGCAACTGAGGACAATGCAAATGTTATGCAATGTATCATGATATGCTATGACCTAATATGAGATGATAGGTACAATGATAGGTGCAAATTTGAGGTGCTACAAGCGTCTCTTTGTGTTTATGTGACAACTATTAGGCTCGAGTTCCATACTCCTTATTAGTTTGTCAATCTAATAACCTTTTTCTTTGGTGTTCGCTGGTTAGCGTGTGCTATTGTTTGGAGTCGGATGTAAGTTCATATATTGGCATTTTGTTTTCTGTTTGTTTGTTGTTGTTAGGAGTCGGATGTAAGTCCATATATTGGCATTCTGTTTCCTTGTTTGTCTGTTATCGTTTGGAGTCGGGTGTAAGTCCATGGATTGGCATTCCGTTTCCTGTTGAGTGTTTCTTTTGACGTCGCAGCGTCTCTTTTTCGTGTTTTGTTTCGGCGTGCGTTAGCCGAGCTACGAGTGCTCCGATTCTTCCTCTGGATAGAGAAGATACGTAGGCATAGGACGCGATATCCTAGCGAGCATGTCTCCCTTTCCCCGAACTACGTTGACTCTGATGTTTGTTTCTGATGAACTACGTAGGCCCAGGATGCGACATCCTGCCGAGTCCCCTTCCTCCATTTTCTTTCACCTGTTTTATTATTCCAGTTTGTGCAATTTCTTTGAGCAGTTTATGAGCAACCTTATTCTATTCTTTTCCTATTCTTTTGAGCGTGGATCCCGTCGAGTACGACGGACGTGAGGGGTGCTAATACCTTCCCCTTGTGTAACCGACTCCCGTACCTTGCAATCTCTGGTCGTAAGACCGTTCCTTTCCCTTTCTTAGGTTAGTCCAGCACTTCCTTTCCGTCATAGGATGAATAGCGTCGGTGGCGTCTCTGTAAACTGTTTTTTTTCCACCGGTTGTTTTTCGCGTTGCGACAGCTGGCGACTCTGCTGGGGACAAGTTGACCTCTTGCTGGTCCATCTTCCCTAAGCGAGTCAATCCTAGCTCTCTTTAGGGTAGTTTGGGTTGCTTTTACTGCTTATTTATTGCATATATGATTATTATACTATGATTATGTTTGCATATATGTTTGCATACATCATATTATCATTGTGCTGGATTTTGGACAGGTGTGGTTCCTTTGATTTGGGGTGGGTGTTCTGAGTGGGGCTAAAACCCAAGCCCGAGTATACACCTAGGATTAGCGTGGTCTCACGTTCCTCACATGTTGGTTGGGCATGTTGTTGTGACGTGACATACCACAAGCCGGACGAGGTTCTTTTGAGAGAGCTCTTCCATTGTGGAGTTTCCACTATGGTTGGGTTACCTCTTCTGAGCTGTTGACTTCGGTGACCGTTCTTTTCCGGATCTTTGATTTAGATGATCTTATAAGAGCTACACGGCACACCCGAAAGGGAAAACCCGTTGAGTATCTTGTCCGATTGTCGAGACCATTATCCGCCTTAGGATGACCTTATTAGAATTCACCTGTGAGGGGAGGGTTTGATTCTTACAGATACAGGTTCTGTTGGTGACTCTCTGATGGTGACCTTGGTTCGGTTTGCAATCTGAGTTCAATTTATAAGTCGGATTTATGGATATTTATTTCTGAGACGCCGGAGTTCTGCCCGTGGTATTTATCAGTGGGTTCCGTTTATTTCGGATCCCCGGGTTGAATTTGGGGTTGCTTGTTCAGAGGATCTTGTTGTTATCAGATCAGTGGCTTTCCTGTGATGATGGTGATATATCCTCAGGTTCCGTTTATTTCAGAATTCCCGAGTTGAATTTGTGGTTACTCGGTCCTTCAGATGGTTGTGATCAATTCTAAGACCGGAATCCAATACAGTTGATGTTCAGATGACTTGGAGGATGCCACTGTGCATTGCATTCATGCATCAGCATCATTCCCATTTTGCATTCATCCGCATCTAACTCATGTCTATCCATACTCAGGGTACATTCTCGATTGAGATTCTGGTTAAGAGACATCCTGATGTCAGAATGTTATTGTCAAATTATTATCCGTCTCGATGAAACTAGAATCAAAGGACAGAACGTTCCTCATACGGATAGACATTGCATTCATGCGTGAGTCATAATAACCTGTCTTCTGTTTTGCAGGTGTCAGTTTTTAACATGTTTGATTGACTCAGGAATCATTGCTCGCGCACGCAGAATCATTCCTTTGCACGTAGCTCGTCCGCATAGATATCCTACCAGACGCAACAAACCCAAACTGATGGATCCACCCAACGTTGACATTCTCGAGCTGAAAAAGAAGATGGGAGAGCTGATTAACGTCATGCAAGGGTTTGCCTTGGGGCAGAAAGCACTTGTTGAGAAGGTGGAGAAGCTTGAGCGGTCTTCGGCTGCCAATAGTGGCGATAATCAAGAGGGTGTTTCTAGGGATGGTGGTGATCCCAGAAGGAAGGCAACTACTGCTGGTGTAGTTATCAATAATGGTGGTGGGTTTGGTTTCGCTGCGGGCGGTGGGCCAGGTCCTATGAAGGATAATCGGTTTCCTCCTTTCTTTGGGGCCATGGAGGATAAAGAAGAGGATCAGTTCTCTGTGCTGAATGAGCAATTTTGTCAGTATGGTATGCAACCACCGAACAAAGAAATTCAGGTACTGGCAGAGAAGATCAGGGCTCTGGAAAGCCATACCTCTCCTGGGGCTATCAATATGACAAACATGGGGCTGGTTGAGGGGATTGTGATCCCACAGAAGTTTAAAGCGCCCACGTTTGATAAGTACAATGGGAGTTCTTTCCCGGAAACTCATCTTCAGGCCTTTGTCCGAAAGATATCTGCCTACACTATGGATCAGAAGCTCTAGATATAGTTCTTCCAGGACAACTTGTCTAGTGGGTCTCTGGAGTGGTATACCAAGTTGAGATCATCGGATATCAAGAGCTGACAGGATTTGGGAGATGCTTTCTTTAAACAGTACCAATTTAATGCTGACATGGCTCCTAGCCGTACCCAGTTGCAGGGTATGTCTCAGGAGCCAAATGAAGGGTTTAAAGAATATGCACAGAGGTGGAGAGAGTTGGCTGCCAGAGTTCAACCTTCGTTGGTAGATCGGGAGATGTCTGATCTGTTCATGGGTACCCTGCAGGGGACTTTTGCTGAGAGAATGGTGGGTTGTCCCGTCACCGGTGTCATACCCCGATTTTGGTCCTGAATTTTTTATGTTTTTATTTTTGCTTTTATATGAGGATTGGTCTTGGTCCAAAGTCATGGTGGTGTTCATGTGATTGTTAATACACATATGGTCTTGGTCATCCAAACAACCAACCTTCTTGTGTCACAAGCCAATTGCCAATCATGCCACTTGATTCATGAATATCCCTTTCAAATCCTAATCTTATACCATCATTTCATGGCCTTGTTAACACGTACTACCAGTCAAGTCATGTTCTTTTCAAAGTCAAGCATTCAAGTCATAAAATAAACCAATTGTAAAACAAATTTCAAACCATTTCAATTCATTTCACATCATTCTAAACCATCACATTTGATTCTGCATAAAAAAAAAGGGTACAAGTCTTGACAATTTTGACCAATTGTTGACATTGGTAAACAGTTGACTTTTTGGTCAACATTGACCAAAGTCACCCAAAACCCAAAAGCCCTAATTTTCACCACAATCATCAATCATTTGTCCATTTACAAGAAAAATGCTAATAAAATTGAATTTTAACCATTTGTTGACTTTGGTCAACAGTTGACTTTTTGGTCAACTTTGACCAAAGTCAACCCTATGCCATTGGTCATCCCTAATCACTAAATGACTAGTCCTAACTCTCATGACATTATCCATGTCCATGTTATCTTTGGTTTAACCACTTGTGCTTGGCTTCTTCACTTTAATGCCAACATGGTCATGCCTTGAACATTTGGAGTTTCTTGCTTTGCCAATTCACTTCCACCCTACTGCATTTGCCCTGCTGCACCATCCTACTGCAATGCTCAACTTGCACAAACCAAGTCATGACCAACATAAAATCCAAGCCATAAAGTAAAGCCATGAGTTTGCTGCCAATGTCCAAGCCAAAACCTGTTGTGAAAGTACAACCATTTTCATCCATGAAGCATGCCAAGACATGGTTTGAACTAGCTATGCATACGAGGTAAACCAACACCAGTGTAGCCAACAGTCTGTCTGCAAGAAGACCAACCGACACTTAACATTGCCTTGTAAGCATCCTACACTAACTTGCATCAGCCTGCACAATAGAGTTGTAACATCCGACCTGCAAGCACATTCAACCCTTGTCACTGCAGCGAAAATATGCAACCTTGTTGCCTCGTTATAAAACCAGCATTCACCACCAAACAAATACCACAACCACCTGATCATATGTTGTTCTTACAGTGGTTATGTGGAGAAGACAATCCACTTGCACTTGGCATTGAATTCACTTTGGCAAGCATCCTGCATCTGTGGTCTTATAGCAGCCAACAATATGAGATGTCCAACAGAAGGGTTAACCACCTTGCTTTTGCCATTTTCCACTTGAAAACAAGGGTGAGCCTACTGCAGTGGTCATTTCTCCAAGCATGAGGATGAAATTACAAATAGCAATGCCAGTTGAGACCATGCAAATCCTGGACAATTTCCAGCTTGACCTGACCTTACCTGCATCACATGAGAAGGATCAAACAAGACCATCAGCAGTTGATAGACCACTTCAATGCATTGGTTCAATTTTGCTAGCAAAGTTAATGCAAGGTGCAACCTGAACCAAGGCAACCCCTGTTGTACCTGCATTAACCATCAGTTGCAGCCAACAACCATGTCCTACAACTCTAACAGGATCAACATACATAACACGTGCAGACCCTGCAGAGATTGCCCCACCAAGTCACAACCAAAAAACTACCCTGCAGCACCATGAAAAATATGCAAATGAAGACAGCTCAAAGCAGTCACCTATGTCACTAGCAGCAAATGCATTAGGAGCGTGACTGGAGTTCACTAATATAACTTGGCATGGATATTAGTAATTAGACAACTTGATCCTGATCTAACAATCATATCTAAAAGAGAAGACCAATCCAGGGAAAAGATTGAATACTGGCACTTGATAAAAAACCTCTAATCAAACCAATGCTCCATTTTTTTCACTGCGGTAAAACAAAAAAACGCAATTGATTACCAAAGCGTTAAAAGTCAGAAAAATTCCCAAATCAGAGTTAAGACAGAAATGAAGAAGAAAGCAGCGAGCTCAGAATATCATTTTCGGTTTTAGCATTAAACAAGGCAATTCGTTTCTGAGTAGATCAAAAGTAATTCGCAAGGATGCTCCTTTGAACACAAAAAACACCAATTGAAACCCTAGCTGCAGAAATATAAAAGGAGAAGAGAATCAGGAATTAAGGACGAAAAAAACTTGGAGGCAGAAAATCTCAAACAAAACCCTAAAATCCCAAAATCGATTACCTGGAGGCCAGCTTCTTCACGCCTTTCACCACCGCCGTGACACTTTGTAAGAACTTCTCTTTCTTCCTTTTATCCTTTTCATATGCTTGTTGATGGAGATATCGTGAGAGTTGAGAGAGAGAGATTCTTTGAGTTTGATTGAGGGATGATGACTGAGGTAAGAGCGATCGTGAGATTGAGGGATGATGGCTGAGGTAAGAGCGATTGTGAGATTGAGAGAGATAGGTATGAGTGAGTTTGAGAGCGTGAGAGTGGTCTGGTACAGATTGAGAGCGATGGAGAGTTTGAGAGAGGAAGAGTTCAGTTCAATGACACTAGCTTTTTTCCATTTTCTTTCTTTTTATTATTAGTTAACTTAGGAATGTTAAAAACCAAAACCATTTAACTCCATTTAAGTGACCTTTGAGTATTTCCAGTAGACATTAACACATCATTTTGGTATTCCCCAACCCATTAATCTCTAAAATCCAACAGCCAAGCGACTGGGTTTAATTACTGGTAGTCCAACAGACTTTTTTTATTTTAGTTTTTATTCTAATGTTTAATCTATTTTGGTTTATATATTTAAAGCAGCATCAAAATAATAACTAACCATGAGTGGTCTGGTGGAGAAGGGTAGTATCATAGTCTTGAGTGGGGTGGGTTCAATACTCATATGTAGCATTTTTTTAGTATTTTATTTTTCTTTTAGCATTTTATTTTCTTTTAGTATTTTATTTCTTTTAACATTTTTTTGTTATGTTTATGCTTTATTATTTTCATAGTTTCATTATCATAACATAGATTTGTTGTCTTTTAATTTCATCATTCATTCAAAACCATTTTTAAACTATAAAAATCATATTTTTCTCGATTTAATATCGAGCCCATTTTTCCACACCCTTGTAAGTCGATTGCTTTTTTAAGCATCGCTATCAACCTCACATAGCTTACTCTTGGGCTTTCTTACAATGAGCCGGTTCTCTTGCACTTACACTCATATTTCGAGTCATTTTGTTGTTTGGGCCCGATTTAATTATTTCATGATTTTTGACAACCCCCATTCATAACAAATGTATCCCTCTCCCATGAAATGTATAATACTTATTCTTTCATTCTTTATTCATCTGTTAATACAAGAATTTAAATGAACATTCGATAACCATTTCAAAGCAAGATCAAAACCTCGATCCAACGTCGAGTAATCATTTTTCAAAACCTAAAAGAACCAGCACGTATTCATCCACCCTTTTGTAAGTCGATTGCTTTATGCATCGCCATCAACCTTGTAAGTCGATTGCTTCATGCATCGCCATCTACCCTTATCCCTAACACTTCTCCTTGCTCCACTCGTCAATTCTTGTTCCGATTAGGTAGCACCCATTAGATAGAACCCTTTTGTATGATAACATAGGTAGGATTCCCTTATTCTTTTGTATGATAACATAGGTAGGATTCCCTTATTCTTTTGTATGATAACATAGGTAGAATTCCCATATTCTTTGCATGCTAACATTAAGTAGATATTCCCATTTGTAAACCCTAAACACTTAAGTACACATTGCATGACAACTCTAGGGCAAAACTTCCCCATTTCTTTTAGACCTTCCGTGCGTCTCCGATCTTGTGGCATGTCAATCCATCCTATTGCAAAGAGGTAACTGCCTAAGACTCTATTCAGCGAGCTGCGACACCTACTGCTAGGACGTGAACATATTGCCCACTCTCCTTTGACACAACTGGTGTCCTCCTTTGTAAGTCCATGTTCAGATGGCAGCCCCTATGTAGCCGAACTACGGCAACTCTGATTCTCATGTTCAGATGAGATACGTAGGCACAAGATGCGATGTCTTGCCGAGTTTGACTAACGACTAACAACTAATCCTTGTTTGCTTTCGCCCTTGTTGCGATCCTTTCTCTCGCCCTCGTTGCGATCGAGACATTCCCTTTCTCTTGCCCTAGTTGCAATCGAGACCCTTATTCCCGTAGTTAGCTGAACTACGTTTTGCTCTGATTCTCATTCCCGATGAGATACGTAGGCATAAGACGCGACGTCTTAGCGAGCACACTTATCCTTCACCCATAGGTAGCCGAGCTACGAAGACTCTGATTCTCATATTCAGATGAGATACGTATGCAATGGATGCGATATCTGTGCGAGTCATTTTTCTCTTGACCCTTTTAGTAAATAGTACATTAGATAAACACACACCCTTTAGACAAGAACAACAAGAGTGGATCCCGTAGAGTACTACGGATGCGTAGGGGTGCTAATACCTTCCCTTCGCATAATCGACTCCCGAACCCAAGATTTGGTTGCGAGACCTTGTCTTTTCCTTTCCTCTCTTCAGGTTTACTTCGAGCGTTTCCTTTCCCTCCTTTGGGATAAATAACGCACGGTGGCGACTCTTCTGTCATTTTCTTTCGCCGGTTGTTTTTTCGCACAACTAGTATTTTTTAGGCTGCGACAGCTGGCGACTCTGCTGGGGAGTGTATTTCCCTAAGCGAGTCCCTCCTAGATTTTGTAGGTTTCTTGTTTGTTGGGTGTTTATTCTTTTGTACAGTTATTTATTTTCAGCATTTACCCGCTTTACCTTATTGCATTCATGTACATATGTTTGCTGTATCTGTGGGTTCTGTGGGTTGTTTGTTTGTTGGGTTGGGACTGTTCTATGAGAGATAAGCCCACTACCCAGGCTTGAGTGTACACATAGGTGTTAGAGTGGATAGTCATGAGGCTTGCGTGGTATGTTGCTACGTTAAGTCGTTCATGAGACCCACATTCCAGACGAGGTTTCTGTTGGATATATTTTGTCCTATGGGTGTTCCATAACGACAGATATTCCTTTAGAAATCGTCGACTCTGGTGACCATTTCCCGAGAACTCAGTCGAGGCCTCTCCTCCGAGACGCGTTTATGTTAGCTCTGGTGGGCGCATTCTCGCTGCTCAATCCGAGGACCCCGAGACTGGGAACTTGCTTTAGGATATCCTGTTGAGGGGAGTCAGCAGAGGTCTTTTATCCCGTAATAATGCCAAACCTTCAGTGGTAAACGTATTATTCTCGACTGAAGGGCTAAAGCTGATAAACTTCTAATCTTAGAACCTACCAGTAAGGGGCGGGCTAAATTCAGGGAACCTTAACCTCCAACCAACCCGGTTTTCTGGAGCAGAGTTTTGATCTTGTATTACATTCCTCAGTGGGTTTCTTTTTAGACAGTGCAACCCGACAGATGTTCAAGCAGATACAGCAGTCCTGATTTCCATGTCACAGCATTGCATCACATCATTCTGCATTCATATCATTTAACACATGTTTATCCATTTCTAAGGGGTTTACATCTTCTTCTTGATTCCGGTCGGGGTTTTATGGTTCTTCACTAGAGATGGATATTGGCAGAAAGAGACACGTCGCTTACAAGTTTCCAGTGGTTTGTTTGGAGCCTATTCAACAGATGACGAAGTTAATGAATCATGATTCTCTAGAAGGATTCCGGAAGGAGTACGGGTTGATTCTAAGTTTCGTCACGGTTCTTTCCAAGGATCAACATGATGCTCTCTTCACACTGTTACAGTTCTATGACCCTCCATTGAGGTGTTTCACATTCCCGGATTATATTTTGGTCCCTACCTTGGAGGAGATTTCCAGTTTTCTCAGAGTTCCCATCAAGTCACAGTTGTTGTTCTACAGTTCTGAGTTTTTGCCCGATCTCAGCATGGTTGCTTCGGCCACATATTTGGGGAAATCAGTCTTGAAGACTAATATGTGTCAGAAGGAAGGAGTCAGTGGTTTTCATTTGAGTTTCTTACTGGGAGAAGCAAAGAAGAAACTTGAAGATGGTGACCAAAGGGGTTTCAATGCTGTGTTGGCTCTTTGTGTGTATGGGATTGTCCTGTTCCCTAATGTTGCCAAATTTGTGGACATGGACGCAATACGCCTTTTTGTGTTGGGTAATCCAGTGCCGACCTTGTTGGGAGATTTCTTTCATTCGGTGCATCACAGGAATGAGAATAGAAGAGGAGGATTGTTGAATTGTTGTGCGCCTTTGTTTTATAAGTGGTTCAGTTCTCACCTACCCAAATCAGGAGCGTTCGTTGATGTCGAGGACTCGTTGAGTTGGTCGAAGAGATTGATGGGGTTGAGAGCTGAAGATATTTCTTGGTGGTCTGACCGGAGCTTGCTTCGGGCGGATATTATTCACAGTTATGGGAACTTCCCAAATGTACCGTTGGTGGGAAGAAGAGGAGGAATCAACTATAATCCTTCTCTAGCGGTTAGACAATTTGGATATGCTTTAAGAACTCCGCCTTTGGAAAAGGATGTCGAAGAATCACTGTTTTTCCATTCTTCGCCTGACTTGACTGTATCCCGTAAGGCAGCAGAGGCCTGGCTCAAGGTGATCAAGAGAGGAAGAACTGTGCTTGGAAAGGAGATTGTAGAACTTACCCTCAGTATGGAGAGTGGCTTCAAGGAAGAGTCGAAGAGTTTGGTCTGCCGTTTCCTATTGAAGAACCTTTGTATCCACCTATTCCTGAGCAGTCAACAATGGTGAGCCGAGAGGAGTATGACAAATTGAGAAAAGCCATGGAGGAGCTTCAAACTGAAAACTCGGAGTTAAGTGTGAAGTTGCAAGACTATATGCATCAATTCCATGAGGCAGAATATCAGAAGGGGGAAGCCGTCAGATTACAAGAGGAAGCAGAAAGGAAATTAGCTGTGGAGGTGGACTTCTTCAGGAAGACAGACAAGGCCTTGGGATCATCCAGTTCTGAGTTGAAGCGAGTCAAGCAACAATTAATGGATGCTCATGGTAAATTGGCAGGGTGGCAAGAGCGATGGGATGCATTTTCAACTTCTCGGAAGGAAAAGGAGGAGGAGATGGTGACCGAACTGACTGGTCAGATGGAGAAATTAAAGACTTTGCTGAAGGAGAAGAACAATGAGCTTCTGTGCGCCCGTTCTACCAATGGTTACATCACCGATCAACTCAATGAGGCTCGAGGACAGATTGAAGAACTTAAGGTGTTGGCAGGTTTGAAGAAATCCAGACTTGAAGAGGTATTCGGAGAAGATGATGGGAATTACTACAGAGAGCACATCAACGAGTTGGATGGAGTTATTCACCAAAGGAATCTGCTTATCCGGCGTTTGATAGAATTCTCAGATCATCCTGACACGATAGCATTGCTGGCTGAAGTGAGGAGCAGTCCTCATGGTTTGTACACAGGAGGCTGAGTCCTAATTATTGCTCCTCCTTTTACTTATTGCCTTGTTGTTGTGTGGTGATGATCCACAGGCTTGTTGTGGAGATCCTCTTTTGATGTACTTTCGGCTAAGGCCCCTTTCCTTGAACTTGTTTGTATGATGGTTTCCCTTTATTGCATATCGATCTCAGAAGTTTATCCATGACTCGATCTTCTTGCACTATTCACCTGATGTGAGACTGGAATCAAAAGGGTAGAATACCTTTTGGATTTGATAAACATGTCATTGCATTTACATATTCATTTTCATATCTTGCATAACAGGTACCGCTGTGGTGTTCTCATATTATTTGGTGTTCCACTAGCAGGATAGCTGATTCAGGAATTCACCGGTACGGTACCCGCAGAAACCAGCAGAAAGCTATGGAGGGTCTACAAGCAAAACTTGCTGAGATGAGGGTCCGCATGAACCAATTCATGGATGTGGTTCAGGGAGTAGCTCAAGGACAGCAAGAGATTAGACAAATGATACAAAGGAATCCCGCAACTACTCAACCAGAGGTCGTGACTGATCCTCCAATTGCAGAGGTTAATGGACCGGGGCCTGTCCCGATCCCACATAACAACCACGATCAACAACCCATCCACGATGATCAAGATGATCAGTTCTTGCTGCCAGAAGAGTTTGGTTTGGGCCATGGCATGGATCCCATGTTCAGGAGATTAGAGGAGAGGCTGAAGGCGGTAGAAGGACAAAACCCCCTGGGGGTAGATGTTTCTGACTTGGGATTGGTCCCAGGCGTGAGGGTCCCACCGAAGTTCAAAGTCCCAATCTTTGACAAGTACAATGGTAGCTCTTGCCCGAAGACCCACGTGCAAGCCTACTTCCGAAAGATGGTTGCATACTCTGATGACGAGAAGTTACTCATGTACTTCTTCCAGGACAGCCTAGCTGGGGCATCCCTGGAATGGTACATGAGGTTGGATAGAGCCCATATCCGTTGCTAGAGGGATTTGGCAGAGGCTTTTGTGAAGCAATACCATTATAATGCAGACATGGCCCCAGATAGAACTCAACTCCAGAACCTGTCTCTTAAAAGCAATGAGTGCTTCAGGGAATACGCTCAACGCTGGAGGGAGACAGCTTCCCGTGTTCAACCTCCCATGTTGGAAAAGGAAATGGCCAACATGTTCATGAATACGTTGCCTGGACCTTACCTGGAGCGTCTGGTGGGGTGCAATGCCTCCAACTTTGCTGATGTGGTCTCTACCGGAGAGAGGGTAGAGAATTACCTGAAGACCTACAAGAGCCACAATGGAGGTGGATCTTCATCAGGAGTAAAGAAGCCATTTATGGGAGGACAGAAGCAGAGGGAAGGGGGTGTGAATTCTATGTCTTCATATCAAAACAGGGATAACCGGAGGAATAATTTTCAAAACTATCATCAGCGACCGTATGTTACGGCTGTGACCATTCCAGCTACAGCACCACTACAACAACAACAACCACAACGTCAGCAAACTCAGTATCAACAACAACAACAGCCAGGTAACAGACCCGCCTATCAACAGAGGCAGAGGATGATGGACCGGCGTTTCGACACTCTTCCAATGTCGTACGCTCAGCTGCTTACAAGTCTTCAGCAACTACAACTTGTGCAGCTGCGCACTCTGGCTCCTCCGGTTGGTAGACTTCCGGTGGGTTACGATGCCAATGCTAGGTGTAGTTTCCACTCTGGGGCACCTGGCCACAATATTGAGAACTGCAAAGCTTTTAAGCACATAGTTCAGGACCTCATAGATTCAAAGGCTATCAACCTTGCACCGGCTCCTAATGTCGTCAACAATCCCATGCCACAGCATGGTGGTGCAAACGTGAATATGCTGGAAGAAGAAGCCAAGTCCGTTAAGGATGTGTCGAAGTTGAAGACTCCGTTGTTGGAAATTAAGGAATGCTTGCTGAAGGCCGATGTTTTCCTCGGTTGTGGGAAAGGTTGTTTGGATTGCGCTACACAGGGTAAGGATTGCTTGAAGCTGCAGCAGGGTATCCAGGTCTTGCTTGACAATGGTACCCTCCAAGTTGAAGACTTGTCTGTCAAAGAGTTTGCTGAAGAGGTAGTTGAAGAGGTGTTTGAAGATGCTGTTGAAGAATTCACAGATGTTGTTCCTGCTGACTGTGTATTTCCCGTTGATGTATTTAATTTTTCAAATGTTGTTGCTGATATACCAAACAATGTGTCTGATTTTGATGTAACTGAACTTGATTCCGATGTTCCGGATGTTTTTGTTTCAATGAATGAGATTCCTGAGTATGACTATGATGTCGCTACTATCACCATCTTTTACCCGACTAATCAGATCAGTGTGCCAGAAGCGCAACCAGTGCCACCAGTGCGACCGGCCGCTATGACAATCACGACCCCTGGTCCTTTACCTTTCACAAGCAATAGGGCCATTCCTTGGCATTATGGGGGGAGTGTATACACACACGATCATGGGGTGGAACGACCTTTGAAGGTAGAAGAGGGTCAAAAGTCTGAACTCGAAGTTGAAGGTCCCGCAGTGGACAATGTCGGTGGAATCGGGCGATTCACCAGGAGTGGCAGACTATTCTCGCCACCCGTTACCCAAACTGAGAGCATTGATGCCGCGGTTAAGGCCAAAGGCAAACAAGTTGTAAATGAGGGCACTTCTGCACCCCAGACTGGCTCAGAGCCTACTTTCTCGAATGATGTGGACGAGCTCTTAAGAATTATAAAGAAAAGCGACTACAAAGTAGTCGATCAGTTGATTCAGACGTCGTCTAAGATATCCATTCTCTCACTCCTGTTGTGTTCAGAGGCACACAGGGAGGCACTTCTGAAGGTCCTTAATGCTGCATATGTGCCTCAGGAGATCTCAGTAAACCAACTAGAAGGGATCATTGCAAATGTTCATGCAAGCAACGGGTTGGGTTTTACTGATTCTAACTTAACACCAGCTGGACGCAACCATAACAAAGCTTTGCATATCTCAATGGAATGCAAAGACACCGTGTTATCTCATGTTCTGGTGGATACAGGTTCCTCTCTCAATGTGCTACCCAAGAGAGCCCTGTCAAGGTTAGAAGTAGAAGGTTTGATCTTGAAACCTTCCGATCTCATGGTGAGAGCCTTCGATGGTTCTAAGAGGTCGGTGTTTGGAGAGGTAGAATTGCCAATCTTGATTGGATCACAAACCTTCAACATTGTCTTCTATGTGATGGATATCAGTCCTTCGTATAGTTGCCTGTTGGGTCGTCCTTGGATCCACAATGCTGGGGCAGTCTCTTCAACACTGCATCAGAAGATCAAGTTCCCAGTCAATGGAAGAATTGTCACCGTCTGTGGTGAGGAGGATATACTGGTAAGTAACCTGTCTACCTTCAAGTACGTAGAGGTAGAAGGTGAAATTCATGAGACTCTCTGTCAGGCCTTTGAGTCAGTTCAGATCAAGGATGCAGCTCCGGTGGAAGGGGTTAAAGCAGGAGCTCCTATCTCATCTTTCAAGCAGGCGCAAGCCTTGGTGGATTCAGGTATTGCTCCCGGTTGGGGACGTCTGTTGGAGTTACCAATGAAGGACGACAAGTTCGGGATTGGGTATCAACCAGCGCTGACTTCTACAACTTCAGCACTTCAGACTCGTCAGGGGCCGATTACTTTCTCCAGTGCTGGCGTCATCCAATATGGCCAGATCTCTGCGATCAACGATGAAAATGGAGATAGTGATTGCGACATCGACAACTGGGTGCGTCCGAGGATCCCTGGTGAAGTCATCAACAATTGCTCTTCCGAGGAAATTGTCCAAGTCACTCTTCTAGAGGAGTAATTTTTCTTTGTTTATTCATGCATGTCCAAGTCTTACGTTCCGCCCAGGGCGTAATGACTCATTGTAGGGCTCATCTATGTGAATACCTGCATTGTTTATCATAAATGAAGGACGTCTTTTGCATTCAAATATTTTGTTCACTGTCTTTCTATTTTTTGCAGTTTTCAAAATTTCAAAAGAATAAAAATATTTGGCAATGTTTTGTTTAGTTTTCACTCACTGTTCACACTCATAAGCACATACCATCACTCATGCAGATGCACATCACCGGATCCTATTGATAACAGTTCTGCTATGGCTCGCTTCGACTTCGAAAATCCAATCTTCCAAGCTGAAGAAGAGGGTGACGAAGACTGTGAACTCCCTGAAGAACTTGCCAGGCTGTTAAAACAGGAGGAAAGGGTCATTCAACCGCATCAAGAGTCTACTGAAGTGATTAATCTTGGCACCGAGGACGTCAAGAAAGAAATCAAGATAGGGGCTGCTTTGGAAGATGATGTGAAGAAGGGGTTGATTGAACTGTTGCAAGAGTATGTTGACGTCTTCGCGTGGTCTTATCAGGATATGCCATGGCTTGACACAGACATCGTGGTACACCGCTTGCCTCTCAAAGAAGGTTGTCCTCCGATCAAGCAGAAGCTCAGAAGAACAAGACCAGAGATGGCTGTAAAGATAAAGGAAGAAGTGCAGAAACAGTTGGATGCAGGGTTCCTAGCGGTTACCAATTATCCGCCATGGGTCGCCAACATCGTTCCAGTACCTAAGAAGGATGGAAAGGTACGGATGTGTGTCGACTACCGGGATCAGAACAGAGCTAGCCCTAAAGATGATTTCCCATTACCTCACATCGACGTTTTGGTGGATAACACAGCTCAGTTCTCGGTATTCTCCTTCATGGATGGCTTTTCTGGCTATAACCAAATCAAGATGGCACCAGAAGACATGGAGAAGACAACTTTCATAACCCCGTGGGGCACCTTCTGCTACAAGGTGATGCCGTTTGGTCTGAAAAATGCTGGGGCAACATATCAACGAGCTATGGTGACTCTGTTCCATGATATGATTCATCATGAAATCGAGGTTTATGTGGACGATATGATTGCCAAATCTCAGACAGAAGAAGAACATCTGGTAAATCTGCAGAAGCTGTTTGAGCGGTTAAGGAAATTCAAGCTGAGGCTTAATCCGAACAAGTGCACTTTCGGGGTGAGATCTGGAAAATTGTTGGGTTTTATTGTTAGCGGAAAAGGGATTGAGGTGGATCCTGACAAAGTGAAAGCAATACAGGAAATGCCTAAGCCAAGAACGGAGAAGCAAGTCCGTGGTTTCTTAGGGAGGTTGAATTACATTGCAAGGTTCATCTCTCACCTAACAGCCACGTGTGAGCCAATTTTCAAATTGCTGAGGAAAGATCAGGCTATCAGGTGGAATGACGATTGTCAAAGGGCTTTTGAAAAGATAAAAGAGTATTTGCAGAATCCCCCTATCCTCATGCCTCCAGTCCCAGGGAAACCGCTGATTATGTACTTGACTGTACTTGACAATTCTATGGGTTGTGTTCTCGGTCAACACGACGAGACAGGTAGGAAAGAGCATGCCATCTACTACCTGAGTAAAAAATTCACAGACTGCGAGTCGAGATACTCAATGCTTGAAAAGACATGTTGTGCACTTGCATGGGCTGCTAAGCGATTGAGACAATACATGCTGACTCACACAACCTTACTGATAACCAAGATGGATCCAGTCAAGTATATATTCGAGAAGCCAGCTCTCACCGGAAGGGTTGCTCGTTGGCAAATGGTACTGACAGAGTATGACATCCAATATACATCCCAGAAAGCCATCAAAGGGAGTATTCTGTCAGACTATCTTGCTCAGCAGCCGATTGATGATTACGAGCCGATGAAGTTTGATTTTCCAGATGAAGACATCATGTTCCTCAAGATGAAAGACTGTGAAGAGCCGGTTGTTGGGGAGGGACCTGATCCAGACGAAAAGTGGACTTTGTTATTTGATGGGGCCGTCAACGCCAAAGGAAGTGGAATTGGCGCTGTCATTACAACTCCGAAAGGTGCCCACATGCCTTTCACCGCCCGTCTAACTTTCGAGTGCACCAATAATGAAGCTGAGTACGAGGCCTGTATCTTGGGTATTGAGCAAGCCATTGATTTGAGAATCAAGACTCTGGACATCTTCGGAGATTCAGCTCTAGTGATCAATCAAGTGAATGGTGATTGGAATACTCTCCAGCCCACTCTGGTCCCCTACAGAGATTACACGAGAAGACTGTTGACTTTCTTCACAACAGTAAAGCTGTATCATATACCTCGTGATGAGAACCAGATGGCAGATGCTCTTGCTACTCTATCCTCCATGATCAAGGTGGTTCGGTGGAACCATGCTCCTAGGATCGATGTTATGCGCCTTGATAGGGTCGCGTATGTGTTTGCCGCTGAACTAATAGTCGATGACAAGCCCTGGTATCACGATATCAAGTGCTTTCTGAAGAATCAAGAGTACCCTGCAGGGGCATCCAACAATGACAGAAAAACTTTGAGAAGATTGGCAGGCAGTTTCTTCTTGAACAAAGACGATGTGCTGTATAAGAGGAACTTCGACATAGTTTTGCTCAGATGCGTGGACAAACACGAGGCGGACATGTTAATGCAGGAAGTTCATGAAGGTTCCTTCGGTACTCATGCCGGCGGACATGCAATGGCTAAGAAATTGTTAAGGGCAGGTTATTACTGGATGACCATGGAATCAGATTGTTTCAAGTATGCTCGGAAGTGCCATAAATGCCAGATTTATGCTGATAAGGTGCATGTACCGCCGAATCCTCTGAATGTGATGTCTTCGCCGTGGCCGTTTGCAATGTGGGGCATTGACATGATTGGAAAGATTGAGCCGACTGCTTCCAATGGGCATCGCTTCATCCTTGTTGCCATCGACTATTTCACCAAGTGGGTCGAAGCAGCATCGTTCGCGAATGTCACCAGACATGTGGTTGCCCGTTTCATTAAGAAGGAAATCATTTGTCGCTATGGGATTCCCGAGAGAATCATTACTGATAATGGTTCCAATCTCAACAACAAAATGATGAGGGAGTTGTGCCAGAACTTCAACATTCAGCATCACAATTCTTCCCCCTATCGTCCTAAGATGAACAGTGCTGTTGAGGCAGCAAATAAGAACATAAAGAAGATTGTGCAGAAGATGGTCGTTACGTACAGAGATTGGCACGAGATGCTACCCTTCGCCTTGCATGGGTACCGCACTTCAGTACGTACGTCGACCAGGGCGACCCCTTACTCCCTTGTGTATGGTATGGAAGCAGTCCTACCTGTTGAAGTGGAGATTCCTTCTCTAAGAGTCCTGTTGGATGTCAAGTTAGATGAAGCTGAATGGATTCGGACAAGGTTCAATGAGTTGAGTCTTATCGAAGAGAAGCGAATGACAGCCATTTGTCATGGGCAGTTGTATCAGAGTCGGATGAAGAGAGCCTTTGATCAGAAAGTGCGTCCTCGTTGTTTCCAAGTCGGAGATTTAGTGTTGAAAAGGATCCTTCCTCCTCAAACGGATCACAGGGGCAAGTAGACTCCTAACTATGAGGGACCGTATATCGTCACCAAGGTTTTCGATGGTGGGGCCTTAATGCTTGCAACGATGGATGGTGAAGACTTCACTTCTCCTGTGAACTCAGACGCAGTTAAAAAATACTTCGCATAAAATAGACCCGCTGGACGGTAAAAAGAACAGTCCAGGCAAAAATGGGCATCCCGACGAACCAAGAAAATGAAAAGGTTCGGGCAAAAATTAGGGATTTAAAAATGAAAAGATCGTTTACCCGGTAAGTTGAAAACCTGAAAAGGAAACTTAGGCAAAAATGGGTATCCTGGTGGATTGAAAACCCGAAAAGGGCGATCCAGGCAAAAGTTAGGGATTAAGCGAATGACTGCGTTCTGAGTTAGTTCTGAATCTCATCTCATGTCAATGACTGGAAACTTTCAAAAGGTAGGAAACAATCTAATCACCTTTTCAGAAGGCTGATCATCTGGAAGATTTTGAAGACGGGCGAGTCATAGCAGAACTGGAACCCAATAGAAATCCATTTCACATTGCCATTAGATTAATTTCTGTTTTGCGATTACCTCTTCCTAGGGATTGCTTCCTGATGTAAATGCCTATCCAGAGGCCATTCAATCAATAAAATCATGTTATTCAGTATATCTCTATTTTCATTTTCATTTTACTGTTTTGTTTGCAAAAATGACGTCCGAATTTTTGATAAACATTGCATCATGACACATAAGGGCTTTACAGGTATATGCTTAATAAACATTTAAAGTTGCTGTGAATTTTAAGTGCTTTGGATCATCTATTCAGAACAGATACCCTCGGGGCATTTCCTGAGCATGTGTGTCAGACTATACACTCCCCAGCGGAGTTGACAGTACCAGACTGTATCTTCCCAGCAGAAGCAACTGCTCCTCAGAGTTCGATGCCAGATCGAGGATTTCAATCCCAAATCGATGATCTCTTTCCTGGAAGCATAACCTCGGTACCGTATCGGTGTTTGCTCCCCCCTGTTGAGTCATCTCTCGTAGATTATGGTTGCCAGAACCACTATCGCTTCCCCCAACAACAGTTTTGCAGCGCCGTTCTCTCCCCAGTCAGAGTCTCGGTATCTCGTCATTGCCGGAACACCGCGTGGCCGGTTATTTCCCCACATAGTTCATTATGCTGTGCATCTCCAACAGTAGTGCTAGGGTCCAGAAGATTGTGATCATTTCCCCGACAGGATTCCTTGCTTCAGCTTGGCATTTTCCCCAGCATTTCGCATCCCTGCATGTAGAATCATATTGCATTGCATCCTCCCAAATCGCGTAGCATTTCCATTTTCATGGAGCATTACGCCATCGCAAAATTCAAACATACGCATGTAAGCATAAAACATTCTCGGTATCCCAAGTGATAAGTCAGAAGTTTGTTTCCGGTGCTCAGACTGAAGGTTGTTCATGACTTATTATCCCCAACATGGGTCGTCGGCCCACGTGCCGCCTAAATTATTATTGTTCCCTATTTCTACCGATGCTGACAGGCATGAAGTTTCCGGTATCCAGACCGAAGTGGCATTCATGCCAGTTTCCGATTTTCAGATCGAAGAAGTTTCCGACATTCAGGTCGATGCAACTTGTGGCATTCAGGCCAGTTTCCGGTATCCAGACCGAAGTGGCATTCAGGCCAGTTTCCAATTTTCAGATCGAAGAAGTTTCCGACATTCAGGTCGATGCAACTTGTGGCATTCAGGCCAGTTTCCGGTATCCAGACCGAAGTGGCATTCAGGCTAGTTTCCGATTTTCAGATCGAAGAAGTTTCCGACATTCAGGTCGATGCAACTTGTGGCATTCAGGCCAGTTTCCGGTATCCAGAGCGAAGTGGCATTCAGGCCAGTTTCCGATTTTCAGATCGAAGAAGTTTCCGACATTCAGGTCGATGCAACTTGTGGCATTCAGGCCAGTTTCCGGTATCCAGACCAAAGTGGCATTCAGGCCAGTTTTCGATTTTCAGATCGAAGAAGTTTCCGACGATCAAGTCGAAGTACTTGTGGCATTCAGGCCAGTTTTCCGATTTCCAGATCGAAGTGGTGTTCAGACCAGATTTCCGGTGATTAGACCAACATTGATACTCTCATATTCCGATGCTTAGTGTTCAGACTAATGTGCGGCGTTCAGGCCATGGGTATTCCTGTGTTACCATTTATTTTGGTATCCAGGTCAACTTTCTGTTTCGGTACTCAGGCCGAATTTCACTGTACCAGACGGATTCTTCTTTTGAGATTGCTTCTTTGTCGATTCTGACAGGCATTGTTAATTATTTCATAGGGATTCAGGATCAAAATCCGGGTCTTCTTAGTATTTAACCATCTCCCACTATGATCATATGAAGAACGTCCTGCTTCATATTCTCTAGTAGAAGACGCTTAAATAGGGGCAACTGTCATACCCCGATTTCGGTCCTGAATTTTTTATGTTTTTATTTTTGCTTTTATATGAGGATTGGTCTTGGTCCAAAGTCATGGTGTTGTTCATGTGATTGTTAATACACATATGGTCTTGGTCATCCAAACAACCAACCTTCTTGTGTCACAAGCCAATTGCCAATCATGCCACTTGATTCATGAATATCCCTTTCAAATCCTAATCTTATACCATCATTTCATGGCCTTGTTAACATGTACTACCAGTCAAGTCATGTTCTTTTCAAAGTCAAGCATTCAAGTCATAAAATAAACCAATTGTAAAACAAATTTCAAACCATTTCAATTCGTTTCACATCATTCTAAACCATCACATTTGATTCTGCATAAAAAAAAGGGTACAAGTCTTGACAATTTTGACCAATTGTTGACTTTGGTCAACAATTGACTTTTTGGTCAACATTGACCAAAGTCACCCAAAACCCAAAAGCCCTAATTTTCACCACAATCATCAATCATTTGTCCATTTACAAGAAAAATGCAAATAAAATTGAATTTTAACCATTTGTTGACTTTGGTCAACAGTTGACTTTTTGGTCAACTTTGACCAAAGTCAACCCTATGCCATTGGTCATCCCTAATCACTAAATGACTAGTCCTAACTCTCATGACATTATCCATGTCCATGTTATCTTTGGTTTAACCACTTGTGCTTGGCTTCTTCACTTTAATGCCAACATGGTCATGCCTTGAACATTTGGAGTTTCTTGCTTTGCCAATTCACTTCCACCCTACTGCATTTGCCCTGCTGCACCATCCTACTGCAATGCTCAACTTGCACAAACCAAGTCATGACCAACATAAAATCCAAGCCATAAAGTAAAGCCATGAGTTTGCTGCCAATGTCCAAGCCAAAACCTGTTGTGAAAGTACAACCATTTTCATCCATGAAGCATGCCAAGACATGGTTTGAACTAGCTATGAATACGAGGTAAACCAACACCAGTGTAGCCAACAGTCTGTCTGCAAGAAGACCAACCGACACTTAACATTGCCTTGTAAGCATCCTACACTAACTTGCATCAGCCTGCACAATAGAGTTGTAACATCCGACCTGCAAGCACATTCAACCCTTGTCACTGCAGCGAAAATATGCAACCTTGTTGCCTCGTTATAAAACCAGCATTCACCACCAAACAAATACCACAACCACCTGATCATATGTTGTTCTTACAGTGGTTATGTGGAGAAGACAATCCACTTGCACTTGGCATTGAATTCACTTTGGCAAGCATCCTGCATCTGTGGTCTTATAGCAGCCAACAATATGAGATGTCCAACAGAAGGGTTAACCACCTTGCTTTTGCCATTTTCCACTTGAAAACAAGGGTGAGCCTACTGCAGTGGTCATTTCTCCAAGCATGAGGATGAAATTACAAATAGCAATGCCAGTTGAGACCATGCAAATCCTGGACAATTTCCAGCTTGACCTGACCTTACCTGCATCACATGAGAAGGATCAAACAAGACCATCAGCAGTTGATAGACCACTTCAATGCATTGGTTCAATTTTGCTAGCAAAGTTAATGCAAGGTGCAACCTGAACCAAGGCAACCCCTGTTGTACCTGCATTAACCATCAGTTGCAGCCAACAACCATGTCCTACAACTCTAACAGGATCAACATACATAACACGTGCAGACCCTGCAGAGATTGCCCCACCAAGTCACAACCAAAAAACTACCCTGCAGCACCATGAAAAATATGCAAATGAAGACAGCTCAAAGCAGTCACCTGTGTCACTAGCAGCAAATGCATTAGGAGCGTGACTGGAGTTCACTAACATAACTTGGCATGGATATTAGTAATTAGACAACTTGATCCTGATCTAACAATCATATCTAAAAGAGAAGACCAATCCAGGGGAAAGTTTGAATACTGGCACTTGATAGAAAACCTCTAATCAAACCAATGCTCCATTTTTTTCACTGCGGTAAAACAAAAAAACGCAATTGATTACCAAAGCGTTAAAAGTCAGAAAAATTCCCAAATCAGAGTTAAGACAGAAATGAAGAAGAAAGCAGCGAACTCAGAATATCATTTTCGGTTTTAGCATTAAACAGGGCAATTCGTTTCTGAGTAGATCAAAAGTAATTCGCAAGGATGCTCCTTTGAACACAAAAAACACCAATTGAAACCCTAGCTGCAGAAATATAAAAGGAGAAGAGAATCAGGAATTAAGGACGAAAAAAACTTGGAGGCGGAAAATCTCAAACAAAACCCTAAAATCCCAAAATCGATTACCTGGAGGCCAGCTTCTTCACGCCTTTCACCACCGCCGTGACACTTTGTAAGAACTTCTCTTTCTTCCTTTTATCCTTTTCATATGCTTGTTGATGGAGATATCGTGAGAGTTGAGAGAGAGAGATTCTTTGAGTTTGATTGAGGGATGATGACTGAGGTAAGAGCGATCGTGAGATTGAGGGATGATGACTGAGGTAAGAGCGATCGTGAGATTGAGAGAGATAGGTATGAGCGAGTTTGAGAGCGTGAGAGTGGTCTGGTACAGATTGAGAGCGATGGAGAGTTTGAGAGAGGAAGAGTTCAGTTCAATGACGCTAGCTTTTTTCCATTTTCTTTCTTTTTATTATTAGTTAACTTAGGAATGTTAAAAACCAAAACCATTTAACTCCATTTAAGTGACCTTTGAGTATTTCCAGTAGACATTAACACATCATTTTGGTATTCCCCAACCCATTAATCTCTAAAACCCAACAGCCAAGCGACTGGGTTTAATTACTGGTAGTCCAACAGACTTTTTTTATTTTAGTTTTTATTCTAATGTTTAATCTATTTTGGTTTATATATTTAAAGCAGCATCAAAATAATAACTAACCATGAGTGGTCTGGTGGAGAAGGGTAGTATCATAGTCTTGAGTGGGGTGGGTTCAATACTCATGTGTAGCATTTTTTTAGTATTTTATTTTTCTTTTAGCATTTTATTTTCTTTTAGTATTTTATTTCTTTTAACATTTTTTTGTTATGTTTATGCTTTATTATTTTCATAGTTTCATTATCATAACATAGATTTGTTGTCTTTTAATTTCATCATTCATTCAAAACCATTTTTAAACTATAAAAATCATATTTTTCTCGATTTAATATCGAGCCCATTTTTCCACACCCTTGTAAGTCGATTGCTTTTTTAAGCATCGCCATCAACCTCACATAGCTTACTCTTGGGCTTTCTTACAATGAGCCGGTTCTCTTGCACTTACACTCATATTTCGAGTCATTTTGTTGTTTGGGCCCGATTTAATTATTTCATGATTTTTGACAACCCCCATTCATAACAAATGTATCCCACTCCCATGAAATGTATAATACTTATTCTTTCATTCTTTATTCATCTGTTAATAGACGAATTAAAATGAACATTCGATAACCATTTCAAAGCAAGATCAAAACCTCGATCCAACGTCGAGTAATCATTTTTCAAAACCTAACAGAACCAGCACGTATTCATCCACCCTTTTGTAAGTCGATTGCTTTATGCATCGCCATCAACCTTGTAAGTCGATTGCTTCATGCATCGCCATTTACCCTTATCCCTAACACTTCTCCTTGCTCCACTCGTCAATTCTTGTTCCGATTAGGTAGCACCCATTAGATAGAACCCTTTTGTATGATAACATTGGTAGGATTCCCTTATTCTTTTGTATGATAACATAGGTAGGATTCCCTTATTCTTTTGTATGATAACATAGGTAGAATTCCCATATTCTTTGCATGCTAACATTAAGTAGATATTCCCATTTGTAAACCCTAAACACTTAAGTACACATTGCATGACAACTCTAGGGCAAAACTTCCCCATTTCTTTTAGACCTTTCGTGCGTCTCCGATCTTGTGGCATGTCAATCCATCCTATTGCAAAGAGGTAACTGCCTAAGACTCGATTCAGCGAGCTGCGACACCTACTGCTAGGACGTGAACACATTGCCCACTCTCCTTTGACACAACTGGTGTCCTCCTTTGTAAGTCCATGTTCAGATGGCAGCCCCTATGTAGCCGAACTACGACAACTCTGATTCTCATGTTCAGATGAGATACGTAGGCACAAGATGCGATGTCTTGCTTAGTTTAACTAACGACTAACAACTAATCCTTGTTTGCTTTCGCCCTTGTTGCGATCCTTTCTCTCGCCCTCATTGCGATCGAGACATTCCCTTTCTCTTGCCCTAGTTGCAATCGAGACCCTTATTCCCGTAGTTAGCTGAACTACGTTTTGCTCTGATTCTCATTCCAGATGAGATACGTAGGCATAAGACGCGATGTCTTAGCGAGCACACTTATCCTTCACCCATAGGTAGCCGAGCTACGAAGACTCTGATTCTCATATTCAGATGAGATACGTATGCAATGGATGCGATATCTGTGCGAGTCATTTTTCTCTTGACCCTTTTAGTAAATAGTACATTAGATAAACACACACCCTTTAGACAAGAACAACAAGAGTGGATCCCGTAGAGTACTACGGATGCGTAGGGGTGCTAATACCTTCCCTTCGCATAATCGACTCCCGAACCCAAGATTTGGTTCCGAGACCTTGTCTTTTCCTTTCCTCTCTTCAGGTTTACTTCGCGCGTTTCCTTTCCCTCCTTTGGGATAAATAACGCACGGTGGCGACTCTTCTGTCATTTTCTTTCGCCGGTTGTTTTTTCGCACAACTAGTATTTTTTAGGCTGCGACAACCGGTTTTGCAGATATAGTGGTGGCAGGTGAAAGAAATGAAAGCTGGCTGAAAATGGGGAAGATACAGGGTAATGCTTCGTCGTCAGGATCGAAGACGCCCTTTGGTAATGGTCAACGTAAGAAGGAGGGTGACACGAGTGTTGTGTATGCCCAGAAAGGACATGGTAGGGATCGTTACTACCAGCACACTGCTGCAGTAACAATTCCTACTGATAATCAACCTGCACAACAGCAACAGCCACAGCAACAGCAACGACAGCCATTTCAGCAGAGAACACAAAGAGCCGGGTATCAAGTGAGAGGACGGATGACTGATCGTCAATTTGACAGGCCACCCGTGACATATGCATTTCTGCTAAAGAAATTGAAGGATCTCGGGTTGGTACAACTGAGGACGTTGGCTCCGGTAAGACTAGATCAGAGGCCTGCTAACTATGATGAGAATGCTAAGTGCGAGTTCCATTCTGGTGCTCCCGGGCACAATGTTGAGGGTTGCAAAGCTTTTAAGCATGTTGTCCAAGACCTGATGGACTCCAAGGCCATTAATTTCGCACCATCGCCAAATGTTAATGTTAATCCCATGCCGACGCATGGTCCGATAGGGGTGAATGTAATTTTTGAGGATGCAGGTCACGTCTGTGCGGTGGGTGAAGAGATTGACAGTGACTACGAGCTTGACTCGTGGATAAAACCGTGCGTACCAGGGATGGAGGTCCAGAACTGGAAGGCCGAAAAGATCATCACTGTCACTCTACGTGAAGAGTAATATTTCTGCTTTTCGATTTTGTTTGCATGAAAGCCATACGTTTTGCCCGAAACGTAATGGTTCATTGTAAGGGCCACCTCATGTGTTTCATTTTGCATTATTTGCATCATTAATAAATGGATGCTTTTCGCATTAAATGCGATGTTCCCTGTTTTTCATTTATTTTTGCAGTTTAAAAAATAAAAATGGCAATGGTTTATTTTCATTTTTCATCCTTTTAATTTGCTTCGCTCCGGTTCTAAAGCAATGCATGAATCAAGATTCATGCAGATGCGATCATTCTCCGGATCTCATTGATAACAATCCTGTTACACCTTTATATGACTTCGACAATCCGATCTATCATGCCGAAGAAGAAGACGAAGAAGATTGTGAACTGTCGGAAGAATTAGCCAGGTTGTTGAAACAAGAGGAGAAGGTGATTCAACCGCACGAGGAGCAAGTCGAGATTGTTAATTTGGGTACCGAGGAGGTCAGGAAAGAAGTAAAGGTTGGGGCTCCTTTGGAGGTGAATGTCAAGAGCAGAATGGTAGCCTTGTTGAAAGAGTATGTTGATATCTTCGCCTGGTCCTATAAGGATATGCTAGGGTTGGATACCGATATCGTTGTACACAAGTTGCCATTGAGAGAAGATTGTCCTCCAGTGAAGCAGAAGTTGCGCAGAACTCGACCCGAGATGGCCGTGAAAATTAAAGAGGAGGTGCAAAAGCAGTTGGATGTTGGTTTCCTCGTTGTCACTAATTATCCGCCTTGGGTCGCGAACATTGTGCCGGTGCCGAAGAAGGATGGAAAGGTGAGGATGTGTGTGGACTACCGGGATTTGAACAGAGCTAGCACGAAAGATGATTTCCCATTACCTCACATTAATGTGTTGGTAGATAATACAACTCAATTCTCAGTGTTTTCCTTCATGGATGGCTTTTCTGGCTATAATCAAATTAAAATGTCGCCAGATGATATGGAGAAAACAACATTCATCACACCATGGGGCACTTTTTGCTATAAGGTGATGCCATTCAGTCTCAAGAACGCCGATGCCACGTATCAAAGAGCCATGGTGACTTTGTTTCATGATATGATTCATCATGAAATTGAATGCTATGTTGATGACATGATAGCAAAGTCCCAAATAGAAGAGGGGAATTTGGCGGATTTGGCCAAGTTGTTTGACCAGTTGAGACAATTCAGACTGAGGTTGAATCCGAATAAGTGCACTTTTGGAGTGCGGTCCGGTAAGTTGCTGGGGTTTATTGTAAGCGAAAGAGGAATCGAGGTTGATCCTGCTAAAGTAAAAGCAATACAAGAAATGCCTGAACCGAGAACAGAAAAGGAGGTTCGTGGTGTCTTAGGTAGATTGAACTACATTTCACGGTTCATATCTCATCTAACAGCCACGTGTGAACCCATATTCAAATTGTTGAGAAAAGATCAAACGGTCAGGTGGAATGACGATTGCCAAGCGGCTTTTGAAAAAATAAAAGAGTATTTGCAAGAGCCTCCGATTCTGATGCCTCCTGTGGAGGGACGACCGTTAATCCTGTACTTGACAGTCCTTGAGGGGTCTATGGGGTGTGTACTGGGGCAGCATGACGAGTCTGGTCGAAAAGAGCATGCAATTTACTACCTTAGCAAAAAGTTTACCAACTGTGAAACAAGATATTCACTGCTCAAGAAAACTTGTCATGCTTTGGTATGGGCTGCTCGCCGACTGAGACAGTATATGCTGGTTCATACCACTTTGTTGATTTCCAATATGGATCCGATCAAGTATATATTTGAGAAGCCAGCATTGACCGGACGGGTTGTGAGATGGCAAATGATTTTGACTGAATATGATATTCAGTACACTTCTCAGAAAGCAATCAAGGGGAGTGTATTGTCTGATTACCTAGCCCAGCAACCCATTGAGGATTATCAACCGATGAAGTTTGAATTCCCTGATGAGGACATCATGTTTCTCAAATCGAAAGATTGTGAGGAACCTATCCCGGAGGAGGGGCCTGACCCTGAGTCCGAATGGATTCTGATGTTTGATGGGGCCGTTAACGTGAATGGTAGTGGAGTTGGTGCTGTTTTGGTTACGCCGAAGGGATCCCACATTCCTTTTGCTGCCCGGCTAACATTCGAGTGCACCAATAATGTGGCTGAATACGAAGCTTGTATCTTGGGTATTGAAGAGGCGATTGATTTGCGGATCAAAGACCTTGTTATCTATGGAGATTCAGCTTTGGTTGTGAACCAGGTTAATTGATGAAAGAGGTGCACGAGGGGTCGTTTGGTACCCATGCCAGTGGGAATGCGATGGTGAAAAAGTTGTTAAGAGCTGGATATTATTGGATGACGATGGAGGCTCAGTGTTTCAACTTCGTGCGGAAATGTCATAAATGCCAGATTTATGCTGATAAGGTGCATGTGCCTCCAAACCCGTTGAGTTTGATGTCGTCTCCGTGGCCGTTTGCTATGTGGGGCATTGATATGATCGGAAAGATTGAACCCACGGCTTCGAATGGGCACCAGTTCATATTAGTGGCCATCGATTACTTTACCAAGTGGGTGGAAGCGGCGTCTTATGCGAACGTGACGAAACAGGTCGTGGCCAGTTCCTGAAGAGAGACATTATTTGCAGATATGGGGTTCCCAAAAGAATCATTACTGATAATGGTTCTAATCTCAACAACAAGATGATGGCAGAACTGTGCCGGGAGTTCAAGATCGAGCATCACAATTCTTCTCCTTATCGTCCAAAGATGAATGGGGTGGTCGAGGCGGCTAATAAGAATATTAAGAAGATTGTGCAGAAAATGGTCGTGACTTATAAGGATTGGCACGAGATGTTGCCGTTTGCATTGCATGGGTATCGAACCTCAGTACGTACGTCTACTGGGGCAACGCCTTTTTCGTTTGTGTATGGAATGGAAGTCGTGTTACCGGTTGAGGTCCAGATTCCGTCGTTGAGAGTCCTGATGGATGTGAAATTGGAAGAGGCTGAATGGGTAAGGACTCGGTACGAAGAGTTGAGCCTGATTGAGGAAAAGAGGCTGGCGGCCATTTGTCATGGGCAGTTGTACCAGCAACGGATGAAGCGTGCTTTTGACCGGAAGGTGCGACCTCGTGTATACCATGTAGGAGATATGGTGTTGAAAAGGATTCTTCCTCCTCAGAACGATCGTCGTGGCAAGTGGACACCCAATTATGAGGGTCCATTCGTGGTCAAGAAGGTTTTCTCTGGCGGAGCCTTGTTGTTGACGACCATGGATGGTGAGGATTTTCCATCCCCTGTGAATGCGGACGCAGTTAAAAAATACTTCGTATAAGAGACCTGCTGGGCGAAAAGAATAAAATAGTCCAGGCAAAAATGGGCATCCCGGCGAACCAGAAAAAATGAAAAAAGGTTCGGGCAAAAATTAGGGATAAAAAGAGAAAAGAACTGTACACCCGGCAAGTCGAAAACCCCACAAGGGCGGCTTGGGCAAAAAAGGGTATCCCGGTGGACTGAAAACCCGAAAGGGCGGTCCAGGAAAAAGAGGGAATGAAACGAACAACTGCTTCTAGCATGATCGTTTACACTGTGGATATGACTCCTGGATAATCCCCGACAGAGATCGGTCGGAAGCGTCTTGTTCAGAAGGCAGAAAGCGTGGAGAGTCTTGAGGACATATGGGTTGTAACCGGGTTGGAACTCGATGAGATCACGGGTTCACATTGCCATTAGGATAGATTTTTCTTTTATGCGCAATTACCTCTTTTTAGGGATTGCTTCCTGTGTATTGCTCAGTTACGAGCCACCTATTTCAGTCAATAAAATGCATATTCAGTCAAATAATTTTGTTACCGCTTTGATTGCAAAAACATCCGTTTATTTTGATAAAGAATCTTTGCATTTTGAGACATAAGGGTCCCTTCCAATGCATGTTTATAGGATTGAAAACTTGAAATCTTATTCGGAAGGTTGAGTGACGTGGGTGTTGAAATTTTGGCACGCCTGGGGCACTTTTTTATCTAACGATCTCTTTTGCAGGTGCTGTTAGATATTTTCACTCACTTGCAGGTTGTGATGTGAAGCTTTTTGACGAAAGATTCCTTCGAGTCCAATCAGGGGCAGGGAGTTGAGGGATGGTGTAGAGACAGCAAAAGAATTGCGACTATCCTTGAGGATTAATCAAGAAGACTCTTCAAAGTCTGTAAAAGGGGAAAGTTAACACTTTGGTTAGAGGGTGAGTACCAGTGTTCGACGAGTCGACAGGTGTTCCGTATCAATTATTCCGTTTTTCCCAGCGGATTCGAGGTCGGTGTTTCCTCGGCAGCCAAGTCTGAAGTGTGCTGTTTCCCCTAGCATGGTGGAGCTTGTTATTTCCCCAGCAAGTCTGAAGGTTGCTGTTTCCCCAGCAGTGGTGTTATCCCCAGCAGGGTTGGAGATTGGAGAGATATCGGGTTCCTCAGCAGAGCTGCTCGTGTCGTCCCCTGAGGGGGATATTTCTTATACATGCATCATTTAGAAAAGCATAGCATATTGCATAACTCATTGCGTAGCATTTCCATGGTTATGGAGAATTACGCTGTAAAAAAATCATGCATCAGCATTGCAAGCATAAACTAGTCTCAAGCCGTGGTTACCGTTTGAAAATTGGTTTTGCTGGTTGGTGAAGATGTTGCTCGGAGGAGTCTGGCATCATGAGTTTGAATCAACAATATTCCCTAGTAGCGCGATATTGGAGGAAGAGTTTCCGTCGGGCGGAGATGGAAATGTAGATCGAGATCGTTACGCGATCTGCGCGAAGATTGAGGCCCATCAGGAGAAAAGGAGACGTAGAGTGTCTGGAGAACGGGGACCATTGTTTGGCAATAAAATTAAAGGAGTTTTGTGGGGTTCAAGAAAAGCGAAAAAATAATAATAACAAAGAGAAAATCCCAAGTGGATGTGGCATTCAGGCCAATTTTCCGGTATTCAAATCGATGTGGCATTCAGGCCAGTTTTTCCGATGTTCAGATCGAAGAAGTTTCCGACATTCAGGTCGAAGCACTTGTGGCATTCAGGCCAACTTTCCGATATTCAGATCGAAGAAGTTTCCGACGACCAGGTCGAAGCACTTGTGGCATTCAGGCCAGTTTTCCGGTATTCAGACCGTAGTGGCATTCAGGCCAGTTTTTCCGATGTTCAGATCGAAGAAGTTTCCGACATTCAGGTCGACGTAACTTGTGGCATTCAGGCCGGTTTTTCGGGTACTCAGACCGATGTGGCGTTCAGGCCAGTTTCTCGGTGTTCAGACCGATATTAATAATCTCATATCTTCCGATACTCAGATCGAAATCATTTCCAGTATTCAGACTAGTGATCGGCGTTCAGGCCATGGTTATTCCTGTGTTACCTTTTATTTTGGTATCCGGGTTAACATTCTTTTCGGGGTTCAGGCCGACTCTCACCGTACCAGACGGGTTCTTCTTTTAAGATCACTTCTTTGCCGATTCTGACAGGCATTGTTACTTGATTCCTAGCGGAGCGCAAATTGTTCGTCTGTTCTTTGTATTCAATCACTCTTCATCCTGATCATCTGAAAGCCGAGGCTGTTCATATCGACAGGTTCACAGTGGATTGAATAAGGGCAGCTGTAACACCTCAAAATTTTCCCTTCTCTTCTTGAGACTAGTTTGACACATTGCATTAGGGCATTAGGAATTGCATTTTGCATCTCATCTGAAAAAAAGAAAGTCATCCTCCAAAGTCTTTTCAAAAGATGGAGAAGTTGCATGATTCAAGCCTGAGGGTTTTTATGAATTGATGATCAACCATCTGAGGGCATGGGCTTCAATTAGGGTTTCCTAATCCTTCAAAGGTCCTTGGGCATTATCTTGTTTTGCAAGGATATATTACCATCATCAGGGTTATGTCATCTTCAAGGATTTCATTGTTCATTCTCAAGTTCATCTGGATTAGGGCTTTGACCTCTAGTCAACCCTAATCAATGACATTCTTTCAACCAGGGCTTCTCAAAGAAAGGAGGTATTTGCTGATGATGAGGATCACATGATTGTTATATTGGGTTTATATGAGCTAGGGTTTCATTTTTGAGCCATTTCCCCAAGTGGAAGAGGTTCAAGCTGATCAGGGCATGTCAAGGTCATCTGAGGACCAGAAAGTCAACTGTGCAGTCAACTGAGGGCTATGAGATGGGGAAATGAGTTGAGACACCTCAATCATGTTCAAAAGAGGTCCATTTGTCATTCTAAACATCTATCTTGAAGATTTTGAAGTCATGACAAAAGTTTCCAAAAATGGAAAGTGACCTGTAATTTCAAGTTTCCAAAAATGGAAAGTTTTTGGTTCACATTCAACTTGATTTTTCAACATTAAAGAAGTTTCAAATGGATTTTTGGTGAACATGAAAGTTGAAGATCTTTCTCTCCCCTTTTTAAAAAGTCCTATTTCATGATCATCTGATGATTGGTTGAGAAGTTATGGCCAAATGATCACAAAGTATATATGGAATTTCAAAGTGGCATAACTTTTGATTCAAAACTCCAAATTGGTCCATTCTTTTTGAAAAATACTTCTCATGACCAATACTTTTCAAATGAAGCCTTGCCATGCATGGAAGAAGTTCATATGATCATTTGTTCATACATGTGCATTTTTGAGGGAATTTTGATAATTCAAATTTGGTTCAAGATACAAGCAAAATACCACTTCCATCATGTTTATTGGTTGGTTTAAAGTGAAGATGAAGCTTGCATGGGCACTGTTCACGTGTTGCATGGCCATGATATCACATTTTGCATGTTTTGCATTTCACTCCATATTTCACTAATCTTGTTTAACCATTGCCTAATTGAGATTTCAGTGTCATTAACACATGATATAAAAACCAAACCCTAACTGTTTTTGCTGATAACTAACTTTTCAGATCCAAAATCTCAATTTCCCTCCAAAATTCTCTCACTTTGATTTTCAATTTTCTTCACATAATTCTTCAATATTCTTGCATAATCATGTTCAGCATGCTCCATTGAACAAGAATCAACCATTGGATTGGACAATTGAACTGGAATTCGAGCCATTCAAGCACATGAACATGTCAATGGAAGTTTGAAATTGAATCAGATCTAGGAGTTTTCAAGCATTTCTTTATTCACAAAGCTTTGAGGCATAAGCATAGGAGAAGATCTGGAAGTTCTGGAAGCCTGAGGACACGATTTTGGATCACTGCATTTCAATTAAGTGAAAATTCGACCATCTCCTTTTGTTGATTTCTTGTTATCATTGTATAGATCTCTTGTAGTGGAGCATGCTGATAGGTTTAGATTTAAAAATGGTTAGGAAATGAGCATGTATGATGAGATGGAAGTTTTGATGTTGAATATGTTTGTGCTCGATCCAGAAATTATAGGATGATTTAGGATTAGTGAGTATGATATTTAGAATCAACATTGAGAGAGCTTTCGAACGGTGTGCATTTCATGAAATTCTAGAAAAAAATTGTTGAGCGCCGCCGTGGATCCAACCGGAGAAGACGATTGCTCCGCCGTCTGTAAATGCCTAGGGTTTTGTCCAGGTGGCTTCCACGTTTGCTCATGCGTGTCCGTTTCATTGGCCAGGCTTGCGTTGACTTTGCCATGTATTGTTTGAATGCTTGCGTGTGCTCGCCAAATCATTAATGAAACGATGTGTTTCATTTATTCCATGATGTATGCTTGCGTGTAGCCTGCGTGTGTATTTGATTGGATCACGTTTGCTTGACTTTGCCATGTGTGTGCGTTGAATCTGACTGTGCTTGCCAACTCAATAAATGAAACTCTGCATTTTGCTGCTTTGAATGTGGACCATTAGATTGCTTTGCGCGCATGATCATGTGGCCAACATTCAATCTGAGTTTATTTGAATAATATTTTCCCTCCATTTCATTTTATTTAATTCATATTATTTGCTTATCTTTAAAAAATCATAAACAATAGCAAAATGCTTCAAATTGATCCCAATTTTCTTTCACATTTTTGTTTTGATCTCTAGTTTTTTAAAGCATTTATTTCATGAATTGTTTGATTCTGGATTTTTAATTTGGAATTTTTTGTTTGAACATGGTGCCAATTTGATATGTCATGATTAATGCTTTGTGAAATGCTATGTGTTGATCCAATTGATCTGAAATTTGGTGTGCTTGATCCTCACATGTGATATGATTTTTAGACTTTGGTTTGAGATTTTTATCATATACTATCACTGTTTTGGACACATGATAATGTAGTGTGACAATTTGTGTCACATTTTGGTATTCAACTTGTGCATTTTTGTTCATGCATCATTTGAGCTCTTTTGGATTATATCTTTTGCACATTGCTTGTTCATAACATGAGTAGCTTGCATAAAAAATCTCATAGCCATTGGATGCATTTCTGTTTTGATTTGGATTTTCTAATTTGATTGTCCATTTTGTGTACACTTGCTTGCCTTTGCATTACATGGACCATTTGATGCCTTTGCTTTGTGAATTGATGTTGGTCCTTTTGAGGACATCTTGTGACATGTTTAAATGTGCATTGTGCAAAAGATTGACTTCTGTTTTGATCATTTGGTTTGGTTTTAGACCTAGTCTTTGTACTAGTGTTTTGTACATGAACTAATTGTGCTTTGTGTTTCAGGTTTGGACATTTAGCATTAATGGTTGGATTTGATATCACTTTGTGAGATGCAAATACCTTTGAGCACTAACTATTGTTGTTTTGTAGGTCAATTGATGTGATGAACTTATTTGAGTGCTTGCATTTGTGCCTTGCATTGAGTTGTAAATATTGGAAAGTTCCATTGTTTGTCTGTTGGTTTTCTGTTTGAGATACTAACTGGTTGGCTTTTGTACAGGTACATTAGTTGCTTGCTAGCTTTGCTTTTTCTTAAGCTTTGGATTGTTGTTGATACACCACTGAGGTAGTTTAGCCTTCTTACTCCATGTAGTCTGGAAGTCATGTCACCTTTTTGGCAGGCATTTTGGCTGAAGTCCTCCTTAAGAGGCACTGTTTGTGTTTGTTTACATTTGTGCCAAAGACCTCCAGGTGAGGCATGTTACTTGATAAGTCCTCCTAAGTGAAGAGGCAATTGACAGATAGATGGGATTAGCAATCAATCCCCTGTTATTCAGTGAGTCGTTCTTTATGCTCGCACTACGTGCTGATGCTCTAGAACATGTACCCAAGATCTTTGTATAGGGTCAGTCAAGTGGAATAGCGTCCCTCTTTCTGGATCCCCACGCTCTTTTTGTCATTGAGCTCACCCTGGCCAGGGTTAAGAGCATGAGGTCTCATCCTCATTACCATTTTAATCTGCTCACCCTGGCGTTCAATGTTAGTGGTTAAGAGCCCAATTGATTACCCTGACAGTTTGGCTTATTTTTCGAAGTTGATATGACCCCTCTTGACTAAAGCCTACCCATTGTTTGGGCCTCTTGTATGTATATAGTGTGTGATACTTGTTCACTTGTGTTGGTGTTTATTTGCTTTCCTGTGAATTGACTTGCTTCCTGTGTGAGTTAGTTTCTGATTAGAGACCTCAACTTAGGGATATTTGATGGCATGACAACTATTAGGCTCGAGTTAGTCTCCCTCTTAGTTTGTTGTTTCCCTGGTCTCTGGTTAGGAGAGTTTCTCCCCTGTTAAGGGGAACTACGTCGCCCTGATTCTCATACCAGATGAGATACGTAGGTAGGAGATCGAGCGAGATCTCTCCGGGCAACCTTTTTGTTTCTTTTGACGTCTCAGTGTCTGTTTGTGTTTGTGTGACAACTATTAGGCTCGAGTTCCAGACTCCCTTATTGTTTGTCAATCTGATAACCTTTTTCTTTGGTGTTCGCTGGTTAGCGTGTGCTATTGTTTGGAGTCGGATGTAAGTCCATATATTGGCATTATGTTTCCTGTTTGTTTGTTGTTGTTAGGAGTCGGATGTAAGTCCATATATTGGCATTCTGTTTCCTTGTTTGTTTGTTATCGTTTGGAGTCGGGTGTAAGTCCATGGATTGGCATTCCGTTTCCTGTTGAGTATTTCTTTTGACGTTGCAGCGTCTCTTTTTCGTGTTTTGTTTCGGCGTGCGTTAGCCGAGCTACGAGTGCTCTGATTCTTCCTCTGGATAGAGAAGATACATAGGCATAGGATGTGATATCCTAGCGAGCATGTCTCCCTTTCCCCGAACTACGTTGACTCTGATGTTTGTTTCTGACGAACTACGTAGGCCCAGGATGCGACATCCTGCCGAGTCCCCTTCCTCCATTTTCTTTCACCTGTTTTATTATTCCAGTTTGTGCAATTTCTTTGAGCAGTTTATGAGCAACCTTATTCTATTCTTTTCCTATTCTTTTGAGCGTGGATCCCATCGAGTACGGCGGACGTGAGGGGTGCTAATACCTTCCCCTTGCGTAACCGACTCCCGTACCTTGCAATCTCTGGTCGTAAGATCGTTCCTTTCCCTTTCTTAGGTTAGTCCAGCGCTTCCTTTCCGTCATAGGATGAATAGCGTCGGTGGCGGCTCTGTAAACTGTTTTTTTCCGCCGGTTGTTTTTCGCGTTTCGACAATGATGAACACTATAATTTTGTTTCGTGTTATTTATTTTATACAAGTCATTTAAACTGAAATCATTTACTGTCTTTCTTCTGTCGAATTGTCCTTATTTTCAGTATTTCATCATCACCTTTTACCTTTGCATTTACATTTCGCCAAGTTTTCATTTCCAGTACTTTCTCAAAACTTAAAACGTTTACTTCAAGTCACTTATCTTCACCTTTTCCAAGTACTTTCGTTATCTTTAAAAACCCTTTCCTACAAAGTTATCGCCATTTACTCTTTGTTCATAAAGTCGTAAAATTTGTTTAGAATTATTGTCAAAACACCTTTCACTATTCATAAACCAGAAACAAACTTAACCATGAGTCAAATCACCATAATAATAGTTCTTGAGACACATGTCCTAGGATCAATCTAGTCGATCCTGTAAGTTACCAAAAATCTATAATATTGGAAGACTAGCGGTTGTTTGTCAGAAATCACTGGTAAACATATCACCCAACAAAGTAGGCATAGGATTCCCAATCAAGAAGATTCTAATGGCATTAACATCAACAAAACCGTCAATGTTAGGGAACAAAGCTAATCCATAAATGAGCAACACAAATATAGCTTCAAAAGCGTCCACACTACCGGCTTGAGAAAAGGCAGTAGCTTCCTTGATGAGGAAATCAGATGGAAACCCAAATAACCCTCCTTTCTTCGCCCAATGAGCCTCTATCTCAGACTTCTTCAAGTGAAGAGCTTCAGCAATAAGATGAGATATAGGAATCTCCTCCAATCCACTAAATGGCACTCTACTAGAAATAGGCATCCCCAAGAGACGGGCATACTCCTCCAACATAGGCACAAGCTGATAATCCAGAAAAGTGAAGCAACGGTAGAGAGGATCATAGAACTGCACTAATACACTCAAAAGTCCTTCAACCACATCAGCAGACAAGATAGACAGAAGCTTCCCATGACGTTGTTTGAAGTCCAAGGGATCTAATACAAAAGATGCTAGCTTCCTTAACTCTTTCAAGTCAGGACATCTGAAATTGTACTTCTTAGTTTTCCTTCGTCCAGAATCCATGGTCTGAAAATATTTGCAAATAATACCTGTAAGACCCCAATTTTGGGCCCTAAGATCCCTCATGGCCCATATCATATCATATCATGGCCTCAAGGATCACTGCACGCCCTAGCTTCCCTCCTAGTGGGTAGGTTGCCTTGTGGTTTGTTTCTTGATCACCAAGCATACTTTGCATTTGTATATCTTTGCCTTTCATATGTTTACTAACCAAAAAATACAAAAATATTGTCAGTCTAACCTTGTTGCTTGCAGTTGAAGCAATCACCAGCAATTAGGTCAGAATCAGTCAACAGTCAGTCATTGCAATGGATGGTGGCCATTCTTGCAGAATTTGGGCACCATGATCAATAATCAAGAGCTCATACGTCTTGGGACGTCATTTGAAGTCAAGTTCTCAAGGAATTAGGGTTTGGAATTCATCAGAAGAGGTCCAGTCACCCAAAACCCTAGAAAAGTCAAACTTGGTCAACTGTTGATTTAATCAATGATTTGATGGATAGAATTGATTTGAAGGAGCTCATTCATGCTTGTATAAGCCTCATCTATCATGTCAAACCTCATCATGGAAGAAAATCAAGTCAAATCAGAAATTTTCCAGAAATAGAAAGTGGACCTGTAATTTCAACTGCCAAAAATGGAAACTTCTTGATCTTAAACTTACATCATGATACAAGCTTCAAATGAATTTTTGCCCAACATGAAAGTTGAAGATCTTGTTCTCCCATTTTCAAAAAGTCCAAGAACTCCCAAATCCCATGTGTGGTTGTCAAGATATGATCAAATCATTTTCACCAATTTGTGAACTTCACAAAGCCATATCTCTCAAACCATGAGGCCAAATTTGGTGGGGTTTTTTCCTACAAACCACATTTTTCATCCTCTTTCCAAAAATATAAATTTCATTCATCAAAACCCTACCATTCAAAATGGCATTTTTGGACCTATTTCATTAAAAAACCAAGTTTGACCAAACTTTGACTTTTTGATTTATGGACTTTTTCTCACTTTGGCCAATTGGGAAATGTTTCATATGGTATTTGAAACTTGCTCCAAGTTTAAAATCATGTTCATACCACCATTTTACTACCATTTTGACATAAGGTGCATAATTTGGTATTTTTGCAAATTGGAGTCAAAAGAGCAAAACAAGTTAACCACTCATAAGCAAACCAACAAACAGCAGAAACAAAAGTCTGTATACAGCCTGTCCAAGCCCAAAACCGTGCAATGCTACACCCTCCACTTCATTTGTACAAGTTTAGCAAAAATGCAAGAGGCTTCATTTAGACAAAACAAGTTTACCACTTGATTACCCTTTGCTAAACAGAAATATATAAGCTTCTTTCTGCTCATTTTAAAACCCTAGAGACCAAGGATCATAGCAGCCACGATCAGAAAAAGCTCACTCTCTCACTTTTGCATTTTTGACCTTTGGCAATTTCTGCTCAAAATCTCCAAACAACTTGAACATTCCTTCATGTTTCCATCATCTAATCACCATTAAGAGTCGTTTCTAAGCATAAGATCCCAGCTGGAACCATCATTTCAAGCTTTGTTTTCTCCAAGCTATTCCAATGGCAGATTACGATTTGTTCACTTCCAAGCACTCTTGAGCTGAAAGATTCTTATCATCCATCAACATAAAGCACGAGGGCCATCTGTTTGCACTCATAACCACCAAAACAACACTGCATCTCCATTTCTTAAAAATCAAGTAAGCATTCGAATTCAATCATTTGCCATGCCATGATATATTTATGAAAGATCTTCTTGAGCTGATTCCAATGAACTAAAGCATGCTTAAAATGGTTGTGTCATGGCCAAGAAATCGGGATTTCATTTTGTGTGTTCAAACATATTTCTGCTCGATTTACCTTGCTAGCATGGATTTAATGAAATGTGATACCACATTCTTGTTGTTTGATGTATGATGATGCTATTAGCATGTTTGATTTTGATTTCTGGGCACATTGAATTTTCGAGCTCATGATGATGTTGAGTTTTATGCTGCTGCTGTTCAAACCTGTGCCATGCCTAGAATTTCCTATGATTATGATTGTTTTGTTGTTGATTAAGGTTGCATGAGGGTAGTATGTCATGGCCCTGTTTGATTATTGCTGCTGGTTGTGTTTGTTTGTTTATGATTGATGCTTGCTGTTATGATGAGTATGCCCAGAAATTTCTCATGAATGTTTTGGTTTATTGCTGTTATGATGAAGATGATGAATGTATCAATATCTTGCTGTTGTATGCTTGGTCGAGTTTTGTTCATGATGTTGATTGCATTTGATGCCATGCTAAAACCCTGCTGCTGTTTTTTTTAAAAACCCTGCTGCTTTTTTTAAAACCCTAGCTGCCTTCCAGATTGTTTCCATCGTGTTTGGTTTTGTTGCTCATGATGCATGATGTATTTCATTGCTATGATGCCTGGTCGAATTCTGTTTATGTTGTTGATTACATGAATGCCCTGCTGTCCATGCCAAACCATAAACTCTGCCCAGAAATTCCACTTGTTTTGTTTGGTTTGTTATTAGTTGATGTTGCATAATGATGTTGGTATTTCTTGGCCACGCTAAACTGTTGATGCTGGGTGTATTGTTATTCATGATTAATGTTTGAAATGCCATGGCCATACTGCATAAAACCCTAGGGTTTCTAAAACCAGAACCTTGAACACCAATTGGCCCGTGCACTGTTCCATTGGCTGAGAGCCAATGGGAACATTTCGTTCCCTTCCCCCAAAACGCAGCACTTCAATAAGTGGGGCGCCTAATTACACAAATGCCATCGGTTGACCATGTTTGACCCATTGTTCCATGTTATTTGCTCATGTTGCTTCAATTATTTACTCAAGTTCCAAAATTCATTTCTCTCTCAAATTTCATCCAAAAATCATGAAACTTTTTGCATCATGTCCATGAAGATGTCTAGTATTTTATTGTGATTTTTAATTAATTTTCCATTGGCTGGATTTTAATTGATAATTATTTTCTTGACATGTATGCATAATTGATACATTTTGCCATTTCAATTGTGAAATACTCATGTTGAATCCAATGAGCCTGAAAGTTTTTGTGGTGAAACTAGACACATTGACCTTTGTTTCCATATAGAGTTTATGCATTTCCCATTTGTGGTTTGTGAGTTACAAATTTTTGAAGTTATGTGTTGCATTTGGTGTTACATGAATGACATGCAATTTCACAATTTTTGTTCACATGCTTCCTTACATCCAAATGACCTCAAATTTTGCATGAATCATCTATCACATGTCTAGTTTGTGTATGAATTTTCTGGGAATTAATTGTTCTGTTTCCAATTTATTTGAGAATTTTCTTCCATGCTTGGTCATTTGTTGACTTTTTGTGATACACATTGCCATATCTTTTGGGAAATTCTCAAATCTTATTGTATGACCATGAAATTTCATATGTGATAACTAGACTTCTCAAGCTTTGCATTGGTGTTAATCTCACTCATTTCTCTTCTGTTTTCAAATTGATATGATTTTTTGAAGTTGACCCATGCTTGTTGACTTTCATTATGCTTACTTGAATTTGGTTTGACTTCATGATTTTTATTGACTGCCTTCCTCTCATCCAAATGCCATGAAATTTGACATGTCTACCATGATAGATGCTAGGATTGAGTTTGATTTATTTCATGATTTTTGAGATTGTTTGAGTTGACTTTTGAAAGAGGTCTTGCTGTTGACCTATTTGTGCTCTTTCTTGCCATGCTTTGCATCCTTTTGCATATGAAATGACATTGATGCATGATTTTATTGTGAATCCAATTGAGATTACTTCTTAAATGTTTGAACATGAATTGGGTTGACTTTACTTGGCTGTTTTGACTTTTCTCTTTCCTCTTTGACCCTAGGCTAGTCCTAGTGGTCTTGTAAGCTTACAATTGAGCTGTTGTTTCAGGTTAAGCCCCAATGCCTCAAAGACCATTCAAATTCGTTTGAGTTGAATTATATATTGTGCTAACCTTTGTTTTGTAGGTGTGACTCACATACTTGAGTTTTTGTGCCTTGCACAATTGGTCCCTCTGTGGTTGACTATTGGTTCATTTTCTTTTGATTTTGATTGTTGACTTGTTTACTAATGAGTTTGACTTTTTCAGGTACACTTTAGTTGCTTTAGTTGCTTGCTTTGCTTTTTAGCATTTGCTTTGAGGTATAAACCTTTCTTCTTCATGTAGTCTGGAGACCCGGTCTGTTATTTGACCGGGCAAACTGTCTGAAGTCCTCCTTAAGAGGCAATGCCTGTGTGTGTTTAAATTTGTCCTAAGCAGGAAAAGTCCTCATTTGAGGCAATTGGTGGAAGGTAGGGATAAGCAATCTATCCCCCACTATTCAGTGTGTCCTCTCTTTGCTCCCATTACATGGTTGAAGCATTGAGATAAAAACCAAAGATCTAATCGAGTCAATAATGGGGAAAGAGTTCCATCTTTCTGAACTCCCCCACTTTCTATTATTTGATGCTCTCTCTGATCTGAGATAGAAGCAATGAGGCACACCCCTCATCTCCTTTTCATCTGCTTCACCTTAGCCTCTCAATGGCAAGGTTAAGAGCGACCTTTACCTATTACAGTGGACTTTCATAGTCAAACCCTCTTGTGTGAGCCCCCTTGTTTGGCTATAGAGTGTGCTGTTTGATATTCATTGATTGATTGATTGCTTCATGTGCACTTGCTTGCTTGTATGTTATGCATTCATCATCATCAATTGCCATTAGTGCATGATCATATCATTCGTCTGTGTGACTGTTATTATTGTTGGTTGCCCATTGAGGACAATTGTAAGTCCATTACTTTGGCATTTGCTCCTATGATATGGAAGGATAGAGTGTAAGACCTCATTGGTCACTCATATCTTCTGTTTTATCTGTTTGTATGTGAGGAAACAACTGTAAGTCCCTGCAAGTTGGCATTTGTTTTCCTAGGATCATACTGTGTATGTTAGAGTAAGTCCAGACAGATTGGCATCTGACATCCATGTTTTGCTTTCTCTGTTTATGTGAGGTTGCAACTATAAGTCCCAGCAAGTTGGCATTTGCATTCCTGTGATCATATTGTTGCTTTTGTTCTTGTATGTGAGGATCCATTGTAAGTCCCTGTAATGTGGCATTGGTTTTCCTATGAGCATCTGTGGAGTTAACCTAAGTCCAGACAGATTGGCAGTTAACTTCCATTTCTCTTCTTTGTTTTCTTTGTTAGGAGATTAGTGTAAGACCATTGAGTGGCCTCTGATATCCCGTTTTGTTTTAGGAGATTGGTATAAGACCAGTGATTGGCATCCGATATCCGCTTTCTTTGCTTTGTTTGTTTATTATTATCCATTGCTTTTCCAAAGGACACACTTGAATCATCTGCTATATGATTTCAAGAAGTGAACCTTCTAAGAAGTTTTACTTTCCATCCATCCATCATTCATTATGTCCTAAACCTTTTCACACTCTTGACTTTCAAACTTGACATAAGTGTTGTGCAAACTTTTTCATGTTTTCAAACTAAAAACCTGGACTCAAGTCCTTGACTTTTTTTCAAACTCCATTTTCATAATACTTCTTTGAATCAATCTTAATCATACTTTGACTTCACTTTCATAATCACAATCAATTAACTTCACTCATTCACTTTTTTTTGGCTTTGTCCATTAATCTTTTCATGCATTAGCCATAGGCTTCAATTATCATTGTGGTTGATGTAAATCCTGCCTATCCTTAGTGAGTCGACAGTAAGACTTCCGTACTGAAAACAGGGCTAACCCCTCTAGTACGTCGAAGCTATCCTCGCATGGTGGATGTTGTTTTTGGTCGAGTGTTCTCCCATTGATAATGAAAAGCCTCAGTGCTTGTGTTTAAAACTGAATCCACCAACTTTTGGAAATCTTTTAGCCGAACTACGGCGTTCTGATCCTTACCTTTGATGGAAGGTACGTAGGCAACGGGTTCATCCGTTCGAACCCAATAACCCAATAAAACAATGTATATTCTTTTCTCATCATCCCAATCATGTTTGCACAATACTTATGTCATAACAAATAACAATCTTTTACAACAAGTGTGAAAAGGGCTCCCTAGGAGTACCTAGGACGTAGTGGGTGCCTAACACCTTCCCATTGCGTAATTTACCCCTTACCCAGACTCTCTGATCTTTTTATTAGTTTTCTACGTGTAAAACTTCTTAGGCTTTTGTTCGCTTTTTAGCCAGTCCTTTGGATAAATAAAAGTGCGGTGGCGACTCGAAATTTCAATGTATCTCTTAGCTTATGGTTTAATCGATAAATCATATAGCGACGAATACACCGCTACAGAAAAGTGGCGACTCTGCTGGGGATAAAATATCCTTGGTGGTATTGCCTACTTTTCACCCTTGTTGTGCTATATTATTATCTGTTATTTGACATATTTTTGTACAATTCGGGATCACTGTATTGATTGTAATGTGTGAATTGCTTGATATACATTTGCTGTTTGCTTGGTGATCTGTGAGATGAGTTATGTACCCGAACTCGAGTGCACTCTAGGATAGGAGAATGGCATAGTCTTGTTGACTGGTGTGGAGTATTCCTTAGCCAGTTGACTTGCGAGTCCATTCACTTGGTGGAGGTCATGTTGAACTAATAATGTCACACAAGTTATTTGTGGTTAGGCATTATTCTTTCAATCATGTGCCGCAGAAGCCAAGGACCTTAGTTTACCAAACCCATCTTGGCCTATTTTTTAGGACCGTAGTGCGGAGGTCGTTCAGATGTCAGTTCTGATACGATTGTTACGCGATACTACACTCATAAGAGTTTCTCTTGAGAATATTCTTGGAATACGAGTATTCGTTCCTCCGATAATATTCGAAAGATGGAACGATGATTATGGGAACCTCTGATAGAACATGTCTGGCAGGTTTAAACCCTAGTACACTCCCTTTGGGTGGTTTTTAACCGAGACCTCATGCTCGTGACTCTCAACAAACCCGTGATTCGTGGTTGAGTCGTTCAAACATTGTTAATATCAATGGATCCCGGATCAGGTGTAAAACCTAAAATCCATCAAAGCGACTGGTTGATATTAAGGATGTTCGAACCGGTTCATGTACCGTTAATATCAATGGAACTTGGGTGTCGATAAGGTGAAAACCTAAATCCACCAAAATGGATGATTGATATTAGGGATACATTGAGCTTTCCCACGACCTTTGTTTGGCGTGCCTTGCTTGATCCTTGAGTGTGTTTGTTGCATTCATACATTCACGCATTCATCCGCATCCATATCATCGAAAAAAAAGAAAATTTTCAAGGAACTCAAAGGAGTTTATTTGCAAAAATTTTCAAAACATGAAAAAACCGGGAAAATTTTTTTTTCACCTGATATATCTGGTGAGATATTTTCATATCCGATCAAAACGCTTAAATATTTCAAAGTTTGCAAATAAAACCCTCGGGTTCCTTTGAAATAAAAAAACAAGCATATGCATAAACACTTCATGCATCATTTGCATAAACAGGTGTTTTGTTCCGGTCTCCCGTCCTGTGGTCTGACCCTGCGATCTTCATTTATTTTGAAGACGCTCTTTGCCGGTATTATACCAGAACCAACTCTGCCAGATTGATGGATCATCTTGAGCTAGAGAGTTGTGAATTCATAGAGGATTTTGCCAGCCTTAGTGCTGTTAATGGATTTATTCCTGTTGATGGATTTATTCCTGTTGATGGATATATTTCTGGTTAATCAATCCCGAGCTGGCATTGGCTACTGTTCTGGGGCACTTAAGGAGCATGGTTTGTTCACAAGTGGAGGATTCATCCATGCTGATCAACCTGAAGAGAAAGCTGCTGCTATTCTGGAAAAAGATGCAGAAGACTTGAACAATTTCATCATTCCTGGTGGTGTCTGCCACAATTGGGTCGCTGTGGATGTTCCTACGATCATTCATAAGTCAGCGTGATTTGTTCATTTTGTTTAAAACCCTTCTCCCATGCCAAAAAGAGAAGTGATGACATTGTTGGCAGCATTTAATACAATGATGTTTTCATTCAATTAATGCATTGTCAAACATTTGTTTTTCCTTTGTTTTCACTTTTTGCTTTTGCATGAAATCAGTGATCACAAAAAACCATGAAAAACAAAAACAATAACTTTTTCATCTGCATAAATGATTTGTTTGTTTAAATATAAATGCTTTTCATTATCCAGAATCATTATGCAGGGATTTCTAAACCCATTGAACATAATGATCCAACGCCATCTCCTAATCTTGAAGTCCTTGTATCTGAGGCAGAGGAAGATGATGTTGAAGGGGATTCCTGACGAGATTACCCGCCTTCTTGAACACGAAAGAAGCTCATTCAGCTGTATCATGAGAATCAGCAAAGCAGTCAAACTGGGGATTAAAAAAAAAAAAAAAAAAAAAAAACAAACAAAAAAAAAGGGGTGAAAAAGAATGAAAAAATCAAAAATCAGGAAATTTTTCCAAATATTTTTCCAAAAGAAAAAAGAAAATTATACCCTCAAGTCCCTAGTTGACTGATGCTGAATGGATTCAGAGTCGTTACGACCAGTTGAATCTGATTGAAGAGAAGAGATTAACTGCCATGTGCCATGGTCAGTTATATCAGCAGAGAATGAAGAAAGCATTCGATAAGAAGGTCAAGCCTCGTGTGTTCCGAGAAGGTGACCTTGTGCTCAAGAAAGTTTTGTCTTTCGCGCCCGATTCCAGGGGCAAGTGGACTCCAAACTACGAGGGTCCATATGTTGTTAAGAGAGCCTTTTCAGGCGGTGCTTTAATGCTTACAACAATGGATGGGGAGGATTTCACTCGTCTTGTGAATTCAGATGCAGTTAAAAGATACTTTGCCTAAAAAAAAAGTATATGAAAAAAAAACAAATATAAAAAACAGAATTGCTCGCTAAGTTGAAAACCCGAAAGGGCGGCTTAGGCAAAAATGAGCGTCTCGGTGGAGAACCCGCAAGGGTAATCCAGGCAAAAATTAGAGACTTGAAAAAAGATATATTTGCATCCCGTTAGATTGAGTACCTCACCCTGGGGCAATCTAGGCAAAAATTAGGGATTTGGCAAGTAACTGCATCCTGACAAGACTTTCTGGTTCATCAGTCGTCATTTCGTCAGAAGATTCTCGATTCGTCGTCAACTGAAGCTTCGGATACATCGAGATTCAAATTGGTAGAGAAAGGATCATTATGTTCAATGTAGCCCTCTTCCAATATATATCACTGATTTCAAATTTGTACAGATCTATGGAGTCTTGCCATTTGCAGACTACCATTCTATCAAATCAATTTGAGCTTTTTATCCAATTTATTTGCACTCTTATTTGTTTCAATTCAACAAATGTTTTGCATGTTTTAAATTGATAAAATGTCATTGTTTTAAACAAATCAATTTTTTCAAAATTTTTGTTTTAAACAAAGTGAACATTCACAAGATTGAAAGGATACTCAAGAATATCTCAGTGCTCTCCCGAGGGTGGCATGATTCCCAACAGGTAAGACATTGGTTCATATTCCTGGTTTGGTGGTATCTTCTTTCTTCAGATCTTTGTTGAGATTGTTCCTCAGACAGAGTTGTTGTTGGGGCTGTTCCCCAGTACAGTCGCAAGTGATGTGTTGTTGAAGACTTCGTTCTCTCCAGCAGCAGTTTCCCCTAGCAGGGGTGTTTTCTTGAGAAGTTTCGGCGGTTGATGGTTTGTCATCCTGGTGCCCCGTCACTTTCTCTAGTGGGTCGTATGCCCCAAACTTTATTTGTCTCCTCAACGCAGCCATGAGTATAAATGATTGATTGATATTACCCTCACAGTCGTGAGTAGAGCTGTTATTAACATCCCCACCAAGGTCGTGAGTAGAGATGTTATTGATATCCCCATCGGAGTTGCGAGTATAACCGTTGTTGATACTCCCCTCAGAGTTGCAAGTGGAGTTGTTACCGCTTTTCCCCATGCAGTGTGCCAGCAGGAATTGTCTGTTTCCTCAGCACGATCGCTTTCTCTTTAAAGACTCGGTAAGTCAGTGGTTTGATACCCAGTACTTTACCTTTTCCCCGGCGAAGTCGTCTGCGGAATTGTTGCTATCTCTCCATCAGAGTTTTTCTCTTCAGCAGAGCAGGATTTATTTTCCTACTCAGTGGTTGATTTGGGTTGACATCCCAGTGTATTGCATCCACCTTTTCCTCAGCATAGTCTGCAGAATGTTTGTTGTGGCAGTTTTGCCTGTTGAATCCTCCTTCAATCCCCAGTATGGTCGGATGATAGTTTTAGCCTCCAGAGAACGGATTGATCTCCTGACTAGTTGTGATCCCCAGTAGAGTGGCTTGTATTGCAGAATCTACTTGTTGTGATCAGTTTGCTATGTGTATTCTCCCCAAGTGGAGTGGTTTGTTGCAGAATCTATTTGTTTGATCTGTCCTCCCTCAGTGGTTTGTTCCCCAAGAGAGTAGCCGACAATTTTCCCCAATGGAGTTGCTTATGCAGTCAGATTCTATTTGGATGATATCATTCTCCCTCAGCGGGTTGTTCCCCAGTGGAGTTATGTGGAGTTGCTTCTACAGCAGTTCGTGCTTATGCACCCTTTGTTTCTCAGTTGACACTGGGATCCCTTGCAGATACTTTGGGATTTCTCTTGTTCCCCTACAGATTCGTCTTGGTGGCTGTTTTGCCCGTTGTGACTTTCTGTACCCTATTTGGGTTGTTTCCTGATATCTCTGATTCTCTGCTTCTTCAGCAGTACCTGCAGATCTTTGCTTCACAGCATGTAGATCTCCGCAGATTGGCTCTCCAGCTGGTTTTTCCCCTGGAAGTATAATACCGGACGTTGTTCCTGAACCTGTTTGTGTTAGAATTGTCTGTTTTGTCAGCATTCATCAAACATAAATCACGCATATTCATGCATATTCATAAACATTCAGATATTCATGTTGCATTTCTTGCCATATATCTTTTGTTTGTCGTGTCTCCTGCTATGGTGATATAGATCTCTTTACAGATCTCCTTAAGCAGATGTTGGGTGTTATAAATCTCTCCATATAGAGTCAACCCCATAAGCAGAAAATGTTGTCTTTCCTTCTGCAGTTCCCCACTGAGATATATCCTCGTGGATGACGGTTTCTTCCGTTTCCTCCCAACACATATATTGGGATGGATTTTCCTATTTGAGTTACATCCTCATTAGGACGTGTCTTGATTCAGTCCGTCTTTTCGGATTATTCCCGAATTGGCTATTTGTCAAACGTCTTGTACTTCCCAGTGGGTTGTTCCCCAGCGGAATGTTTTTGGGCCTCTGCCTACAAACCAGCAGTTGTAAGTCCTACTTTTCCTGGCTTTCTTAACAGAATTTGTGGTTATACACCTTTTATTCTCCAGCCAGAGTTTTGGTTTTCTACCTACTACCCGGTAGTCGTAAATCCTATTTTCCTGCTCTTCAGCAGTTTGTGGTTTGTTATAAACCCTATTTTGGTTTCCCGTGCGGATTTGTGATTTGTTCTATCCCCACGCGGAGTTTTGGTCTTCTACCCCGTATTCGGTAGATGTAAACCCTAATTTTGTGGTTATCTTCATCTAAGTCTTTGATGTTGATTTTCCTTTTGCTTGTATAAGTTGCTCAGATCAGCACTTATATCCTCAGCAAGTTTTTTGTGGATAATTGCCGTATGCTAGCAATTTTATCCCCAATGGGTCCTTTCACCGTTTGCTAGTGATTGTGTTCCCCGGATCATTGGTTGTATACCAATGCATCCCCAGCTAGTCCCTGTGGATAATTGCCGGATGCTTGCAATTTATCCTCAGCAGATCGCCTTTCATTTACCCTTTTGTCGGTAATGTCTGTTGCTCCTTTTTGATTGGTCATCATTATATACCTATTCTGGTATCCCGATACCTTTCTTTTCGGATTTTATCCTATAAACAACCCAGTAACCGGTTCAGGATAATCTTCCATGCGAGTATATTATTCACGGTCTGCCGGTAATGAATAATATATCTCATGCGCTCTTTAGTTGGAATCCTTTGTTGATTTTCCCCAACTGAGCAAGATTCGTATTCTTTGTAGAAACGAATATCCATCCTTTAACCAGTTTGTGTTTTGGATGATGAGTGTTTTGGAAGTGAAATCCAATTCACGTTTTCGGTAGATCACCTATTATATACCCAGTAACCGGTATCTCTGGTGTTTCTTACCATGCGAGTTTATTATCTACGTTCTGACGGTAATAGATAATATATCTCATGCGAGTATTCTTATCCACGGTCTGCCGGTAATGGATACTATATCTCATGCACTCTTTGGGTTTGTGTCCCCAGCTGAGCAAGATTCGCATTCTTTGTAGAATCGAATGTCCATCCTTTAACCAGTTTGCGTTTTGGATGATGAGTGTTTTGGAACACACACCAATTCACGCTTTTTTGTCCATCCTTTAAACAAGTCTGCTGTTCTAGCTTTCTTTCGGATGATGAGTGTTTTGGAACACAAACCAATTCACGATTTCGGATCTTATCCTATAAACAACCCAGTAACCGGTTCAGGATAACTTTCCATGCGAGTACGTTATTCACGTTTTGACGGCTATGAATAATATATCTCATGCGCTCTTTAGTTGGAATCCTTTGTTGATTTTCCCCAGCTGAGCAAGATTCGTATTCTTTGTAGAATCGAATATCCATCCTTTAACCAATTTGCGTTTTGGATGATGAGTGTTTTGGAACACACACCAATTCACGTTTTTTTGTCCATCCTTTAAACAAGACTGCTGTTCTAGCTTTCTTTCGGATGATGAGTGTCTTGGAACACACACCAATTCACGTTTTTTTGTCCATCCTTTAAACAAGACTGCTGTTCTAGCTTTCTTTCGGATGATGAGTGTCTTGGAACACACACCAATTCACGTTTTTTCAGCCATCCTTTAAACAAGTCTGCTGTTCTAGCTTTCTTTCGGATGATGAGTGTCTTGGAACACACACCAATTCACGCTTTTTTGCCCATCCTTTAACCAGTTTGCGTTTTGGATGATGAGTGTTTTGGAACACACACCAATTCACGTTTTTTGTCCATCCTTTAAACAAGTCTGCTGTTCTAGCTTTCTTTCGGATGATGAGTGTTTTGGAACACACACCAATTCACATTTTTTGTCCATCCTTTAAACAAGTCTGCTGTTCTAGCTTTCTTTCGGATGATGAGTGTTTTGGAACACACACCAATTCACGTTTTTTGTCCATCCTTTAAACAAGTCTGCTGTTCTAGCTTTCTTCAGGGTGATGAGTGTTTTGGAACACAAACCAATTCACGATTTCGGATTTTGTCCTATAAACAACCCAATAACCGGTTCAGGATAATCTTCCTTTGTGAGTATTCTATCCACGTTCTGACGGTAATGGATATTATATCTAGTCCACTCTTGGGTCAATCTTTTGTTGTTTTCCCCTCAGAGTAAGATTCATTTTCCTTGTGGAATTGAATATCCACCCTATAAACAAGTCTGCTGTTCTAGCTTTCTTCAGGGTGATGAGTGTCTTGGAACACAAACCAATTCACGATTCCGGATCTTATCCTATAAACAACCTACAACCCGGTTCAGGATAACTTTCCATGCGAGTACATTATTCACGTTTTGACGGCTATGAATAATATATCTCATTCACTCTTGGGTCAGTCCTTTGTTGCTTTCCCCTCTGAGTAAGATTTGCATTCTTTACAGAATCAAATATCCATCCTATAAACAAGTTTGCTTTCGCTCACTTCAGGATGATGAGTGTTTTGGAACACAAACCAATTCACGTCTTTGGTCGGTCACCTGTTACATACCTACAACCCGGTATCCTTGGTGTTCCTTCCTGTTGTTTGTTACCCTTATACCGGTAACACCTCATTCTTTGGTACTTCCTCAGTGGAGTTTCCTTTTGCTTCTCCCCAGGAGTCAGCTTGTGTCTTTCCAATGGATTTATTTTCCTTTGGAGTTCTTTTCCCTAGTGTGAGCCCTTCACTCCCCAGTGAGGTCTCCAGTCAGACTTCTGTTTCCTTAATCAGAGTCGTGTCTTGTTCACGTTGTGTCAGTTTTGTTTATCCCCAATTAGAGTCTTGTCAGAGTCTCTGTTCCTGGTGAGTGTACTACTCCGATGGATCGTCTTTTCTTCTGTGTGAATCATATTCCCCACGGAATTTGCGTCTTTTGCATGCATACATTTGCATCATGAGGTCTCTCAGGGACCAAAATTTGTCTCATTACTGTTATTTAAGTCCATTCTACCGCGTCGAGATGAAGATTTCTAAACTTCACTTCTCCGGCTAGAATGACCTTAAATAGGGGCATCTGTAAGACCCCAATTTTGGGCCCTAAGATCCCTCATGGCCCATATCATATCATATCATGGCCTCAAGGATCACTGCACGCCCTAGCTTCCCTCCTAGTGGGTAGGTTGCCTTGTGGTTTGTTTCTTGATCACCAAGCATACTTTGCATTTGTATATCTTTGCCTTTCATATGTTTACTAACCAAAAAATACAAAAATATTGTCAGTCTAACCTTGTTGCTTGCAGTTGAAGCAATCACCAGCAATTAGGTCAGAATCAGTCAACAGTCAGTCATTGCAATGGATGGTGGCCATTCTTGCAGAATTTGGGCACCATGATCAATAATCAAGAGCTCATACATCTTGGGACGTCATTTGAAGTCAAGTTCTCAAGGAATTAGGGTTTGGAATTCATCAGAAGAGGTCCAGTCACCCAAAACCCTAGAAAAGTCAAACTTGGTCAACTGTTGATTTAATCAATGATTTGATGGATAGAATTGATTTGAAGGAGCTCATTCATGCTTGTATAAGCCTCATCTATCATGTCAAACCTCATCATGGAAGAAAATCAAGTCAAATCAGAAATTTTCCAGAAATAGAAAGTGGACCTGTAATTTCAACTGCCAAAAATGGAAACTTCTTGATCTTAAACTTACATCATGATACAAGCTTCAAATGAATTTTTGCCCAACATGAAAGTTGAAGATCTTGTTCTCCCATTTTCAAAAAGTCCAAGAACTCCCAAATCCCATGTGTGGTTGTCAAGATATGATTAAATCATTTTCACCAATTTGTGAACTTCACAAAGCCATATCTCTCAAACCATTAGGCCAAATTTGGTGGGGTTTTTTCCTACAAACCACATTTTTCATCCTCTTTCCAAAAATATAAATTTCATTCATCAAAACCCTACCATTCAAAATGGCATTTTTGGACCTATTTCATTAAAAAACCAAGTTTGACCAAACTTTGACTTTTTGATTTATGGACTTTTTCTCACTTTGGCCAATTGGGAAATGTTTCATATGGTATTTGAAACTTGCTCCAAGTTTAAAATCATGTTCATACCACCATTTTACTACCATTTTGACATAAGGTGCATAATTTGGTATTTTTGCAAATTGGAGTCAAAAGAGCAAAACAAGTTAACCACTCATAAGCAAACCAACAAACAGCAGAAACAAAAGTCTGTATACAGCCTGTCCAAGCCCAAAACCGTGCAATGCTACACCCTCCACTTCATTTGTACAAGTTTAGCAAAAATGCAAGAGGCTTCATTTAGACAAAACAAGTTTACCACTTGATTACCCTTTGCTAAACAGAAATATATAAGCTTCTTTCTGCTCATTTTAAAACCCTAGAGACCAAGGATCATAGCAGCCACGATCAGAAAAAGCTCACTCTCTCACTTTTGCATTTTTGACCTTTGGCAATTTCTGCTCAAAATCTCCAAACAACTTGAACATTCCTTCATGTTTCCATCATCTAATCACCATTAAGAGTCGTTTCTAAGCATAAGATCCCAGCTGGAACCATCATTTCAAGCTCTGTTTTCTCCAAGCTATTCCAATGGCAGATCACGATTTGTTCACTTCCAAGCACTCTTGAGCTGAAAGATTCTTATCATCCATCAACATAAAGCACGAGGGCCATCTGTTTGCACTCATAACCACCAAAACAACACTGCATCTCCATTTCTTAAAAATCAAGTAAGCATTCGAATTCAATCATTTGCCATGCCATGATATATTTATGAAAGATCTTCTTGAGCTGATTCCAATGAACTAAAGCATGCTTAAAATGGTTGTGTCATGGCCAAGAAATCGGGATTTCATTTTGTGTGTTCAAACATATTTCTGCTCGATTTACCTTGCTAGCATGGATTTAATGAAATGTGATACCACATTCTTGTTGTTTGATGTATGATGATGCTATTAGCATGTTTGATTTTGATTTCTGGGCACATTGAATTTTCGAGCTCATGATGATGTTGAGTTTTATGCTGCTGCTGTTCAAACCTATGCCATGCCCAGAATTTCCTATGATTATGATTGTTTTGTTGTTGATTAAGGTTGCATGAGGGTAGTATGTCATGGCCCTGTTTGATTATTGCTGCTGGTTGTGTTTGTTTGTTTATGATTGATGCTTGCTGTTATGATGAGTATGCCCAGAAATTTCTCATGAATGTTTTGGTTTATTGCTGTTATGATGAAGATGATGAATGTATCAATATCTTGCTGTTGTATGCTTGGTCGAGTTTTGTTCATGATGTTGATTGCATTTGATGCCATGCTAAAACCCTGCTGCTGTTTTTTTTAAAAACCCTGCTGCTTTTTTTAAAACCCTAGCTGCCTTCCAGATTGTTTCCATCGTGTTTGGTTTTGTTGCTCATGATGCATGATGTATTTCATTGCTATGATGCCTGGTCGAATTCTGTTTATGTTGTTGATTACATGAATGCCCTGCTGTCCATGCCAAACCATAAACTCTGCCCAGAAATTCCACTTGTTTTGTTTGGTTTGTTATTAGTTGATGTTGCATAATGATGTTGGTATTTCTTGGCCACGCTAAACTGTTGATGCTGGGTGTATTGTTATTCATGATTAATGTTTGAAATGCCATGGCCATACTGCATAAAACCCTAGGGTTTCTAAAACCAGAACCTTGAACACCAATTGGCCCGTGCACTGTTCCATTGGCTGAGAGCCAATGGGAACATTTCGTTCCCTTCCCCCAAAACGCAGCACTTCAATAAGTGGGGCGCCTAATTACACAAATGCCATCGGTTGACCATGTTTGACCCATTGTTCTATGTTATTTGCTCATGTTGCTTCAATTATTTACTCAAGTTCCAAAATTCATTTCTCTCTCAAATTTCATCCAAAAATCATGAAACTTTTTGCATCATGTCCATGAAGATGTCTAGTATTTTATTGTGATTTTTAATTAATTTTCCATTGGCTGGATTTTAATTGATAATTATTTTCTTGACATGTATGCATAATTGATACATTTTGCCATTTCAATTGTGAAATACTCATGTTGAATCCAATGAGCCTGAAATATTTTGTGGTGAAACTAGACACATTGACCTTTGTTTCCATATAGAGTTTATGCATTTCCCATTTGTGGTTTGTGAGTTACAAATTTTTGAAGTTATGTGTTGCATTTGGTGTTACATGAATGACATGCAATTTCACAATTTTTGTTCACATGCTTCCTTACATCCAAATGACCTCAAATTTTGCATGAATCATCTATCACATGTCTAGTTTGTGTATGAATTTTCTGGGAATTAATTGTTCTGTTTCCAATTTATTTGAGAATTTTCTTCCATGCTTGGTCATTTGTTGACTTTTTGTGATACACATTGCCATATCTTTTGGGAAATTCTCAAATCTTATTGTATGACCATGAAATTTCACATGTGATAACTAGACTTCTCAAGCTTTGCATTGGTGTTAATCTCACTCATTTCTCTTCTGTTTTCAAATTGATATGATTTTTTGAAGTTGACCCATGCTTGTTGACTTTCATTATGCTTACTTGAATTTGGTTTGACTTCATGATTTTTATTGACTGCCTTCCTCTCATCCAAATGCCATGAAATTTGACATGTCTACCATGATAGATGCTAGGATTGAGTGTGATTTATTTCATGATTTTTGAGATTGTTTGAGTTGACTTTTGAAAGAGGTCTTGTTGTTGACCTATTTGTGCTCTTTCTTGCCATGCTTTGCATCCTTTTGCATATGAAATGACATTGATGCATGATTTTATTGTGAATCCAATTGAGATTACTTCTTAAATGTTTGAACATGAATTGGGTTGACTTTACTTGGCTGTTTTGACTTTTCTCTTTCCTCTTTGACCCTAGGCTAGTCCTAGTGGTCTTGTAAGCTTACAATTGAGCTGTTGTTTCAGGTTAAGCCCCAATGCCTCAAAGACCATTCAAATTCGTTTGAGTTGAATTATATATTGTGCTAACCTTTGTTTTGTAGGTGTGACTCACATACTTGAGTTTTTGTGCCTTGCACAATTGGTCCCTCTGTGGTTGACTATTGGTTCATTTTCTTTTGATTTTGATTGTTGACTTGTTTACTAATGAGTTTGACTTTTTCAGGTACACTTTAGTTGCTTTAGTTGCTTGCTTTGCTTTTTAGCATTTGCTTTGAGGTATAAACCTTTCTTCTTCATGTAGTCTGGAGACCCGGTCTGTTATTTGACCGGGCAAACTGTCTGAAGTCCTCCTTAAGAGGCAATGCCTGTGTGTGTTTAAATTTGTCCTAAGCAGGAAAAGTCCTCATTTGAGGCAATTGGTGGAAGGTAGGGATAAGCAATCTATCCCCCACTATTCAGTGTGTCCTCTCTTTGCTCCCATTACATGGTTGAAGCATTGAGATAAAAACCAAAGATCTAATCGAGTCAATAATGGGGAAAGAGTTCCATCTTTCTGAACTCCCCCACTTTCTATTATTTGATGCTCTCTCTGATCTGAGATAGAAGCAATGAGGCACACCCCTCATCTCCTTTTCATCTGCTTCACCTTAGCCTCTCAATGGCAAGGTTAAGAGCGACCTTTACCTATTACAGTGGACTTTCATAGTCAAACCCTCTTGTGTGAGCCCCCTTGTTTGGCTATAGAGTGTGCTGTTTGATATTCATTGATTGATTGATTGCTTCATGTGCACTTGCTTGCTTGTATGTTATGCATTCATCATCATCAATTGCCATTAGTGCATGATCATATCATTCGTCTGTGTGACTGTTATTATTGTTGGTTGCCCATTGAGGACAATTGTAAGTCCATTACTTTGGCATTTGCTCCTATGATATGGAAGGATAGAGTGTAAGACCTCATTGGTCACTCATATCTTCTGTTTTATCTGTTTGTATGTGAGGAAACAACTGTAAGTCCCTGCAAGTTGGCATTTGTTTTCCTAGGATCATACTGTGTATGTTAGAGTAAGTCCAGACAGATTGGCATCTGACATCCATGTTTTGCTTTCTCTGTTTATGTGAGGTTGCAACTATAAGTCCCAGCAAGTTGGCATTTGCATTCCTGTGATCATATTGTTGCTTTTGTTCTTGTATGTGAGGATCCATTGTAAGTCCCTGTAATGTGGCATTGGTTTTCCTATGAGCATCTGTGGAGTTAACCTAAGTCCAGACAGATTGGCAGTTAACTTCCATTTCTCTTCTTTGTTTTCTTTGTTAGGAGATTAGTGTAAGACCATTGAGTGGCCTCTGATATCCCGTTTTGTTTTAGGAGATTGGTATAAGACCAGTGATTGGCATCCGATATCCGCTTTCTTTGCTTTGTTTGTTTATTATTATCCATTGCTTTTCCAAAGGACACACTTGAATCATCTGCTATATGATTTCAAGAAGTGAACCTTCTAAGAAGTTTTACTTTCCATCCATCCATCATTCATTATGTCCTAAACCTTTTCACACTCTTGACTTTCAAACTTGACATAAGTGTTGTGCAAACTTTTTCATGTTTTCAAACTAAAAACCTGGACTCAAGTCCTTGACTTTTTTTCAAACTCCATTTTCATAATACTTCTTTGAATCAATCTTAATCATACTTTGACTTCACTTTCATAATCACAATCAATTAACTTCACTCATTCACTTGTTTTGGCTTTGTCCATTAATCTTTTCATGCATTAGCCATAGGCTTCAATTATCATTGTGGTTGATGTAAATCTTGCCTATCCTTAGTGAGTCGACAGTAAGACTTCCGTACTGAAAACAGGGTTAACCCCTCTAGTACGTCGAAGCTATCCTCGCATGGTGGATGTTGTTTTTGGTCGAGTGTTCTCCCATTGATAATGAAAAGCCTCAGTGCTTGTGTTTAAAACTGAATCCACCAACTTTTGGAAATCTTTTAGCCGAACTACGGCGTTCTGATCCTTACCTTTGATGGAAGGTACGTAGGCAACGGGTTCATCCGTTCGAACCCAATAACCCAATAAAACAATGTATATTCTTTTCTCATCATCCCAATCATGTTTGCACAATACTTATGTCATAACAAATAACAATCTTTTACAACAAGTGTGAAAAGGGCTCCCTAGGAGTACCTAGGACGTAGTGGGTGCCTAACACCTTCCCATTGCGTAATTTACCCCTTACCCAGACTCTCTGATCTTTTTATTAGTTTTCTACGTGTAAAACTTCTTAGGCTTTTGTTCGCTTTTTAGCCAGTCCTTTGGATAAATAAAAGTGCGGTGGCGACTCAAAATTTCAATGTATCTCTTAGCTTATGGTTTAATCGATAAATCATATAGCGACGAATACACCGCTACAATACCTTAGTTCCTTGAAGTTTTCGTGTGATGAATGTTATGATGTGCATGAATGCATGAATGCAACAATCACAAATAAGGGATCACACACAAGGCAAACAAACAAAGATCAAGGGATGAATCAAGTCATTGTCAAGATCAATCATCCATTTTGGTGGATTATGGTTTTCACTTTATCAACACCCAAGTTCCATTGATATTGACAAGACTTGGTTGGATCAACCAAGAATCAAGAGTTTGTTGTAAGTCACGAGCATGGAGTCTGGGTAAGAACCAAACCCAAAGGAGTGAACTAAGGATAAAAACCTGTAGATCATGTTATAAAAAGTTCCCAGAGTCTTAATTCTATCTATCGGATATTACAGGTTAAGGTGACTGACTCATCGACCCATAATATTCTCAAGAGAAACTCGTCTGAGTGTAGTATCGCGTAACAACTGTTATCAAGTCTACACTTGAACAGTCTCCGCACTACGTCCTAAACAGGCCAAAAGGGGGTAAATCCCTAAATTAGAGATTGTAATGCTTAACCACAAATACTTGTGTGACATTTCCAAATCCAAAAGGGTCTCCACTGAGCGGATGGATCTCAAACCAACTTGTTAAGGACTACTCCACACAAGTCAGACATGACTATACCATCCTCCTGTCTTAATTGCACTCAAGTTCGGGTTAGAACTTATCTCACCACTCAGAGATAACCAAGCACAACAAGAAGATTATATCACACAAACAAATATACATACACCAGTTATACAATTATATACACACAAAAAAGTAGGCTAAACCCACTGGAGACTACTCCCCAGCAGAGTCGCCACTTAATTTCTGTAGCAGTAAATTAATGACCATCAAGCTATGGATAAGCAAGACATGAAATAAAAAAAGTTACCACCATGCTTTTATTGTTTCCAAGGGAAAAGGGAAAAGTACGAACAAAACCCAAAAATAAGAAGTTTTTAAATCAAAACTAATAAAATTCCAGAGATTACAGGTAAGGGGGTTGGTTACACAAAGGGAAGGTATTAGCACCCAAAGTGTCCTAGGTACTCCTAGGGAGCCCTTTTTTTGTGTGCATATGTATTTTGTACAAATGATATTTGCAAGCAAATAGAATGGGGGGATGGGAAAAGAATTCATTAACTATATTTTTGTGTTTGACAAGACCTTCGGACTTGTGCCTACGTACCAACATAAAATGAGGGATTAAAACCTCGTAGTTCGTGGTATAAATTTCAAAGTGGATGCATTGCTTTTAACAAAAAAATTATGTTTGAAAGGCACAAAGTCCTAAAATGGTTTGAATGGGTTAATTCTTTTTGGCTTTTGAAAATTTTAAGTCAAGTATAGTAAGGTTTATTTACAAGTTTGATTAAGAAAATAAGTTTGAAAAGGCAATGGCATAGGGCCAAAGTTTCTAGTTTGCAATATGGTCTAAGTTTAGAAAAAAAAACACAAGCAAAGAAATTTTAAAAGCAGGGAGAGATTTGAAATTAAAGAAATGAGGAGGATATGAAGAGACTAATCCTAAGCAAAAATTTAAAAGTTGAGAGTTGAAAAGATCTGACCAATGGGCTGCAATCCAATAGACAAGAATGTCATATAGAAACCCAAATTCCCTTAGACATTAGAGTCAAGCAACAAACAATGTACAATATATCAACCTGAAGAGCAAGGCATCAAATAAATATAACCACATCTAAGTTTAGAAACTCCATGATCTTCTTCAAATTTGCCCATGTAGCAGATGAATTCCACAAGTCACAAGTTCAAAATAACAGCTTCACAATGATCATGTTGCAGATGAACTCAAATGGATCTTCAATGATGTATCAGATGAAGTTTCAAATTGCAATCACTTGGTTTCATAAAATTTGGCATTGGCCAGGTCCTTTGCATAGGGAATGTTGCCTAAATTCTAAGTCCAATTGTCTCAGATCAACCCAACAGTCCACACAAAATATTTTTTATGGTTTTTTTTCTTATTATGTACATTAATGGTCAAAGACCACACAAACAAGTGTAGAGGTAAATTCATGATCATCAAGCTATGGATAAGTTAGACATCAAATAACAAGAGTCGCCACCACACTTTTATTGTTTCCGAGGGAGAAGGGAAAAAGTACGAACAAAACCCAAAAGTAAGAAGTTTTCAAATCAAAACTAATAAAATGTCAGAGATTACAGGTAAAGGGGTTAGTTACACAGAGGGAAGGTGTTAGCACCCAAAGTGTCCTAGGTACTCCTAGGGAGCCCTTTTTGTGTGCATATGTATTTGGTACAAAATGATGTTTACAAACAAATAGAATGGGGGGATGAGAAAAGAATTCATTAATTATATTTTTGTGTTTAACAAGACCTTCAGACTTGTGCCTACGTACCAACATAAAAATGAGGGATCAAAACCTTGTAGTTCGTGATACAAATTTCAAAGTGGACGCATTGCTTTTAACAAAAAATAAGTTTGAAAGGCACAAAGGCCTGAAAATGGTTTGAATGAGTTATTTCTTTTTGGCTTTTTTTTAAAGTTTAAGTCAAGTATAGTTAAGTTTATTTGCAAATTTGATTAAGAAAAGAAGTTTGAAAATGCAATGACATAAGGCCAGAGTTTCTAGTTTGCAAAGTAGTCAAAGTTTAGAACAAAACAAGTTCAAACAAAGAAAATTTTAAAAGGAGGGAGAGGTTTTGAAATTAAAGAAATTGGGAGGATATGAAGAGACTAATCCTATGCACAAAATTAAAAGTTAAGGGTTGAAAAGATCTGACCAATGGGTAGCAATCCAATAGACAAGAATGTCAATAGAAATCAAATTCCCTTGGACATTTAGAATCAAGAAATACACAAATGCACAATTATATTCTCTTAAAGAGCAAGGAATCAAATAAAGATAGCCACATCCAAGCTTTAGCCACTCCATGATCTTCTTCAAATTATCCAATGTAACAGATGAATTCCATAAGTCACGGGTTCAAAATAATAGGTTCACAATGATCATGTTGCAGATGAAATGAAAGGGATCTTGAATGATGTATCAGATGAAGTTTCAAATTGCAATCACTTGGTTTCACAAAAGTTGGCATTGGCTAAGTCCTTTAGCATATGAATGTTGCCTAAATTATAAGTCCATTTGTCCAAGATCAAGCCAATAGTCCACACAAAAGTTTTTTAAGGTTTTTTTTGTTGTTATTATGTACATTAATGGTCGAAGACCACACAAACAAGGAAAGTATACACAAATAAGATATATCACACAATATGGTCCAAATGGACAAAGTGAAAATTGCATTAACATAAACAATTAGAATGGTATGAATAATCGCAAATGAATAAAGACTAAAATCAAATGACCTTAAAATAAATGGCTTGAAATTAAAAGTTAGTTGTTAATGAGTTAGAAGTTATATTATTTTGCTTTTGCTTTTCATTTTTTAAGTCATTCTTTGGAGAACACTCAACCCACCTATCACAAGCATGGATCCTTGAGCCAAGACATCTTCCAAAAGAAGGAAAAAAGGCTAAGTTTCCATATAATACCATGAAAGAGGGGAGACTTACAATCTCATTAACTAGAATGTTATGCCTTTTTTATGTCACAAATTTAGCGATAGGTTAAGCAATCGTAATTGGACTTATGTAGAAGTCACAACTATTTGAGGTCGGGCAATAGAATTTTGGTGTTAATGCATGTTAGAGACATGGTATAATGGACTATGCTCATGAAACATACCACACACAAAAAGAATATGCAAAAGAGGTGGCATAATCTCATCCATACTTATGTTGATTTTGTCAATCAACTAGCCTTAGGACTTTGAGACATCATAGACCAAATGAGATGGATGCATAAATAATGGGAATGAGATAAAGAGGAAGGGGAATGGATCAAAACTCAAATTGGTCAAAGGAGGATTTTTATCAAATTAATATCATCCATTCATTTTGGAAGATGGAATGTGCATTCCATCAATCCCCTAAATCAAATGATATTAACTTGACAAAGTCAAATCAACCTTGACCAAGGCTCAACAACAAGAGTCAAACTCAAACAAGTCATCACAATTGGTCAACATAATTAATTGGCATTTATTCAAATTAAAAAGACTAATATAATACATTTAAATTAAATATGGTTTTTCAAATTCCTAAAACCTCATAAAAACACCAAAGAAATGGCCATGAGATTTATCATAGGTCAAACAAGGTCAAAGGACCTTGGAGAAAAAATTTCAGAATTTTTAAAGACTTAAAAGTATTTTTAAACAATTAAAAATAATCACAAAATCAATTAAATCATGAAAAATATTAATAATGATCCAAAAATAATTTTAATTCAGAATATGAAAGAGGAAATTATTTGAAATTTTTTGGTGAAACTCTCATATTTTTTAGATCAATATTAAAATTAATATGAATTAATGAAAATAAAAGGATTAAAATGAAAATAAAAAATGGAAAAAAACCGTAGACCACTTGATCTCCCTCATTAATTGAGGTGGCAGATCAAGTGGTCCTCAACGCGCGTTCCACAATGGACACTAGTCAATGCGTTGCAGGGATGGTAATCAGAACCAACGCGAGATTAAAACATTTGAAAAGGATCCTGTGGTCTGGAGAGATGCCAACACATCGCCGGAACTGTAACTCCAATCTTCTTAATCAGTGGACCTCACCGGACTGGTCCGCCCTCAACCATCACCAAAATAAAAAAGGAGGACATAATCTGAAAGAAAAAATGGCGTAGAGCACGAATCTGACCTTAATTTCAACTAACTCCAAATATATAAAAAGATATAAGGAGTTGAATTTTGAGGTGTGTCAACTAAGTTGCTTCGATTTGACCTTTAAGGAACTCAAACTTCTTGTCTACATTGGTAGGACTTCAGACAACCAATGATCCAAGAGATTTGATTAGAATTGAATGAGAATCAAAGAGATGAAGTTTTCTGAAAATTACCTTCAATGCTATGTAGTTCTTGATGTTGCTTGCTCCAAACACGATCTGATCACACTTGAGAAGCTAGCAGGAAGTGATTAGAGGGGTTGCATGGCTTTGGATCCTGGAGTTCTTGAATCTCCAACAGTTGACATTCAAACTCAAATTTCAAATTGAAATTTCTCAGGTTTTCCTTTAGAATGAGAGGGTTTCAATGGGGGGAAAAGCTGACGCGCAAAGTGTTGTTCAAATGAGCTTAGAGGCCTTCTATTTATAGCCAAAGGGAATGATATTTGCACACTTCAAAATCTGTCCAAAATTGGAAATGTGAATGGCATGAGTGCATGGGCATGTACAGGCCCATGATGCAATGCATTAAGGTAAAAAATGATTCCAATTGAGGTCTGAATGAAGCTTGAATGGCAAGGCATTGTGAACTGAAGTTTGTGCAATTGATTCTTTCCAATGATGTATCCCTATTAAAGCCATGCCAGACCTAGCAAACCTCATCCAAAATTCATGAACTTGGGTTCTTTGGAAAGCTTGGATCAAGAGGAACAAGTTTGATGTTCAACACTTTTTCATTTGGAGCTTGGAACATGGATAATTTTGAGATGGAAGTTTGGAAATTTCAACATGTTGAAAATTTTTCTAAGTGTCAAGCCATATACCTCAATATTCCACCTTACTTAACTTTTATGTGAGCTACAAATGAGAAAAGTGTCTTCATAAAAGTTGTAGCTCTTTCAATTACCTTCAAAATGGTCACCAATTTCATGTCATTTTGATTTAGAATGATAGAGTTATGAATTTTTGAAGTTTGGAAAAATCATTTGTTCAATGGTATAGGTCAAAAATGACCTATAATGTAACCTCATATCACATGCTCATAAAAGTTGAATCATCTCTCACTCCAAACATAAAAGTTGAAGTTGACATCTTGAATTGGATTGTACAACTTGTAAATATTTCATCTCATAAAAATTGATAAAGTTATGGCCTTGGGAAGTTGACTTTCAAATTAGGGTTTAGACAAAATGACCTATAATGTTTCAACATAGAAAATGATTTTCCAAGAAAAGCTAGCTCTATGTCTCAATATGAAAGTTGGTTAGAGTAAAATTTCTCTTGGAATCATTTTCATATGGTGAATATTGTAGGAGATAGGGTCTAGGGAGACCCAGCTTTGATGAGATGAATTCATCTGGCCAACCACCATCAACCAACTTGCTAGCCTTCAATTCTTTTGACTTTATTAGCTCATGGTAAATCATATATGCATAAGATGATGAATTTTGAAGTGTACCTTGAGAAATTTGATCAATTGGTGAGCTAGCCTGTTGGAGAAGTTACTCAAGATACCTAGTCAAACTAGGGTTTCCAAGGCAAATCACCTCCAAACTCTTGAAGAAAACTTGATCAATATAACATGTAGAGGTCATTGGGACTCATATATGATGCTCATAAACATTCTTGGATCAATTAATGGTTGTGCTCTTTGTCATGAGGATCTCAAACCCTAGATATGAACTTGATAGATCAATGGAGATCATGCCCTACCTACAAAAGAGTTAGGCAAATGCAAAGACATATTTTTGTATTTTGGTTAGTAAAATGATGATATACAAGTATGATACAATCACATAGTGTAGCGGGGTATTCGTTACCTTTAGATTTATTGACTAAATCAAAAGTAAATCATACAATTCGAGTCGCCACCGCACTTCTATTTATCCAAAGCAAAGGTTAGAAAGTGAACAAAAACCGAGAAGTTTTATCAAATCAAAAACTAATAAAAATGTCAGAGATCGGGGAAGGGGGTTGGTTATGCAATGGGAAGGTTTTAAGCACCCAAAACATCCTTAGTACTATAAGGGAACCCTTTTTACAAATGTTGTATGGTAGGTTGGTATTTACGAAAATATTTGTGCAAACATGATTGGGGAGATGAGAAAAGAATATACAAGTTATTTACAATTTTGTGTTTGAATGGATAAACCCATTGCCTACGTACCATCTTAAAAAGGTAGGACCAAATCCTCGTAGTTCGGGGTAAAAATCTCAAAAGAAGTTGGTGAATTGATTGGTCAAAAGCCTTAAGGTCTTTTGTTATCAAAGGGAGAAAACTCAACCTAAAACCATAAATCCACCATGTGAGGAGAGCTTCAACATGCTAGTGAGGGGTTAACCCTATAATAAGCATGGAAGGCTTATAGTCCATCACTAAGGATACATGTGAGTATTATATCAACCTCTAAGATAAATCAAACCTAATAGCTGATGTTTATAAAAAGCTTTGGCAAAAGTGGCCATTGGAACCACAAAAACATTTGAGTGAGTTGTATTTACAAATGAAAAGTATTCATAAAATAAAGTCAAAGTTGACTTAAGGTTGAATTCAAAATAAGTGTTATGAAAAAGAGTTTGAAAAATAAAAGGCATAGTGCCTAGGTTTCTAATTTTGAAAACAATGTTAATGTTTGCACAAAAAGTTTGGCTTGGGTTAGAATGGGGAGAAGAAGTGAAGGGCTAGTCCTAAACATGCAAAGATGAGGGAAGAGAAATAAAACCACTTGGAGTTCCCTTCTTGAGATCATAAAGATGATCCAAGTTGCTCCATTCCTTTGGACTTAGCAAGTAATAAGCAATTAACTCTAGCAATCAAGCAAATATTCAATCAAGCTCCTAGGAATCTTCCAATTGGCCTTGTCTCTCTCATTTTGGATGCTCATGACAATGGTCCTTCTAAGTAGCTCAAGTTTGGTATCCCTATCACAAGAACACATAAATCAAAAAGTTCCACAATACAATAGAAAGAATGGACAAGATGGAGTTTTGAATTAGGAGTCCTTTCAATGTCATCTTCAAGATTAAGCATTCTAAAGGCATGAGGTCTAGTTGCTCTTTGACAATTTTAGCATTCTAAAGGCATGAGGCTTAGTTGCTCTTCAAACTCCATTTAGCATAGGTAAGGTCCTAAGTCTAAATCCTTTCTCCATTTGCATTGGGTTCACACAAACAAAACAAAACAAAGCACAAGACAATGGTATATACACAATAATGTGCTCAAGTGAGCAAAAGGCAAATTGCATTAACATAAACATGAGCTCAAGTGAGCAAAGGGCAAAGACAAATGAATTAATGAGCAAGAAATTAAATTACATTAAAGTAAATTGCAAGAATTAAATGCTTGAATTAAAAGTTAGTGATTAGTAGTTAGTGTTAGTGTGCCATAAGGCAATTTAGCGCTATGTTAAGCAATCGTAAGTGGACTAATGTAGTAGTCACACCTATCTGAGGCCTGTCAATAAAACTATAGGAAATTAAACACAAGTTAGAGATCATGACTAGTAAGCCAAGCTCCTACAACTTGCCATGCCAAAAGAAAAGAAGAATGACCTTGTATGGATTTAGGTTTTTTGCTTGACCAAGAAGCAACCTATCTCTAATGCAAAGCAATTCACTTGATCTTTGATCAAGATAAATTTGATTTGAATCAAAGAAGGTTAAGCCTCTCATATGTCAAGGCTAACCACCAATCATTAACTCATTGGTCAAAAGGAAAAAGAAGAGGAAGGAGATGGAAATGGAATGTACATAATTGAAATTCAAATGACATAACCAAAATACATTGACCAAATAGGAATGAGATCGATATCAATCAATGAGAAACATAAGTGAGATGAAGCTTAGAAGTCAAGAAACAATAAAAATATTTTTGGTATTTTTTTGGAATTAAAATAATACTTGAATTAAAATAAACAAATAAAGGTCAAACTTCAAATCCATTTCAAATCAACTTGGAAAAGTCTAAATGGATCATCATAAGTCCAACATGGTCAAACAAGGTTTGACAAAAAATTTGATCATTTTTTGAAAACAGAAGCTAATTTTAAACAATTAAAAATGAAGAAAAATAACATAATTGAACTAAAATCTCAAATAAATCTCAAGTCAATTAAGAAATTGATGAGGATATTTTTCATAGATTTATCATCATTCAAAGATGTTAAGAAAATACTTTTTGCATTTTTGAATATTGAAAAGTATTTTAAATGAATTAAAAATAACCAGAAAAGAGAAAATTCACAAAAAATATTAAATGGAATCACAAAAGTAATTAAAAATCATTTTTAGAAACTAGAATTTAAGAGAAATTTTTTGCAATTGGTCCCATATTTTTGTGATTCCAAATAAAGAAGTTATGAATTTTTAAAAATAATTGAAATAAAAGAAAATTAAAACAGAAATTAAAAACTGGAAAAAACCACAGTGCTTGGATCAACGCTCATTAATTGACGTGGTGCATCTGATGGCTGGGAGACACGCACGCATGGTTCACTTGAGTCAACAGCATCACACATAGCATTAAAATAAGTCAGCCAAACCAAAAGCCAGGATTAGATCCCCAGAGCCAGATCCAAGGGCTAGGAACTCATCCACGTGGGGACGGTGGTGGAAACCACCGTCTTCTCCGGTGAGACTCGTTGTTCCGGCCAGAGTTGCAGGTTTTCAAACCTCAACAAAAATGCACGATCTATACATCATTAGAAAGCTGGGGTGATGTACATCACCCCTGTACCCTTGGTTTCCACTCAAGATCTCTATAGAGAGAGAAATCTGATATGGAAAATTGTGGTGTTCAAACTGAACTTACTCAATTCATAAAATTAAAAGCATAAACCAATTGCCTCTCACATGAGGACTTCAGAGGTACCAACCAATGCGAGAAATGCTCAATATTAAGAGATATTCGAATCAAAACAGTTTGAATAAAAACCTTTGAAGTGCAACTTTTCAATGCCCGGTCCACTCCAATTCTTTAATGCAGCTTGTTCTTGAAGTAACAAAGAAGCTAGGCTAAGGAATTGAAGTTCAAAGATCAATCAATGTAGTTGAAATTTGAACTTGAAAAATTTGAGAGAAAAATCAAAATTCTTTTGAGTGAAGGTTAGGCATTCAAATGTGCAGAGCTTCAGGCGCCTTTAGGTTGCCAAATGAAGTGAATGAAGCCTTCTATTTATAGGCAAAGATGATGCAATGCATGAAGAAACTCGTGTGCATGTGAAGTTGGGTCCTCCATGCATGGGCCTGTACAGGCGCATGGGAGGCCCAAAAGAAATGGCAATTGAGTGCTAAACATCAGCCAAATGAAATTGGACGTGCAGATTGTAATGTGTAAGCTTGTGCATGGAGTTTTATCATGTTATGCATAATTGAAAACCAAAACTTCTCCTCTTCGAAAATGCCATTTGCAAAATTGAAACATAGGCATGTGAGTAATGGTTAGAAAGGTATTGACATGAGGAACAAATGTTATGTTGAACAAAAATCCATTTGGAGTTGGGAAATATTGAAAACAGGCCATGAAGTTCAATGTACAAAACATGTATATGAGAATTTTGCCAAAATGGACCAACTTCAAGCCCTTCTGTTTCAATGATCCAAGATCAAAGTTGTAGATCTTTTCAAGAAAATAAATTTGAACTTAAATTTTGCATAATTTGTATTTTGGATGAGAAAGTTATGGGCACTTGAAGTTGGACTTTTTCACATTTCAATGACTTTGGTCCAAAGTGACCTATAATGTTTTGTATTATCACATGTGTTTCTTTTAGGATTATGAAATTTTTTACAACATAACATTTGAAGTAGAAATCTAAAAAATTTCTAATTCAATTGGTCTCACCTCAAAATCATAAAAAATGAGTGAGTTAGGTCCTTGGGAAGTTGACCCAAAATTAGGGTTTCAGTCAAAATGACCTATAATGTTTTGAAATGAATGATGACCTTCCAAGTTTCAAATTAATTTTTGATGAACATGAAAGTTGTTCCTATGGTTCTTACGAACATTCTTTCTCTTTGGGTCATCTTCATTTGACAAACACATAAAAATTTAGGTCTCAGTGGATTTCAAAATAGTCAGATGAATTGACTGATCAACTTCTCAAGTCCAAACTTCAAATCTTGATGAATGAATGATTAAGGATAATCATATGAGCTCATATATGCATGAAATGATGAATGAAAGAACATCCCTTGATTATATTTGATCATAGGTTGAGGTTGCTTCAGGAGCAAGGCACAATCAATTCACAGTTGAACTAGGGTTTCCTTGGGAAACAATCCTCAAGCCCTTTGATTTATCTTGATCAAATTGACAAATTGAGATACTTGGGAGGCATATATGATGATTGAGAGATTTGTGAACTATTGTCATGCTTGCTTTCAACTTCATCTGGCCACATCAATGAGTATAGGGGCCTCCTAGGAGCCTTGGATCACATGATTGCTCAGCTTCAAAACAAAACAAATTAGTGACATATTTTTGTGCTTTTGGTTAGTGAACAAAATAAGAAAAACAATAATATACAATTCAAGCATGCTTGGTGGTCTCAAACCAACTCACACAAGTCCCAACCCAAGGGTTAAGGAGCCAAGATGTTATGATCGTTGAGGCAAATGCAAATGAGCAATGATATAATGCCATGAGGGATCTTAGGGTAAAAATTAGGGTCTTACACATAGTGCTTGGTGATCTCTCCCAAAACAAACCCAATGAAATAAGGGTAAGGAGGATGCCAAGGTATGATCCCAAAGTTAATGCTTATGATGAAATTGCATGAGGGATCTTAGGGTCAAAATTGGGGTCTTACAGCTGCCCCTATTTAAGGACATTCTAACTGAGGAGGCGAAGGTTAAAATCTTCATGTCGACTCAGTAGAATGAGATTAAATAACAACATAGAGAAAAAAAATTTGGTCTCTAAGAGACCTCATGATACATATGATATAAATGCAAAAGTAATTTTTTTGTGGGGAAATATTGCCACAAAGGAAAAGAAATCAGAGACCGAAAGTCCACAGGAGTATAATGCTTTCCGTAAGGAAAACTCACTGGGGAGACAGAGACTCTGGGGGATAAAGGGGTTATGCGTAGGCTAGGCTACGACTTAAAACTGCTGGGGGACTCGAGGAATTCCATACAAACATGGAAAAGACTCAGCCGGGGTACAACAACATCTGCAAGGGATACGAGTAAGTCAGGATAAAACTGAAGTACTTGAATCATGCAGGAAAAGCGATTTCACTAAGGAAACACGCACTCAACTCGACTGGGGAAGAAATAAACTTCAACACAGGAGGAGCAGAAATCTATTATCTACTACCTGCTACTAGGTGAGGAGATAATAAAGATCTGACAGAGAGGACACCCGTCATCGATTAAGATGAACATATTAAGGATGAGTTGTTGAGGAAATGCCACGAGGGAGTATTCATTACCAGTTACTGGGTAAAAATAGTCTTGCTCGGGAAAACTGCAAAAAATAGGATTTACAACTACCGGTTACTGGGCAGAAGACCAAAGGTGAGAATATCTGTCATCGGTTAGGATGAACATATTAAGGATAAACTTGCCTGGGGTTGTCAAGGAGGAAATCTTTCATCAGTTAAGATGAACATATCAAGGATAAACCAACTGAATAAAAAGTAGGAATTACATCTATGGAATGCTGGATAGAAGACCATCAAAGAGAAAATCTGTCACCGGTTAAGATGAGCATATCAAGGATAGACTCTGAGAGGGGAGAAAATAGGAATTACATCTATCAGTTACTGGATAGAATACCATCAAAGAGAAAATCCGTCACCGATTAGGATGAACATATTAAGGATAGACTCTGCGGGAGAAAGTAAGGTTTACAACTACCGGTTACTGGGTAAAATACCACAAAGAGAAGGAAACCCGTCATCGGTTAGGATGAATATATCAAGGATTAACTCTCTGGGGAGAAAAATAGGGATTACAACTACCTTTTTATTGGGTAGAACACCAAAGATGAGAATATCCGTCATCGGTTAGGATGAACATATCAAGGATAGACTCAAGCAGGGGAGAGAAAGATATCTATCACCGGTTAGGATGAACATATCAAGACGGGGTCTTGCAACCAAATCTTGGGTTCGGGAGTCGGTTATGCGAAGGGAAGGTATTAGCACCCCTACGTATCCGTAGTACTCTACGGGATCCATTTTTGTAGTTCTTTTCTAAAGGGTGTGGGTTTATCTAATGTGTTATTTACTAAAAAAAGGGGGTTAAATGAAAATGACTCGCGCGGATGTCGCATCCACTGCATACGTATCTCATCTGAATATGAGAATCAGAGTCTTCGTAGCTCGGCTGACCTATGGGTTGGGGGGATGTGTGCTCGCTAAGACATCGCGTCTTATGCCTACGTATCTCATCTGGCCTGAGAATCAGAGCAAAACGTAGTTCGGCTAACTATAGGGTTATGGATTGGGTTTTGGACGAACGACGTCACTATGCAATCTACCGGATGCTCGACCTTTGGAGACTTACTCGCCTGTAGTAGAAGGAGTTAACGTGTTGCTTTGGGTTTTAGGGTTTGGGATGCTCAAGGGCAAAAAAGGCAGTCCTTGACGAAGGAACCGCGCTACCTGCAGGGATACAAACACATACAAAACAAACATGTATAAAGTAAATGTGCCAACAAGGGGCTCAGAAGTAAATAAACAAAAGAAAACAAATGCCTCCTATCGAGGTCTTCCATCTAAGAAAGCGATAAAATGCGGAAAAGAGGTAAAAGTACCACACGGATAAAGATCCGAAGTAACAGCAATTAAAGGAGTAGGAAAACCAGGGATCTCCCAAGCTAATGCCATCAAAGAAAGGTGAGTCAGTACAGGTAATCGGAATGAACCTCCAAGGGGTATCCCACAAATAAAGTGGGAAACCTCGCAAGTTATCCCTGCAAAAGTCATGTGAGCCCTCACAAAAACTCAACAAACAGGTTAGAGACAAAAAAAAATAGGGTAATCAAGGGTTGCCCCCAAATCAAAATGTAACCACATGAATCATGCTCTTTCAATTCACAAAAAAGCTCACAAAAAGCAACCAAGGGTAGGAGGCCTAAACCTCTTGTCAAACACATGCATCAAAAGGGTATCAAATTCACCCATAATACCTCATACATTTAGAGCATTCAAATTAAAGGCATAAAGATGATGGATATAGGGCAAACCTGATTGGAGAGCTTGATTGAAATTGAGTTGCACCCGTGAGGTTTACAAAACAACCTTTAGGGTTTATGTGAGGCAAATGTGATTCTGTGCAGTTGAGTTCCCTTCAGGGTTTGGAGGCTGCTCTGAACTTTGTTAGCTCTTCTCTCACTATCTTTTTCCTCAGGGTTTTGTTCCAAGGAAACCTCAGAGTATTTTTGCTTCTCTTCCTTTTTCTATCTGATCTCCCTCTTTTATAACCTGATTTTCATGGCTTTGTGGGCTCAAATGAGAGAGGTCCAAGTCCAAGTTTTTTCTATTATATTTTATTTATTTTTTATTATTATTTTTATTTATTTATTTATTTATTTGTAAAAAATTATTTTTTATTTTTTATTTTTTATTTTTTATTTTTTTAAAGTTTCTTGGATCTAATTCTGATTGACATGATGAAATGCAATATGAAATGCTAAAAGAATGCATAAATGAGGAGAGCAAATTTTGGGGTGTTACAGCTGCCCCTATTCAATCATCAGCTAACCCGAGTAGGATAAAGCGAACAGCTTATCAGACAAACGAGGTGAGCTGTGATTGAATACCAAAGACAGACCGAAAATTTGCGCTCCGAGAACACCACAAAAACGCGGAAATACACCGCGCTGTTTATTTTTCTTCCGATCCTTTGGCTGGATCTGAATCAGTCTTTTGGCTTAATCTGGAGTTTCGATCCTCTGGCTCAACCTATACTCAATTTAGTCCTCTGGTTGGATATTAATTTTGATCCTCGGGCTGGATACGATTTTGATCTTCTGGCTAGATCTTCTTCGATCTTCTGGCTAGATCTCCTTCGTTTCGATTCTCTGGCTGAATCTATTTCCTTTGATTCTCTGACTGAATCTACTTCGATCTTCTGGCTAGATCTGAATTGTTTCGATTCTCTGGCTGAATCTATTTCCGATCTTCGGGCTAGACCTGACTTCGATCTTCTGGCTAGATCTTCTTCGATCTTCTGGCTAGATCTCCTTTGTTTCGATTCTCTGGCTGAATCTACTTCGATCTTCTGGCTAGATCTGGATTGTTTTGATGATAAATTCCCATCATTAGGATCCCGCATCTGAGGTATGCGCTGGTTGACCCTCTTTTGAAATCTACACCCAACCTTCATACTAGATATGCAGCTTCGAGAATATTCCACTTTTGGGCTTCGTACATATTCTTCGGGCTAGAACATGTTGTAACGACTCCTCAATTAGACTTGGGCTTGCTGGGGAAATAAAGCTTGTAGGCGACTTCACTGGGGAATCTTCAAATTGAGCCTTAGGCTGGCTCACTGGAACACGATTCTCAGGCTGAATCTTCGAAATGACCCTCAAGCTGGATCACTGGAACACGATTCTCAGGCTGAATCTTCAAAATGACCCTCAGGCTGGATCACTGGAACACGATTCTCAGGCTGAATCTTCAAAATGAACCTCAGCCCGGATCACTGGAAAACGATTCTCAGGCTGAATCTTCGAAATGACCCTCAGGCTGGATCACTGGAAAACGATTCTCAGGCTGAATCTTCAAAATGACCCTCAGGCTGGATCACTCACGCTTGATCCTCTGGCTGGATCTCATGACCTTGGTTGTAAAGTAATTCTTCAGTCTGCTTGGAAGAACCTATTTATCAGCTTATGTGTATGCTTGATATGATATGCATGCAAATGCAAATGTTATGCATGGTGTAAAAAGAAATCTGCTTGGGGAAGCAAACTCCGGTAGGGAACAGATCGCTGTATCAATCCTTGAATGCTTTGTGGGGAATGATCCGTCTGCCGGGACCAATGAGCCATCAAAAATAAATTGGCTGCTTGAAAAGTTGACCTTGCGGGGGGAGTATCAACTATGGAAACTTTGTTCGGCGAGGCTCTGTGAGGAGAGTCTGTGGGGAAAACACTTCCTGGGGAAATGTCGTAGGAAACGACCTTTGTTGGGGATATGAACTTGCTAATCTCCCTCAAGCTGGGGATTAACAAATCTGTTAAAAATAATCTGCTGGGGAATGAGATGAACACTGGGAACACCACCCTCTCATCTGTTGGTTATGCAACCACTCCGCTGTTGCTAGGAAGATACAGTCTAACACTGTCAACTCCGCTGGGGATATATAGTCTGGATACTGTCAACTCTGCTGGGGAACATGCTCTGCTGAGGAGAGACTTTGTCAATCGCTTGGGGATGAGGATTCATGACTTGGCATCCGGTTCCTGTGACCTGCAACCAAAAATACACGTATGCCTCGGGGGAATTACTCGGTTTGAATTCACCGTCCGGGATTAAGCACATTCAAAGCAATTTTAAATGTTTTCCTGTGCAAATCATCTGCAAAAGCCACCATTATGTTCATATGCAATATGTTTTATCAAAAATTCGGACATTTTTGCAAACAAACTGATAAATGAAAAATAAAGAGGCTCTTTAACTGAATTATTCGACTCTTACTGGGGAGAAAATTTGTGCCAGGAATAGGCGAGGGTATCAGGAAGCTGATCCCTGAAAAGAGGTGATCGCTATAAAAAGAGAACTATCCTAATGGCAATGGGGATACGGGGTCCCACCGAGTTTCGACTCTGCTATGGCTCGTATGTCCTCAAGACGCTCTGCTCATCTTGCTTTCTGAAGTGGATGATTAGTCGATCTTTAACCTTCGAAGATTGCCGGATTGAATGAAACGGTGATATAACACTGATGAACTCAGATCACAGTCATTCGCTTATTCCCTAACTTTTGCCTGGATCGCCCCCTTTTCGGGTTTTCAATCCACCGGGATACCCATTTTTGCCTGAGCCGCCCTTTTGGGTTTTCGACTCACCGGGTGTACTCCTTTTTTATATCCCTAATTTTTGCCCGAACCTTTTTATTCTTTTTTTTTCTTTGGTTCGTCGGGATGCCCTTTTTTTGCCTGGACTATTCTTTTTATCGTCCAGCGGGTCTATTTTATGCGAAGTATTTTTTTTTACTGCGTCTGAGTTAATAGGGGACGGGAATCCTTCGCCATCCATGGTTGTTAGCATCAAAGCTCCGCCATAGAAAATCCTTTTAACCACGTACGGACCCTCATAGTTCGGTGTCCATTTGCCCCTGTGATCTGTGTTGGGAGGAAGAAATCTTTTGAGTACCAATTCACCGACTTGATACCCCCGAGGGCGCACTTTCTGACCAAATGCTTTCTTCATTCGTCTCTGACCGAGATACGTCAATTCTGGGTACGTAGTTCCAGCATAGCACCATTTCCCGTTGGTTTGATTGATGACCAAAGCTGAATCCCCGTATACATCCAGGGTTTTAATCTGTATATTGACGGCTTCCTCAAGTCTTAGGATACAAGCTTCGTATTCGGCTTCATTGTTGGTGCAGGGAAAAGTTATTCTGGTACCAAATGGCATATGAACCCCCTTCTGGTGTGATCAACACTACACCAACTCCGCGACCATTGACGTGGACCGCCCCATCAAACATCATAACCCATTTGGATTCAGGGTTAGGCCCCTCCTCCGGGAGTGGTTCCTCTCAATCTTTCGATTTGAGAAACATGATGTCCTCATCAGGAAAGTCAAACCTCATAGGTTGGTAATCATCAATCGGTTGCTCTGCAAGATAGTCTGACAAGACACTTCCCTTGATGGCTTTTTGTGAAGTGTATTGGATGTCATACTCTGTCAGTATCATTTGTCACCTAGTAACCTTTCCGGTAAGTGCTGGCTTTTCAAAAATATACTTGACTGGATCCATTTTTGATATCAATAGAGTCGTGTGAGTCAACATATACTGTCTTAGTCGGCGAGCAGCCCATGCCAAAGCGCGGAAAGTTTTCTCGAGCAATGAGTATCTTTGTTCACAGTCGGTAAACTTTTGCTAAAGTAGTATATTGCATGCTCTTTTCGACCTGACTCGTCATGCTGACCGAGCACACAACCCATTGACCTTTCTAACACAGTCAAGTACATGATCAACGGTCTTTCCTCTCGGCCTGTAGACTTGCCCCGATCTTGATCTCTTTCTTGTCGTCTGCGGTACCGATGTTGACGGTCTCAATCACCTCCTGATAAGGTGTAATAGCTCGGTCCTCCTGTTTCAACAATCTGGCTAACCCTTCAGGCAATTCACAATCTTCCTCAACCCCTTCTTCGGCTTAATAGATAGGATTGTCGAAGTCATACTTGGCCATAGCAGTGTCGTTAGTAGTGAGATCCGGGTGGTCAGCTCTGCATGATGGAGGATCATGCTTTACCTTAGAATGAGAGATTTTTTTTTGTAAAAGTAGAAAAAAACTGAAAGAAAGAGAACACAAAATTGTTTGCAAAAGCCGTCCTTTATTGATGATAAAAATAATTGCGAAATGCAACTAAATGGATGGCCCTACAAATGAGCCGTTACACCTTGGGCAAAGTGTAAGACTTTATTATGCATGTAATAAAGGAAAACAATAAAAATCACTCTTTCAGTAGAGTAACCCAGACGGTTTTTTCAGACGACCAATTGTCGAGCTTTTCTCCCGGGACACACGGGCGAATCCAGCTATCTAAGTCACAGTCGCTGTCAGCCTTGTCTTCATCTGCATCATTGACGATGTGGGGAGAAACCAAACCCCCGCTGGAGAGAGTACCGGTTTCATTCTTCTGAGATTCCAGAGCATACCCCAATCCAAACTTGTCTTCTTTGATGACTGGCTCCACAAATTTGCCCCAGCCTTGGGCATTACCAGCTTTAACCACTTCGACAGCTTACTTGTATGAAGAGATAGAAGTCCCGACCTTCTCAAACTCAGGTGAAAAGACAACTTCGGGCGCGACCTCATTGATGTTTATGGCTTCGAAGCCCTGACACAGCATCTCATGCATCTCGCCGTCCATCTTTACATACTTAAATGTAGACAGGTGGCTAACAAAAATATCCTCTTCACCACAGACAGTGACGACCTGACCTTCTAGTTCATATTTGAGCTTCTGGTGGAGGGTAGAAGTAACAGCACCGGCAACATGAATCCAAGGCCGACCTAGCAGACAGCTATAGGCAGGCTGGATATCCATCACATAAAATATGCTCTTAAACACCTGCGGTCCAATCTTAACTGGAAACTCAACTTCGCCAAAGACAGCTCTCTTAGAGCCATCAAAAGCCCTCACAACTAAGTTACTTGGCCTCAGGATGGTGTCATCGCAATCCAACTTCATTAAGGCTTTCTTTGGAAGAACATTCAGAGAAGAGCCTGTATCAACCAAAACATGGGAAAGCATCACCCGTTTGCACTCCATTGTGATATGCAAGGCTTTGTTGTGATTCCTGCCCTCAGATGTCAGGTCATTATCGGTGAAACCTAGCCCCCGGCTAGCGTTTACATTGGAAACTACCGACTCCAACTGGTTAACAGTTATCTCCGGTGGAACATAGGCCATATTCAGTACTTTCAACAAGGCTGCTCTGTGCGCCTCAGAGCACAGCAATAGTGAGAGAATGGAGATCTTTGAGGGTGTCTGATTTAGCTGGTCGACTACCTTGTAGTCACTTTTCTTGATAATCCTCATAAACTCATCCACTTCCTTCTCGAATGCGGTCTTAGGAGGATCTTCCTCAGTAGTAACCTCTTCGGCGGCCATCTGTTTCCCTTTAGCCTTGGCAGCTGCCTCGGCTTCAGTATTCGCGCGTAATGTTGATGGTGCAAATAGGCGTCCACTGCGAGTGAAGCCACCAACCCCTCCAACATTGTCTACAGCGGAGCTACCAATGTCAATGTCTTCTTCGTTAACTTTCTGCCCCTGGCAGTAGATATCAGCCCCATAGTGCCACGGGATAACACTGTCTTTCTCATACGGAACGGGTCCTGGTATTGTGATGGTGATCGGACCAACCAAAGTCGGTTGAGGGCTGTCAGAGTAAATTGCAACTGGTGCTGAACTTTCGATGTTCACCGCTGCTGGTTCTGTACTTTCTGGGAAATATATTGTTGTCGGAGCGAGTCTCTCGGGAACATATATTTCTTCAGGAGTGAAATAAAACGTCACCGTCGATACATCATTCTTCACTGGACGGGCCTGATCGAACTGAAGACAACCTTCATCTATCAGTTGCTGAATACCCCTTCTCAAACTATCACATCCGTTTTCGGCAGCTTGACAATTTCTGCATTCTTCCCCACAGCCCGGGAAAATCTGTCCTTTCAGAAGTCGATCTTTAACCACCGATAGCAAAGTCTTCACCTTAGTCACATCAGAAACCAAATTCAAAGTTTCCCCATTATCAACAGCATTAATCCTCTGCCCGCCGTGAGCCGGCATCGGGTTCTGGATAACATTAGGCACCGGAGCAAAATTAATAGCCTGGGCATCTCTCACATCTTGTACCTTTAACTGGAGAGCCTTGCAATTATCTGTAGTATGGCCAGGTGCATTGGTGTGAAAAGCACATCTGGCGTTGACATCATAACCTCTAGGAAAATTATTGGGATCGATTGGTGGGGCCAGAGTTCTCAACGTAACCAGATTCATGTCAATCAGCTTGGGAAGTAATACTGAATAAGGCATTGGGATTGGCTCGATGACCCGGTCCGTCTGCCTTGGACGTTGTTGATAGTGTCTCTGCTGACCCGGATTACCTCCTTGTTGTTGATTGTTGTACCTGGGTTGTTGTTGTGGATGATATTGCGGTTGAGGAACAGGTGTTGGAATAGTGACTGCGGCCACTTGATCTTGATAATAATTAGGGCGTCCTCTACCCCTGCCTTTGCCGGCATACACAACGCTTGCCTCGCCTTCTTTTCTTCGTTGACCGTTACCAGCAAACGGTCTCTTGGGACCTGATGAGTTGTGTCGCATCACGCGAAAAACCGGCGGGAAAACAAGAACAACAGAGCCGCCACCGTGCGTTATTTATCCCAAAAGAGGGAAAGGAAACGCTCAGAGTAAACCTGGGAAAGGAAAGGTCTCGCGACCAAAGAGAATGGGATCGGGAGTCGGTTATGCGAAGGGAAGGTATTAGCACCCCTACGCATCCGTCGTACTCGACGGGATCCACGCACAATAGAAAGGAAAATGGTTGCTAAACACTGCTCAAACTCACACATACTGGCTGAAAGAGACACAAGAAAACAAAAGAGACTGACTCGGCAGGATATCGCATCCTGGGCCTACTTAGTCTATCAGGCATAGACATCAGAGTCGAAGTAGTTCGGACTGGGGAAACGACACATGCTCGCTAGGATATCGCATCCTATGCATACGTATCTCCTTTGGACGAAGGAGAATCAGAGCATTCGTAGCTCGGCTGACACGCACACAAACAAACACAGGCAAAGGCAAACGTGGAGCCTGAATGCCAATCACTGGACTTACATCAGCATCCGAACCAAAACACACTCAAAAAGGCAAACATGGAGCCCGACTGCCAATCACTGGGCTTACATCGGCATCCGAACCAAAAAACCCACACTGGAACCCGAATGCCACTCAATGGACTTACATCAACTTCCAAGCACACAACAACACACACAAGGGGGGTTGAGACACAAAAGGTTGAAAAAAGAAAAAGGGCGCCCGGAGAGATCAGCTCATCTCCTGCCTACGTACCTCATCTGGTATGAGGATCAGGGCGACGTAGTTCCCCTACAGAGGGACACAGGACTAGCCTAACCGGATAACAGAGGGAGACACAACTAGGGAGACTACGACTCGAGCCTAGATGTTATCATGCAAAATCATCCTTAAGTTAAGGTTTCTAGCTAACTTGCACAGGAAGCAAGCCTATCCTAATCATGACTTGCACAGGAAGCAAGCCACACCTAACTTGCACAGGAAGCAAGTCAAACTAAACCTAACTTGCACAGGAAGCAAGTCAAACTAAACCTAACTTGCACAGGAAGCAAGCTAAAGCAAACACACAAGCACAAGTAGCACACACTATATGCAAGCAATGGGCTCAAACAAGGTCAGGTTTTAGTCGAGGGGTCATATCAACCTCAACAAACAAACCACTGGAACTGGGTAGTGTTAGCTCTTAACCTTGCCATTGAGGGACTAAGGTGAAGCAGATGAAAGGTGAGTGAAGATAGGACTTCACAGCTCTTATCCCTGGCCTGGGAGAGCTTTAAGACAAGAATGTGTGGGTTCAGAAAGTGGGAACCCTTCTACACATGTGAAACTGACTCAACTGTACAATTGTACAAGATCTTGGGTTTGTATCTGCAATGCATCAACACAGTGGTGTGAACAGAGCAGATGACACACAGAATAGCAGGGGATAGATTGCATATCCCTTGGGTTCTGCCAATTGCCTCTTCACTTAGGAGGTCTTTGACTCTATACAAGGACAAATTGTAAACATACACAAGCATTGCCTCTTAAGGAGGACTTCAGACAGTTGCCTGGCCAAGTAACAGGCCAGGTCTTCCAGACTACATGAAGATAGAAAGGTATACCTCAATGCAAATTGCTTATCAAGCAAAGCAAAGCAAAAAGTTCACAAGGAACTGAGCAACTAAAAGCACCTGAAATAGTCAAACAGACATTAGTATACAACTTCAAGATTAAAGCAAAAGGAAACAGATCAACAGTCAATCATAAGCAAGTGAATGTGCAAGGCACAAGGCTCAAGGCATGTAAGCCAAGCAACCTACAAAACATAACATGTTAGTCATGATAAACAAGCAAACAAAACCAATTTATGTTGGTCTCATTGGACAATTGTTGGTCAACCTGAAAAAATGAGCTCAAATGTGAGTAACAGGACCACTAGGGCAAGCCTAGGGTCAAAAGGGAATGAAAAAGTTAAAACAGCAAGTGGCAAGCATCCAAAGTCATGTTCAAACAATCAAGAAACAATACCAATTGGTTTCACATTCATATCAATTATTATCATCATTTCATAAGCAAAAGAAGTCAAGGTATGCCATTTAGAAGCTCATAGAAGTCAACAGCAAGACTTGAATCAAAATCGATCTCAAACATTTCCAAAAATCACCAAATAAATCATGGCCAATCACAACCCACAGCATGGTAAGCATGTCAAATTTCATCTCATTTGGACAAGTGGAAGGCAGTCAATGAAAATCAGAAAGGCAAAGCAATTTTGAACATGCTCAAAGAAGTCAACCAAACATGCATCAACTTGAAAAAATCATAAATCAGGGATGGCATAAGATAAATGAATGGGACTATAACCATGGCAAATCTTAAGATATCTAGTAATCACATACCAAATTTCATGTCCATCTAATAAAGTATGACCATTTCACAAAACAAATGGGAGCAAGTGTCACAAAAAGTCAACATAGGACCAAACAGGGGACAAAAATCTCAATCAATTGGAAAATGCCATAAACAAATCCACAAAAAATCATATGTAAACTAGACATACTCAAGCTCAATCATGCAAAAAATCAATCCATTTTGATGTCAATAGGCATGGCTATGAAAATCATCAAGTTGCACATCAATGGTGTGACACAAATTGTCACACCCTAATTCAGAAAATCACAACTCACAATCCAGATAAGATAAATTCATGAACCTTATACCAAAATCACCATGGATGTGTCTAGTTTGTGCACAAAAAGTTTCAAGGTCAAAGGATAAAGCATGACTATTTCACAAATGATTTGGTGGAATGTGCAAAATGGGGATACATGTTACAAACCAATATGCCAAATAAAATCCATTCATCACAAAAATCTGGAAAAAATATGACAATTAAGTAGAGATCATGATGAAAATAATGCAAAAAATCCCATGGAAATTGGACTAAAAACAAAAGAGTTATGATTTTTCAAAGTTTGTGATCAAAAGTGAAATTAAAATGAAAAAACAACATATTTCAATATGTCACATGCCACGCCAGTGGCAATTTTGTAATTCCCAGGGTCACTAATTGAAACGCGGTCGTTTAGGGCCAAGGCTGGAAATGTTTCTATTGGCCAGTATAGGCTACCGTGGCCATGCAACGTGAATGAAAGAAAATCTGGGAAATTCAAGAACAACCTAGGGTTTCAAAACGCAGCAAGCTATCTTCATCCCTTCCAATCGACTCAAATAAAATTTTTTCCAGAAATTACAATTGGGTATACAAAAATGATCAGCAAACAACGAGCAACATGAATCCATCATTCATTTTCATTAAAACACACCACAAATCATGAATCGAGCACAAACAATATGCAACATCAAATTTAAAATCCAGATTACTTCACAAATACTCAATCATTTTCAAAAGCAAGACTATCATGAAGCTCAGCATGAAGAGACCTCTCTAAAGCATGTGATAATTTGATGAAACAAGGAGGTCGAAAATTTACCAATTTGGAAAGGCAGTTGCAATACAGTTGTTGTTTGGCCAAGTTGAAGTGAAACAAATGCTCCTCCAGCTCCCCAAAGTTGAATGATGAAGTTGGCTTGGCTCGAGATAGCTTGAAATGGCTTTAACCTTGAACTGCCATTGATGGAGCTTAGCAAAAACAGTCGTGGAAATGGCCTTCCAGTTGTGAAATGAAGGTGGAAACAAGCTCAAGATGGTGGTTAGGTGTTGTATTAAGCAAGGCAATGTTGAGTTCTTTGACAATTGTTGACAGATTTTTGAAAATGGCAAGAGATGAGATTTTCAGAGAGTGAGTTTTTTCTGTTCTTTCTGTGGCTGCTAGGGTTTCTTTCAGAGAGAAAATGATGTATATATACTCTGTTTAATGGTACTAATCAAGGTTAATGAAAAAGTGGAATTGGAGTTGGTAAAAAGTGTCCTTTTGCTAATTTCACTCAAGTGGCATGGTGCATGAGCTGTAGCTGCGAAAATGGGCCTTGAACATGTCCAAAATATGATTTCTAGTCATTCTCAATTGGCCAAAATGATTAAAAATGGTTATTTTAAAAAGTCAAATTTCAACCTCACTTGAAATTAATTCATGTAAGTTCAAAAATGCCATTTTGATCTATGATGTTTTGGTGAATGATGGTTGCATATTTGGAAAGAGGGGATCAAATGTGACTTGTTGCAAAAAACCCCACCCAATTTGGCCAAATGGTTTGAGAGATATGGCCTTTTGAAGTTCAAAAATTTCTGAAAATGATTCGATCATAACTTGCCAACCATACATGGGAATTGAGTGTTCTTGGACTTTTTGGAAATGGGAGAACAAGATCTTCAACTTTCATGTTAGGCAAAAATTCATTTGAAGCTTGTATCATGATGTAAGTTTGAGGATCAAGACTTTCCATTTTTGGCAAATTCCAATTACAGGTCAACTTTCTATTTTTTGGAAATTTCTTGTCTGGCTTCAAATTCTTCCATGATGATGTTTGACATGTTATATGAGGCCTATATGGACATGAATGAGCCCTTTCAAACCAAATTCCACCTTGAAATCCATAAAATCAAGCCCAGTTGACCAAGGTTGACTTTTTAGGGTTTCTGGTAAATTGTGCATTGACTGATGACTTCTGAACATCCAATCCTTGACCAAAACACTTCCAAAGGATCCCTAGGTCATGTGAACATGTTGGACCAATCCTAGGGCCTTGTCTCCTTGGAAATTGTACTTGCTTGCTTGACTGACTGATCTCCTGACCAGTTTGACCTAATCTGTCTGATGATCTTGCACTTGGGGCAAAGGACAATGTAATGCTATGCAGTGGACTATGTTAAATGTTAATGACCTAATAATGAAAATGTATGTACAATGATAGGTGCAAATTTGAGGTGCTACAGCTGCCCCTATTCAATCAGCTGGGAACCCGAACGGATGATAGCAACGGCTGTCAGACTTCCAGGGTAAACAGGGATTGAATACCAAGAACCGTAGAAATTTGCACTCTGCCGGATATGATACAAGAAGAACCACGTCATTTACTGATGACGCCTGCCATTGACAACTTCAGAAAGGCGAAACCATTTACCGATGGTTAGAAACTGGTAACTTGATATTTACCGATATCAACTTCAGCAAGACCATTTACCGATGGCTGCTGGGAAACAACTTCTGATGTAAAAGGAAGCAAAACCATTTACCGATGGTGGCTTCAAAGAAACTTGACATTTACCGATATCAACTTCAACTCGACCATTTACCGATGGCTACTGCAACTAGGGATCCGATATTTACCGATATCGAAGAAAACGGGGCCATTTACCGATGGCGGATAAAACTGGGCATTCAATATTTACTGATATCGAAGCATACAGGGCCATTTACCGATGGTGTCTCCACTTGGGGAGGAACAAAATCTTTGTGGTGTAATCAGACAAGACGTTTACCGACAACTTCTGGGGATCTTGATTTTATCAACAAGGAAACAAAGCATGACCAGACATTTACCGATGACTGGGATGAGACTCGACGTTTACCGACATCGAAAGATGATGTTTACCGACATCAAAACAAACGACCAGACATTTACCGATGACCGGGGAACACTTCACTAAGGGAAAAAACAAATATTTGCAACTGGAAACCAGATAGGACATTTACCGATGACTCTACTGGGGATCTCTAGCTGGGGATTATCAGACATTTACCGATGACTGCAGAAAAGACTCGATGTTTACCGACATCGAAAGATGATGTTTACCGACATCAAAAAATGACCAGACATTTACCGATGACTGGGGAGAAAACCCGATGTTTACAGACACCGAAACAATGGTGTTTACCGACACCAAAAATGATGACCAGACATTTACCGATGACTGGGGAGAATACCCGATGTTTACAGACACCGAAACAATGGTGTTTACCGACACCAAACAAAGAAACACACACGGGTGCTGGCATGACACTTACCGGTATCACAAGAACGTCATCTTAGATATGTCAAGGCAAGGTTGACCACTTGCTGGGGATCTCACTGGGGAGAAACAAACTTTCCGTCCTCGGACGGGTGAGGAAATAAACCTCTCTGGGGAATATCAATCCTGAGTGCTGTCAGGAGCCACTGTAGCAGGCGTGTTGCACCGATGTTGAACAAAATGATCCGCCTCTGCCGGGGATATTGTCTGATTGGGTTAACACATGAATGCATATGTTTGAATTTTTCTATGGCGTAATGCTCCCTATTGAATGGGAATGCTACGCAGTTTGAGGATGCAATGATCACTAAAATGCAAAAATGCAAAAATGATGAAAAACTTCGGCTGGGGAGCCAAAACTGATCGGGTACTCCAACTCTGCGGGGAGACTCTGCAGGGAGAGCAACGACTTCTCACTCATGTTGGAGAATAGCACTGCTGCTGGGGAAAGGTAAACTCCGCTGGGGATATCCTTCAGTCCACAGATAGGATAAATGCTGGAGATAAATTTCAATGAACCTGCCTCACTCGGGGAGGAAATCGGCAAATACAGGCCTGCTGGGGATAGGCAATCCTTAGATCTATTGGGAAATAGAAGGCACTATCCACAGACGTCTCCGCAGGGGAACATAGCTCTGATAGCTTCCAAACCTGCTTGGGGAAAATATCTGCTGGGGAAACGTCCTCACAGACGCCAACCCGAAAAACAGCACAACAAAATGCCCTAGGGGATACATGGACAAGATACGCTCAAGTGTCCTCAACATTCAAAATGATTTTCAAATGTTTTATCTTTTTGCACGTTATTGTGTAGCCTTCATGTTCTTATATGCAATGCTTATCAAATATTCGGACATTTTTGCAAACAAAACAGTAAAAATAAAAACAAAAGAGCCATTTATCTGAATAACGACTTTTATTGATTGAAAATGCGCCTGAAAAGGCAAATACATTGGGAGGCAATTCCTAGAAAGAGGTAATTGCGCACAAAAGGAAAAATCTATTCTAATGGCAATGTGAACACGGTATCCACTATTTCCCAATTCTGTTATAACTCACAGATCATCAGTTTTCCTCCCAACTCCTCGCTTTCTGAGAAGAATGACTGGACGGATCACATCTTTCGAGATGGCAGACGACAAAGCTTGATGAAGTACAGACAACTCAGACTGTAGTCTTCGCTTTAATCCCTCTTTTGGCTGGATCGCCCTTTCGGGTTTTCAATCCACCGGGATACCCATTTTTGCCTAAGCCGCCCTTGCGGGTTTTCGACTTACCGGGTGTACAAATTCTTTTTTCATTTTATCCCTAATTTTTGCCCCAACCTTTTCTTTCTGTTTTTTTGGTTCGCCGGGATGCCCTTTTTTTTTCCTGGACTCTTTTTTTTCCTTTTTGTCCAGCGGGTCAATTTATGCGAAGTATTTTTTGACTACATCTGAGTTAACAGGAGACGGAAAATCTTCACCATCCATAGTTGTAAGCATCAAGGCTCCACCGGAGAAGACCTTTTTCACAACATATGGACCTTCATAATTAGGAGTCCACTTGCCCCTGTTATCTGCACCGGGAGGGAGGATCCTCTTCAAAACTAGATCACCGATCTGATAGCTTCGAGGACGCACTTTCTGATCAAAGGCTCGCTTCATCCTTCGCTGATACAACTGTCCATGGCATACAGCTGCTAGCCGTCTCTCTTCGATAAGGCTCAACTCGTTAAACCTTGTTCGAATCCACTCGGCTTCGTCCAGCTTGACATCCAATAAAACTCTCAGAGAAGGAATCTCCACTTCAACAGGTAGGACAGCTTCCATACCATACACAAGGGAGTAAGGGGTTGCCCCGGTCGACGTACGTACTGAGGTACGGTACCCATGCAAAGCGAAAGGCAGCATCTCATGCCAATCCTTGTACGTAACGACCATCTTCTGCACAATCTTCTTGATATTCTTGTTCGCCGCTTCTACAGCACCATTCATCTTCGGTCTGTAAGGAGAAGAATTGTGATGTTCAATCTTGAAATCTTTACAAAGCTCTTTCATCATCTTGTTATTGAGATTCGAACCATTGTCAGTGATGATTCTCTCTGGAACTCCATAACGACAGATGATTTCTTTCTTGATGAAGCGGGTAACCACTTGTTTGGTAACGTTAGCATAGGAAGCTGCTTCCACCCATTTGGTGAAATAGTCAATTGCTACCAAAATGAAGCGATGTCCATTCGAAGCAGTAGGCTCAATCTTCCCAATCATATCAATGCCCCACATGGCAAACGGCCAAGGCGAATTCATGACATTCAGAGGGCTTGGTGGTACATGCACCTTATCAGCATAAATTTGACACTTATGGCACTTCCGAGCATACTTGAAACAATCGGATTCCATAGTCATCCAGTAATAACCCGCTCTCAACAATTTCTTAGCCATTGCATGTCCGCCTGCATGAGTACCAAAGGAACCTTCATGAACTTCCTGCATTAACATGTCCGCCTCGGGTCTGTCCACGCATCTGAGCAAGACCATGTCAAAGTTTCTCTTATACAACACATCATCCTGATTCAAATAGAAGCTTCCAGCTAGCCTTCTCAGGGTTTTCTTGTCATTCTTCGACGCACCTTCAGGATACTCCTGAGTCTTGAGGAAGTTCTTGATGTCATAATACCACGGCTTCTCATCAATCACAACAGACTCGGCTGCAAACACATACGCAGGCCTCTCGAGTCGATTCACCGCAACATGTGGCACATGATTCCACCAATGAACTTTGATCATAGACGACAAAGTAGCCAAGGCATCAGCCATTTGATTCTCATCCCGGGGGACATGATACAACTTCACCTTCTTGAAGAACGTCAATATTCTTCTGGTGTAATCTCTATAGGGAATCAAATGCGGCTGATGCGTATTCCAATCTCCATTGACTTGATTGACCACTAGAGCGGAATCTCCAAATATATCAAGAGTTTTGATCCTCAGATCAATGGCTTCTTCTATCCCCATGATACAAGCCTCATACTCAGCTTCGTTGTTGGTGACGTCAAACGTCAATCTGGCAGAAAAAGGTATATGAGCACCTTTGGGATTGATCAGCACCGCACCCACACCGTTACCGTTCATATTCACAGCCCCATCAAACATCAGTGTCCATTTGTCATCCGGATCCGGTCCCTCCTCGACAAGAGGCTCTTCGCAATCTTTCATCTTAAGATACATGATGTCTTCATCAGGGAATTCAAACATCATAGGCTGATATTCTTCAATCGGTTGCTCGGCGAGGTAGTCTGACAGAACACTACCTTTGATGGCCTTTTGTGACGTGTACTGAATATCATATTCTGTTAGAATCATCTGCCAACGAGCAACGCGCCCGGTGAGAGCCGATTTCTCAAAGATGTACTTCACTGGATCCATCTTAGAAATCAATAAGGTAATATGGTTCAACATATACTGCCTCAGTCGGCGAGCAGCCCAGGCCAAAGCACAGCAAGTTTTCTCGAGCAGTGAATATCTTGTTTCACAGTCGGTAAACTTTTTGCTAAGGTAGTATATGGCATGCTCTTTTCGACCAGACTCGTCATGTTGTCCCAATACACACCCCATCGAGTTCTCAGTCACTGACAGGTACATTATCAGAGGTCTCCCTGGAACTGGAGGTATAAGGATTGGAGGTTTCTGTAAATACTCCTTTATCTTGTCAAAAGCTTTCTGACAGTCATCATTCCACCTGATTGCTTGATTCTTTCTTAGCAATTTGAAAATTGGTTCACACGTGGCAGTTAGGTGAGATATGAACCTTGCAATGTAGTTCAATCTCCCTAAAAACCCACGGACTTGCTTCTCCGTTTTCGGTTCAGGCATCTCTTGAATAGCTTTGACTTTTGCTGGATCAACCTCAATCCCTTTCTCACTGACAATGAAGCCTAAAAGCTTCCCTGATCTCACCCCAAACGTACACTTGTTCGGATTCAACCTCAGCTTGAACTTTCTCAAACGGTCAAACAGCTTCTGCAAATTAACCAGGTGCTCCTCTTCTGTCTGCGACTTCGCAATCATATCATCTACGTACACTTCAATTTCTTTGTGCATCATGTCATGAAAAAGAGTCGTCATTGCCCTCTGATAGGTAGCACCAGCATTCTTTAGCCCAAATGGCATCACCTTATAGCAGAACGTGCCCCAAGGTGTAATGAATGTCGTCTTTTCCATGTCCTCTGGCGCCATCTTGATCTGATTATATCCAGAGAAACCATCCATGAAAGAGAATACCGAGGATTGAGCCGTATTATCAACCAATACATCAATGTGAGGTAATGGGAAATCATCTTTCGGACTCGCTCTATTCAAATCCCGGTAATCGACACACATTCTGACTTTGCCATCCTTCTTCGGCACAGGAACGATGTTGGCCACCCATGGGGGATAACTTGTAACAGCCAAAAAACCCGCATCCCACTGCTTCTGAACCTCTTCTTGATCTTAGCTGCCATATCAGGACTCGTTCTACGAAGCTTCTGCTTGACCGAAGGACATCCTTCTCTAAGAGGTAATCGATGCACCACAATGTCTGTATCCAACCCAGGCATATCTTGATATGACCAGGCGAATATCTCCACATATGCTCTCAGCATCTCAATCAGCCTCCTCTTGACAGAGTCCTCTAAAGCAGCCCCAATCTTGATTTCTCTTTTGGCGTCCTCAGTACCCAAATTAACAACCTCCAACTCCTCCTGATGAGGCTGGATGACCCTTTCCTCCTGCTTCAGCAATCTGACCAATTCTGCAGGAAGTTCACAGTCTTCCTCACTCTCCTCTTCAGCTTGGTAGATGGGATTGTCGAAATCATACTGAGCCATAACAGAACTGTTCATAGTGAATGCCATAAGATCGCTTTCTATCAGAAGAGTAACTTGAACCACTTCTTCAGCCGTCCAGTTGTTGACAGACTCCCCTGGTGCACACGGGCGAACCCAGTTGTCCAAATCACAATCATTGTCACAGTCTTCACTACCGGTTGCAGAGACGTCGCCATGATTCATCAGCCCAGCGCTGGTAAAGGTACTCGGACCCGCTTGACCATTCTGCTCTGCTTGGAGAGGCTCGTAACCAACGCCAAATTTGTCTTCTTTGACAGGCAAATCCACCATCTTGCCCCAGCCTTCAGCTTTGCCAGAATCAACAACCTCCTTAGCCTGCTTGTAAGAAGTAATTGAAGCACCTGGCTTCCTCTGCTCAGTGTACGCCACTTTCTCAAGAGCCACAGTCTCAAACGCCTGGCATAAGGTTTCGTGGATCTCGCCATCCACCTCAACATATTTGAACGAGGATAGATGACTCACCAGAATCTCTTCTTCACCGCACACGGTCACAATCTGACCGTTCCAGACATACTTGAGCTTTTGATGGAGAGTCGACGAGACTGCCCCTACTGCATGAATCCACGGACGCCCCAATAAACAACTATAGGCGGGCTGGATGTCCATAACATAGAAGATGATATCGAATACCTCAGGACCTATCTTCACAGGCAAGGTAACTTCCCCACACACAGAACGTTTGGAGCCGTCGAAAGCACGAACGATCAGGTCACTGGGAGTAAGCACAAACCCTTCCACATCAATCTTCTTCAGAATCTGCTTAGGCAACACATTCAGCGACGACCCGGTGTCTACCAATACGTGAGACAACACTGCCCCCTTGCACTCCATGGTGATGTGCAAGGCTTTGTTATGGTTCCGCCCTTCAGGCGGTAAGTCCAGGTTGGTGAATCCTACACCATGCCTGGTGCTCACATTGGCCATCACACCCTCCAGTTGATTGACAGAAATCTCCTGAGGCACGTAAGCCAGATTTAACATCTTCAGCAAGGCATTACGGTGTGCCTCAGAGCACAACAACAGTGAAAGTATAGAAATCTTGGACGGAGTTTGATTCAACTGATCTACAATCTTGTAGTCACTCTTCTTGATTATCTTCATAAACTCCTCCACGTCTTTCTCAAATGAGCCCTCGGGCGCTTCCTTCTGAACAGGTTCTTCCTCAACCACAGCTTGTTTACCCTTTGACTTGGCAGAGCCTCAGCATTAGCATCTCTCAAAGGTTGCGGTGCAAACAGGCGACCGCTTCTGGTAAAACCTCCTGAACCCCCTACATTGTCCACAGCCGGACCAACAGTTGCAGGAACTCTATTCGGTAAACCAATTGTCACTGGAGCTTGATTCACTGGTCTCGTCTGACTTTCAGCCCTTCTGTTACTGCGGTAAGCATTATCATACTTCCACGGCACGACTCTACTATTCTCAACAGCCCTTCTTCCAGACGCAACGATAGTAGTTGGAGCACTGATGGTTACAGGCACGGAAATGGTAACTGGGGTACCATTCGTTGCAGGTGCACTAACGACCCTTTGTCCACGTCCTTCAGTTGGTTTAAAGTAAATGGTGATAGTTGACACTGTTCCACGATCTTTGACAGCCCTACTGAATTGCAAACAACCCTCATCCATCATACCCTGGATACCGGCCCTTAACTGGTCGCAACCATTCTCAGATTCGGCACAGCCCAAACAATCCTCATCACAGCCCGAGTAGATACCCCCATTCAGCAGACGGCCCTTCACAACTAGCAGAGAAGTCTGAACATCATCAACATTAACAACCAGATCTTCAGCTTCTTTCCCCTCAATATTGTTCACTCTATGCCCACCATGCTGAGGCATAGGGTTGTTTACGACGTTAGGCACTGGAGCGAAGTTGATCGCCTTGGCATCGATCAAATCTTGGACCTTGTGCTGGAGAGCCCGACACTTCTCAGTATGATGCCCTGGTGCCCCAGAGTGAAAGTCACAACGGACGTTGGCGTCGTACCCAGGAGGCAATACTGTAGGCGGAGCCATTGTACGCAACTCAACCAACCCCAACCTGAGTAGTTCGGGCAGCAGTTCGGCGTACGACATGGGTAGCGAATCAAAACGTCGATCAGGCATCCTTTGTCTGGGCTGATACGGACGTTGCTGTTGTTGTTGTTGCGGTTGTTGAACTCTTTGTTGTTGTTGTTGACGAGGTTGAGGTGCCGGAATGGTCACTGCAGCAACTTGACGGTATTCACTTCTGTTCTGATCTCTGCGGTATTGAACAGCATTAGTTTCACCCTCTCTTCGACGAGGTGCCCCAGCAAACGGCTTCTTAGAAGAAGAGGAACCAGCATCTTGGATCTTCCCAGTTTTAATCAAGCTCTCAGTCCTCTCTCCACAAATGACAACATCAGAAAAACTACCGAATGGGCAGCTCCCCATCCGGTCCATAAACACACCCTGAAGAGTACCGATAAACATATCTGTCAACTCCCTCTCCAGCATAGGGGGTTGAACTCTAGCAGCCAGTTCACGCCACCTCTGGGCGTACTCCTTGAAGCTCTCTCCGGATTTCTGACATAGACTCTGCAGCTGAGTCCGGCTAGGCGCCATGTCCATGTTATGTTTATATTGCCTCAAGAAGGCCTCACCCAGATCCCTCCAGCATCGGATCGAATCTCTCTTTAATTCCATGTACCAGTCCAAAGAAGCCCCAGATAGACTATCTTGGAAAAAATACATCCACATCTTTTCATCATCGGTATACGCAGAGATTTTTCGATAATAAGCCTGCACATGGGTGCGAGGGCAAGAAGTACCGTTGTATTTATCGAAGGACGGTGCTTTGAACTTGTAAGGGATTCTCAAACCTTCCACCAACCCCATATTGGTAACATCAAAACCGAGAGAATTTTGACATTCCATAGCCCGGATCTTCTCAGCAAGGGCATCAACTTTACAATCCCTCTCGTCAACCCTTCCTAGAACGTCTTCGTCTTCACTGAGCAGAGTGAACATATCCTCTTGTCTGTCAACAATCGGAGCAGGATTATGGGCCGGGGCACGGACTGCTCTGGCATTAGCGGCATCTGGAGCAATAGGTTGATCGTTGATTCGAATACCCCCCAACTCATCACCTACAGCATAGTTGTTGATGGGTACAGCAACAACAACATTATTATCATTGACCGGGCCTCCCTCTGGCGGAGCATGGTTGACCGGTGGAATTGCAGTCTCTTGTCTCTGAACCATGGCTCGAAGTTCTTCTTGACCTTGTGCAACCCCTTGCATCATATTCATAAACTGGGCCATGTTAGCCTTCATCTCAGCCAACTTAGCTTGAACTTGATCCATACCTCTCTGTTGATTCAGTCTTGTTGAGTAGCGGTGCGGACGTTGATCAGCTATCCTGCCTGAACAGGAACCAAGAGTGAGAAGTCACGACCAAGAACACCTGTTATGCAAAATGATATGAGTATGGTGCTAATGATGCGTATGATGCACATGATATGTTCATTCCTCAGGCATTCAAAGAGCCTGAGTCATCCTTAAAAGATGGCAACCTGCAGCAAGAACAACATAGAAGCACAGAAACAACATACACAAGAGTGATGAGTACAAGGTGAAACCAACAACCTCATCTATATGAGTAACAGGATCATACAACAAAGTCGACAAAGAAAATCCAAACAATCGGAGTACAACAATGAATCCCATCCAACAAGCCTGGAGGTGATTCTCAACATACATATCAAAGATTCAAGCTAAGACAAACGGCCTCCCGGAATGAGAGTCTTCAAGTACTGACACTGGTCTATCAACAGGTCACATTCTGAACATTCTGGCAAAAGAGTGATCTTCTCCTTCAGTTGTCGTCTAAGCTCTACCACTTCTCCTCCAAGGTGGTTCTCTGATGCCTGTCTCAAGTCTACTTCCTTCTTCAACTGGATGTCTTTATCTCTGAGTTGCTTCTCCAAGTCTCTGATCTTCTTCTGATAGCTGGCCTCAACTCTCTGCAACCTCAAGCACTCCCGGTGTTCTGCATCTAACATGCTCTCCATCTCCTCGTAGGATCTCTTCTTTCTTCTCAGTCTGCTAGCATCTTCTTCTCGCACTCCTCTGAGTTGATGAGCCAAGTTCAAACTATCAGCTTTGGCTTTGTACAGCTCCATCTGGGTATCTTGCTCCTTCCCTCTCAAACGGCGATTCTCCATCAGGGCTTGCTTGTAGTGCTCCGCAGGCACACTCTCAGCAAGGATCAAAGGTGGTTGCTCCTGCAACGGCTCCATCCTATCGTAGGGTAACAACAAAGTTTCTACTCTCTCCTTGACCCAATCAGTGTAATCGGGCATAGCAACGGCAAACTTCTTCCCTAAGACAGATCCATCCTTCATACCAATAGACTTCCAAGCTCCTCCTATCTGCTCCAATCTATCCGGGTCACTCTGCTTCTCAAAATACACACTTTCTGCTACCTCAGCCTCAAGTGGTTTTCCCTTCATCACAAACCCCAACTGGCGGAGAGAAAGAACCGGGTTGTAATTGATGCAACCCCTAGTCCCTATGAGTGGCACATTACGGAATCCTCCACAGCTCATAACGACGTTACGCACATCCATCCGGTAAGATTGCCATCTGATATCATAGGAAGTAAGAGACATAACCCTCTGAGTCCACTTATGCGTGCTCTGAGCATCCACAAAAGGTCCACTGACTGGCAGGAGAGACAAGAACCATCTGAGCAAAAGCGGGAGACAACACCTGATAGCCCCACCCTTACCATGCCTACTGTGAACAGCATAGTAGGTGTCAGCTAACAGAGTAGGAACTGGATTTCCTCCAATGAAAATACTGACTGCAGCATAGTCAACAAAATTGGGCATACTCGGAAACAGGACGATCCCATAGATCATGACGGCCAACTGAGCATGAAAGGCTTCCCAACTTCCCTTCTCTGCTTCTTCTCTAGCTACCCTCAACAGAAACTTCAAAGGCAATCCTACAACATCCCCACTGGACTTCCAACTATCACTGACTTCCTTGATACCCAAATGGAGAGCTCTGGCAACAACTCTGAAATCAACTTCCTTGGGCACATCCAAGAAAGGAACCTGATACCGGACCGGGACACTCAGCAGAATGGAGTACTCCTCAAGAGTAGGCGCCAACTGATAATCTTGAAAGGTGAAACAATGAAGCTCTGGGTCGTAGAACTGTAGAAGAGTCTGCAACGGCACCGGATCGACTACCATCTTCAACAGTGTCAGAATATCTCCATACTGGTCAACAAACCCCTTCTGGTTACCACTGGTCATAAGGTTGCTCAACTCAATCAGAGACGTCAAAGGTTCACGGTGAAAGCTGTAGGAACAAGTCTTCCGCTTCAACTCTGGGACTGTTGCCATCTCTATCAGTGAACAAGCTCTGGAATGTACCTGAGAAATGATATGCATGTAGGGATTAGTTTTTTTTTCTTTTTTCTTTTTCTTTTCTTTTCTCTTTTTTTATTGCGTATTTTTTTTTGAAAATAAACATGCTATGATGCAAATGATGCAGACACGACTGGTTGGCTGTGTCTCTCGGAACACAGGATCAAAGCTTCGGCTTGAACTCGGAACCACAAATTCATCTGAAACCCAAAGTCATCTGAGACCCCAAACTTCTGGACCAATAGTCACCAACAGGATCACAAGTCACCAACAAGTCACCAACTGTACCTGTAATAATGATCATTCCCTCCCCACTCACGGGTGTCATCTAGGCCAGGGTAAGGTCGAGAGAAACGCAGCATAAATAACCTTTCGCAGAATATCATCATATACACACCCGAAGTATGTAACGATAATATCCCACCAGGGTCTGAACTGCTCGTGATATCAATGTTCCGCTAAGTGGCGCAATACCACCCGCTTCCCATGAATCACTCTATTCCTAGGTATCCTAGATTTCACTCATGGCCTGGGTATTGGGCCTTTTACCTCATGTAACTCCCACCCCAACAGAGAGAAACAGACAACCAGCCAGCCAGGTAAACAATGAATGAATGCAAACATTAATGCAAACAATAAATGCAAACGATAAATGCACATATATACAAATGAATGCAATGAATAACAGCCAATAGCAACCAAACCCTATCCTAGAGAGCGCTAGGAGAGACTCGCTTAGGGAAGATGGACCAGCAAGAGGTCAACTTCTTCTATTCCCCAGCAGAGTCGCCAGCTGTCGCATCACGCGAAAAACCGGCGGGAAAACAAGAACAACAGAGCCGCCACCGTGCGTTATTTATCCCAAAAGAGGGAAAGGAAACGCTCAGAGTAAACCTGGGAAAGGAAAGGTCTCGCGACCAAAGAGAATGGGATCGGGAGTCGGTTATGCGAAGGGAAGGTATTAGCACCCCTACGCATCCGTCGTACTCGACGGGATCCACGCACAATAGAAAGGAAAATGGTTGCTAAACACTGCTCAAACTCACACACACTGGCTGAAAGAGACACAAGAAAACAAAAGAGACTGACTCGGCAGGATATCGCATCCTGGGCCTACTTAGTCTATCAGGCATAGACATCAGAGTCGAAGTAGTTCGGACTGGGGAAACGACACATGCTCGCTAGGATATCGCATCCTATGCATACGTATCTCCTTTGGACGAAGGAGAATCAGAGCATTCGTAGCTCGGCTGACACGCACACAAACAAACACAGGCAAAGGCAAACGTGGAGCCTGAATGCCAATCACTGGACTTACATCAGCATCCGAACCAAAACACACTCAAAAAGGCAAACATGGAGCCCGACTGCCAATCACTGGGCTTACATCGGCATCCGAACCAAAAAACCCACACTGGAACCCGAATGCCACTCAATGGACTTACATCAACTTCCAAGCACACAACAACACACACAAGGGGGGTTGAGACACAAAAGGTTGAAAAAAGAAAAAGGGCGCCCGGAGAGATCAGCTCATCTCCTGCCTACGTACCTCATCTGGTATGAGGATCAGGGCGACGTAGTTCCCCTACAGAGGGACACAGGACTAGCCTAACCGGATAACAGAGGGAGACACAACTAGGGAGACTACGACTCGAGCCTAGATGTTATCATGCAAAATCATCCCTAAGTTAAGGTTTCTAGCTAACTTGCACAGGAAGCAAGCCTATCCTAATCATGACTTGCACAGGAAGCAAGCCACACCTAACTTGCACAGGAAGCAAGTCAAACTAAACCTAACTTGCACAGGAAGCAAGTCAAACTAAACCTAACTTGCACAGGAAGCAAGCTAAAGCAAACACACAAGCACAAGTAGCACACACTATATGCAAGCAATGGGCTCAAACAAGGTCAGGTTTTAGTCGAGGGGTCATATCAACCTCAACAAACAAACCACTGGAACTGGGTAGTGTTAGCTCTTAACCTTGCCATTGAGGGACTAAGGTGAAGCAGATGAAAGGTGAGTGAAGATAGGACTTCACAGCTCTTATCCCTGGCCTGGGAGAGCTTTAAGACAAGAATGTGTGGGTTCAGAAAGTGGGAACCCTTCTACACATGTGAAACTGACTCAACTGTACAATTGTACAAGATCTTGGGTTTGTATCTGCAATGCATCATCACAGTGGTGTGAACAGAGCAGATGACACACAGAATAGCAGGGGATAGATTGCATATCCCTTGGGTTCTGCCAATTGCCTCTTCACTTAGGAGGTCTTTGACTCTATACAAGGACAAATTGTAAACATACACAAGCATTGCCTCTTAAGGAGGACTTCAGACAGTTGCCTGGCCAAGTAACAGGCCAGGTCTTCCAGACTACATGAAGATAGAAAGGTATACCTCAATGCAAATTGCTTATCAAGCAAAGCAAAGCAAAAAGTTCACAAGGAACTGAGCAACTAAAAGCACCTGAAATAGTCAAACAGACATTAGTATACAACTTCAAGATTAAAGCAAAAGGAAACAGATCAACAGTCAATCATAAGCAAGTGAATGTGCAAGGCACAAGGCTCAAGGCATGTAAGCCAAGCAACCTACAAAACATAACATGTTAGTCATGATAAACAAGCAAACAAAACCAATTTATGTTGGTCTCATTGGACAATTGTTGGTCAACCTGAAAAAATGAGCTCAAATGTGAGTAACAGGACCACTAGGGCAAGCCTAGGGTCAAAAGGGAATGAAAAAGTTAAAACAGCAAGTGGCAAGCATCCAAAGTCATGTTCAAACAATCAAGAAACAATACCAATTGGTTTCACATTCATATCAATTATTATCATCATTTCATAAGCAAAAGAAGTCAAGGTATGCCATTTAGAAGCTCATAGAAGTCAACAGCAAGACTTGAATCAAAATCGATCTCAAACATTTCCAAAAATCACCAAATAAATCATGGCCAATCACAACCCACAGCATGGTAAGCATGTCAAATTTCATCTCATTTGGACAAGTGGAAGGCAGTCAATGAAAATCAGAAAGGCAAAGCAATTTTGAACATGCTCAAAGAAGTCAACCAAACATGCATCAACTTGAAAAAATCATAAATCAGGGATGGCATAAGATAAATGAATGGGACTATAACCATGGCAAATCTTAAGATGTCTAGTAATCACATACCAAATTTCATGTCCATCTAATAAAGTATGAGCATTTCACAAAACAAATGGGAGCAAGTGTCACAAAAAGTCAACATAGGACCAAACAGGGGACAAAAATCTCAATCAATTGGAAAATGCCATAAACAAATCCACAAAAAATCATATGTAAACTAGACATACTCAAGCTCAATCATGCAAAAAATCAATCCATTTTGATGTCAATAGGCATGGCTATGAAAATCATCAAGTTGCACATCAATGGTGTGACACAAATTGTCACACCCTAATTCAGAAAATCACAACTCACAATCCAGATAAGATAAATTCATGAACCTTATACCAAAATCACCATGGATGTGTCTAGTTTGTGCACAAAAAGTTTCAAGGTCAAAGGATAAAGCATGACTATTTCACAAATGATTTGGTGGAATGTGCAAAATGGGGATCAATGTTACAAACCAATATGCCAAATAAAATCCATTCATCACAAAAATCTGGAAAAAATATGACAATTAAGTAGAGATCATGATGAAAATAATGCAAAAAATCCCATGGAAATTGGACTAAAAACAAAAGAGTTATGATTTTTCAAAGTTTGTGATCAAAAGTGAAATTAAAATGAAAAAACAACATATTTCAATATGTCACATGCCACGCCAGTGGCAATTTTGTAATTCCCAGGGTCACTAATTGAAACACGGTCGTTTAGGGCCAAGGCTGGAAATGTTTCTATTGGCCAGTATGGGCTACAGTGGCCATGCAACGTGAATGAAAGAAAATCTGGGAAATTCAAGAACAACCTAGGGTTTCAAAACGCAGCAAGCTATCTTCATCCCTTCCAATCGACTCAAATAAAATTTTTTCCAGAAATTACAATTGGGTATACAAAAATGATCAGCAAACAACGAGCAACATGAATCCATCATTCATTTTCATTAAAACACACCACAAATCATGAATCGAGCACAAACAATATGCAACATCAAATTTAAAATCCAGATTACTTCACAAATACTCAATCATTTTCAAAAGCAAGACTATCATGAAGCTCAGCATGAAGAGACCTCTCTAAAGCATGTGATAATTTGATGAAACAAGGAGGTCGAAAATTTACCAATTTGGAAAGGCAGTTGCAATACAGTTGTTGTTTGGCCAAGTTGAAGTGAAACAAATGCTCCTCCAGCTCCCCAAAGTTGAATGATGAAGTTGGCTTGGCTCGAGATAGCTTGAAATGGCTTTAACCTTGAACTGCCATTGATGGAGCTTAGCAAAAACAGTCGTGGAAATGGCCTTCCAGTTGTGAAATGAAGGTGGAAACAAGCTCAAGATGGTGGTTAGGTGTTGTATTAAGCAAGGCAATGTTGAGTTCTTTGACAATTGTTGACAGATTTTTGAAAATGGCAAGAGATGAGATTTTCAGAGAGTGAGTTTTTTCTGTTCTTTCTGTGGCTGCTAGGGTTTCTTTCAGAGAGAAAATGATGTATATATACTCTGTTTAATGGTACTAATCAAGGTTAATGAAAAAGTGGAATTGGAGTTGGTAAAAAGTGTCCTTTTGCTAATTTCACTCAAGTGGCATGGTGCATGAGCTGTAGCTGCGAAAATGGGCCTTGAACATGTCCAAAATATGATTTCTAGTCATTCTCAATTGGCCAAAATGATTAAAAATGGTTATTTTAAAAAGTCAAATTTCAACCTCACTTGAAATTAATTCATGTAAGTTCAAAAATGCCATTTTGATCTATGATGTTTTGGTGAATGATGGTTGCATATTTGGAAAGAGGGGATCAAATGTGACTTGTTGCAAAAAACCCCACCCAATTTGGCCAAATGGTTTGAGAGATATGGCCTTTTGAAGTTCAAAAATTTCTGAAAATGATTCGATCATAACTTGCCAACCATACATGGGAATTGAGTGTTCTTGGACTTTTTGGAAATGGGAGAACAAGATCTTCAACTTTCATGTTAGGCAAAAATTCATTTGAAGCTTGTATCATGATGTAAGTTTGAGGATCAAGACTTTCCATTTTTGGCAAATTCCAATTACAGGTCAACTTTCTATTTTTTGGAAATTTCTTGTCTGGCTTCAAATTCTTCCATGATGATGTTTGACATGTTATATGAGGCCTATATGGACATGAATGAGCCCTTTCAAACCAAATTCCACCTTGAAATCCATAAAATCAAGCCCAGTTGACCAAGGTTGACTTTTTAGGGTTTCTGGTAAATTGTGCATTGACTGATGACTTCTGAACATCCAATCCTTGACCAAAACACTTCCAAAGGATCCCTAGGTCATTTGAACATGTTGGACCAATCCTAGGGCCTTGTCTCCTTGGAAATTGTACTTGCTTGCTTGACTGACTGATCTCCTGACCAGTTTGACCTAATCTGTCTGATGATCTTGCACTTGGGGGAAAGGACAATGCAATGCTATGCAGTGGACTATGTTAAATGTTAATGACCTAATAATGAAAATGTATGTACAATGATAGGTGCAAATTTGAGGTGTTACAAGTTGGAAGCACTATTGTCTTGAATTCGGCCCATCTTCAACAGACTCTCGATTCTTTCTCCAGCAATTACTATCTCTGCAAAGCTGATTGACGGGCAAGCAGCCAGTCTCTCAATATAATTGCCTTGAAGAGTGTTCATGAACATGTCCGCCATCTCCCTTTCAGACATAGGGGGTTGGACGGACGCAACAATCTGTCTCCAACGCTGAGCATACTCTCTAAAGGTTTCCTTGGCAGTCTGAGACATACCTTGCAACAAGGTCCGATTTGGAGCCATGTCCAAGTTGTATTGATATTGCTTGACAAAAGCCTCTGCCAAGTCTTTCCAGCTCTTGATGGTAGTACGAGACAAATGAGAATACCATTCACGAGAAGCTCCAGTTAGGTTGTCTTCAAAATAGTACATCCACAGCTTTTCATCTTCCGTGTGAGCTCCCAACCTTCCCAGATAAGATTGGAGATGAGTGCGTGGGCAAGAAGCCCCGTTGTATTTCTCAAAAGTAGGGGGTTTGAACTTGTGAGGAATCCTTACTCCCTGAACCAGACCAAGATTTGTGACATCAAAGCCTAAGGAATTTTGAGACTCCAAAGATTTGAGCTTCTCAGCAAGCTCATCCATACGGCGAGTGGTCTCGAGGGCCTCGTCGTGCAAAGAAAATTGATCATACTGATAATCTTCAGTAACGGGGCGCCCGTTAATCCGAATTTCTTGATTCACATTGTACCTTCCGCCAATACCATTTCCAACATTCCCTGTGTTGCCAACATTACCCGGGTTTCCATCAGCATTTGCGTTACCCGCGTTACCAGTGTTCACAAGGTTATCAGCGTTCCCAAGGTTACCAGGGTTTCCCTCAGCATTTGGTATCTCCACCTCCGGATCGGGTCTCGGTTGCTCAACCAATTCCCTCAGCTTTTCCTGGCCTTCTGCCATACCAGTCATCAATGTCATGAACTGATCCATCCTTTCACGCATATCAGCCAGCTCTTTTTGTACTTGGTCCATCGCTAGCTGTGGACGATTTTCCTTTGTCGGGTACCTGTGGACTCGCTTGGGACCAATAACTGCCTGATACAGGGAACAAACATTAGACACTGCGGTGACACCTGCAAAACAGACAAGGGTTAATATGCATGGTATGCAATGCACTGCTTGTTCAGTTTTAAGGCACCCCCGTTTTGAAAGGGAATACCCTGCAAATGAATAAGCATGAGATGTTGGATGCAAATATGCAAATGATGTTATGCAATGCAAAGGCATGTCAATCAAAATTGATGGAACCGCTTGAACATCTGTCAGGTTGCACTGCCTGGAGAGAAATTCACTGAGGAATATAATACAAGACCAAAACTCTGCTCCAGAAAACCGGGTTGGTTGGAGGTTAAGGTTTCCTGAATTTAGCCCGCCCCTCACTGGTAGGTTCTAAGAACAGAAGTTCGTCAGCTTCAGCCCTTCAGTCGCGAATAATACGTTTACCACTGAAGGTTTGGTATTATTACGGGACAAAAGACCTCCATTGACTCCCCTCAACAGGACATCCTAATAGCAAGTTCCCAGTGTCGGGATCCTCGGATTGAGCAGCGAGAATGCACCCACCAGAGCTAACATAATCACGTCTCGGAGGAGAGGCCTCGATTGAGTTCTCGGGAAATGGTCACCAGAGTCGACGATTTCTAGAGGAACATCCTGCCGTTACGGAACACCCGTAAGACATAATATATCCAAAAGAAACCTCGTCTGGGTGTGGTTCTTCACGAACGACTTAACGTAGCAACACACCACGCAAGCCTCATGATTATCCACTCTAAAACCTGTGTGTACACTCAAGCTTGGGTAATGGGCTTATCTCTCATAGAACACCCCATCCCAACAAACAAACAAACAGATCCAACAGATACAACAGATGCATGCAAGCAGGTAAGCAAATAAATGTACAAAAGCATGAACACCCAATAAACAAGAAATCACACAAGCTAGGAGGGACTCGCTTAGGGAAGATGGACCAGCAAAAGGTCAACTTCTTTCAATCCCCAGCAGAGTCGCCAGCTGTCGCAACCTGAAAAATACAGTGCGCGAAAAAACAACCGGCGAAAGAAAATGACAGAAGAGTCGCCACCGTGCGTTATTCATCCCAAAGGTGGGAAAGGAAACGCTCGAAGTAAACCTGAAAAAGGAAAGGACAAGACGGGGTCTTGCAACCAAATCTTGGGTTCGGGAGTCGGTTATGCGAAGGGAAGGTATTAGCACCCCTACGCATCCGTAGTACTCTACGGGATCCACTTTTGTAGTTCTTGTCTAAAGGGTGTGGGTTTATCTAATGTGTTATTTACTAAAAAAAGGGGTTAAATGAAAATGACTCGCGCGGATGTCGCATCCACTGCATACGTATCTCATCTGAATATGAGAATCAGAGTCTTCGTAGCTCGGCTGACCTATGGGTTGGGGGGATGTGTGCTCGCTAAGACATCGCGTCTTATGCCTACATATCTCATCTGGCCTGAGAATCAGAGCAAACCGTAGTTCGGCTAACTATGGGGTTATGGATTGGGTTTTGGACGAACGACGTCACTACGCAATCTACCGGATGCTTGACCTTTGGAGACTTACTCGCCTGTAGTAGAAGGAGTTAACGTGTTGCTTTGGGTTTTAGGGTTTGGGATGCTCAAGGGCAAAAAGGCAGTCCTTGACGAAGGAACCGCGCTACCTGTAGGGATACGAACACATACAAAACAAACATGTATAAAGTAAATGTGCCAACAAGAGGCTCAGAAGTAAATAAACAAAAGAAAACAAATGCCTCCTATCGAGGTCTTCCAGCTAAGAAAGCGATAAAATGCGGAAAAGAGGTAAAAGTACCACACGGATAAAGATCCGAAGTAACAACAATTAAAGGAGTAAGAAAACCAGGGATCTCCCAAGCTAATGCCATCAAAGAAAGGTGAGTCAGTACAGGTAATCGGAATGAACCTCCAGGGGGTATCCCACAAATAAAGTGGGAAACCTCGCAAGTTATCCCTGCAAAAGTCATGTGAGCCCTCACAAAAACTCAACAAACAGGTTAGAGACAAAAAAAATAGGGTAATCAAGGGTTGCCCCCAAATCAAAATGTAACCACATGAATCATGCTCTTTCAATTCACAAAAAAGCTCACAAAAAGCAACCAAGGGTAGGAGGCCTAAACCTCTTGTCAAACACATGCATCAAAAGGGTATCAAATTCACCCATAATACCTCATACATTTAGAGCATTCAAATTAAAGGCATAAAGATGATGGATATAGGGCAAACCTGATTGGAGAGCTTGATTGAAATTGAGTTGCACCCGTGAGGTTTACAAAACAACCTTTAGGGTTTATGTGAGGCAAATGTGATTCTGTGCAGTTGAGTTCCCTTCAGGGTTTGGAGGTTGCTCTGAACTTTGTTAGCTCTTCTCTCACTATCTTTTTCCTTAGGGTTTTGTTCCAAGGAAACCTCAGAGTATTTTTGCTTCTCTTCCTTTTTCTGTCTGATCTCCCTCTTTTATAACCTGATTTTCATGGCTTTGTGGGCTCAAATGAGAGAGGTCCAAGTCCAAGTTTTTTCTATTATATTTTATTTATTTTTTATTATTATTTTTATTTATTTATTTATTTATTTGTAAAAAATTATTTATTTTATTTTATTATTTTTATTTATTTATTTTAAAGTTTCTTGGATCTAATTCTGATTGACATGATGAAATGCAATATGAAATGCTAAATGAATGCATGAATGAGGAGGGCAAATTTTGGGGTGTTACACCGAGGAATCATAAACAAATGAATCTACTGGGAACTCCACTGCTAGGAAAACACGGGTACTTTTACCGGGTATTGGGCAAGAAGTAACAAACTGCAAACTAAGAAAAATATTACCAGTTACTGGGTAATAAGCTCTTAGGAGACTCAAAGCATCTATCTATGTAAGAGCTAGAAAGAAACAGTCAATCAAGACTCAACCCAATGAGGACATAACTCAAGGGGAGAGACTCCATCCAGATAATCAACTAGGAAGGAAATTGAAGTAATAATCATCCACGAGGAAACAACTCGGTGGGGAAGAGGAGAAAGGTTAAAGTCTTTCTGCTTAAGGGGCTAACACTCTACAATTGAGGGAGGGTAGACACTGAACTCGTATAGGGATAAAGTATCGTCGTACAGAGAATGAGAATCTCAAATCGACAAATCAATCAATTATGATGGTGCCAATATGTAATTATGAAATTATATGAATGTATATATATATGATGTATATGATGATTATGCTGACAAAACAAATCATGAAGGATACAAAGGTGTCGCAAAGAATTTGAATCATCGATACAATCCTCGGTCAATCCAAAAAGAGAGGAAGACAACTGCTAGAGGACAGAGAAGTCAACAAACCAAAGGCTCAAATCTAGCCGAGGGAGGAGATCTGCTGAGGAGAGGAGAAGTTATCGAGTCTGCAGGGAATTTTAGGTCAACACCATATCAAATGGGAGACAACCATATAGAAGATAAACACAAAACAGTTGCTCAGAAACCAGGAGGAAACTCTGACTAAGAGCGAGTCGAGTGGTGACTGGTGGGGAAACCATCGCGATCTACTGGGGAAAACATCTTACTCTGATGAAGATCAACCCTGCTGAAGAAACGCGATCTTCGTTGGGGAACACAAAAACACTGTCAGGGAAATAACACGCCTCAAGGTACTAAATCAACCAACTTAGTTGGGGAAAAGAATCAGAACTCTGCTAGGGAACAAATACTTCGCAGGGGAACCGGATCAACACAAACAACTAGGGATACCCGAAGGGTTAACTGCTTGGGGAACCTCTGATGTTTCGCACTTAAGGACTTGCTGCTCTTTGAAGTGCTGTTGATACTTCCTTTTAATTGCTTTGAAAAATTCTTGTTTTTATATGTTTTAAAAAATGATTTTGATTAAAAAAAAATAATTTCCAAAATGATCATAATAAAATTTAAACTATTGGCTGAAGTAAATAAGAGTAGAAACAATTGGACAAAAGCTCAACTTTATTTAAAGGGATGGTAGTCTGTAAATGATAAGACTCCATAGATTTTTACAAAGTTGAAAATGGTAATTTACATGGAAAAGGGTGTAAGACCCCAATTTTTACCCTAAGATACCTCATGCAATTTCATCATATGTATAAGCATTGGGATCATACCTTGGCATCCTCCTTACCCCTCTTTCATTGGGTTTGTTTTGGGAGAGATCATCAAACACTATGTGATTGTATCATACTTGTATTTTATCATTTTTCACTAACCAAAAAACCAAAAATATGTCTTTGCATTTGCCTAACTCTTTTGTAGGTGGGGCATGATCTCCATTGATCTATCAAGTTCATATCTAGGGTTTGAGACCCTCCTGACAAAGAGCACAACCATGAATTGATCCAAGAATGGTTATGAGTATCATATATGAGTTCCATTAATTCCTACATGTTATATTGATCAAGTTTTCTTCAAGAGTTTGAGGGTGATTTTCCTTGGAAACCCTAGTTTGACTAGGTATCTTAAGTAACTTCTCCAACAAGATATCTCATCAATTGACCAAATTTCTCAAGGGGAACTTCAAATTTCATCATCTTATGCATATATAAAGTCAAGAGAATTAAAGGTTAGCAAGTTGGTTGATGGTGGCTGGCCAGATGATTTCATCTAATCAAAATTGGGTCACCCTAGACCCTATCTCCTACAATTTTCACCATATGAAAATGATTCTAAGATTACACTTACTCTAAATGTCATTCCAAACAACTTTCATGTTGAGACCTAGAGCTAGTTTTTCTTGGAAAATCATTTTCTATGTTAAAACATTATAGGTCATTTTGTCTAAACCCTAATTTGAAAGTCAACTTCCCAAGGCTATAACTTGCTCAATTTTTATGAGATGGAAGATTTATAAGTTGCACAATCAAATTCAAGATGTCTAATTCAACTTTGATGTTTGGAGTGTGAGCTAATTCAACTTTTATGAGCATGTGATATGAGGTTACATTATAGGTCACTTTTGACCTATACCATGAGCAAGTGATTTTTCCAAACTTCAAAAATTCATAAATCTATCATTTCAAATCCAAATGACATTAAATTGGTTACCATTTTGAATTTCTTTGAGAGAGCTACAACTTTGATGAAGACACTTTTCTCATTTGAAGCTCACATATAAAGTTAAGCAAGGTGGAATATTGAGACATATGGCTTGACACTTAGAAAAATTTTGATATGTTAAAAATTTCCAAACTTCCACCACAAATTTCACCATGATACCAGCTCCAAATGAAAAAGTGTTGAACATGAAAGTTGTTCCTCTTGATCTCACCTTTCTAAAAAGTCCAAGTTCATCCATTTTGGACAAGAATTAAATAGGTTGCGCATGACTTGAACATTGCATCATCATTTGGCAAGATTGAACTTCAAACATCCATGCACAATTGCCTAGCATTCCAACATGACTTCAGCCTTGCTTACACTCAATTATGGATCAGATGGAGTAATTTCATAGGCCTGTACACGCCCATGCACTCATGCATCACACATTGCTAATTTTGGAAGTTCACTTCAAGTGTGCAAATATCAATTGATTTGGCTATAAATAGAGACCTCTAGCATCAGAATTTCACAGACATCCGTGCTAGCTTTGATCCCAAACCTCTAACCCTCTCATTCCAAAGGATAATCCTGAGAATTTCATTTAAAATTGAGTTTGAATTCTCACTTTTTTGAGATTCAAAACTCCAGGGATCCAAGACCTTTTGTGCATTCTATTCCATATTTGCAAGCATTCTGAGTGAGATCAAGCACAAGCCAAAGCAAGAACAGTTGAATCCAGACCTACATTGAAGATATTTTCCAGAAATTTTCATCTCTTCGATTCTCTCTCAATATTGCTCAATTCTCTTGATTCTTTGGTTGTCTTAAGTCCTACCAATGTAGGCAAGAAGATTGAGTTGCTTTGAGGCCAAATCGAAGCAACCCAGTTCATGTACCTCAAATGTCAAGTCCATGTATCTCTCAATATACTTGGAGTTAGGATGAATTAAGGTCAGATTCGTGCTCTACGCCATTTTTCCTTTCAGATCATGTCCTCTTTTTTCATTTTGTTTAAGGTGATGAGTGAACTAGTCCGGCCAGGGTCGCCGGAGAAGACGGCCGACCTTTGGACGCCGAAGATGTGATGGCTTGGTTCTGAACCATTGATCTCATTTGAATTGTTTTAATCACGAGGGTGCATTGTAATTACCTTTCCTGTGGAGCATTGACTCAAGACCACAATGGAACGCATGCTGGTGGCCACTTGATCTGCCACCTCAATTAATGAGGGAGATCAAGTGGCTCACGTTTATTGGTTATTTTCTGATTTTCTTTTATTCCTTTTATTTTCATTAATTCAAATTAATTTTAATATTGATCCAAAAAATATGAGAGTTTCGCCAAAAAATTTCAAATAATTTCAACTTTCATATTCTGAATTAAAATTATTTTTTTGGATCATTATTAATATTTTTCATGATTTAATTGGTTTTTCATTTGTTGTAAATTGTTTAAAAATACTTTTAAATATCAAAAAATTATGAATTTTTTTCTCCAAGGTCCTTTGACCTTGTTTGACCTATGATAAATCTCATGGCCATTTCTTTGGTGTTTTGATGAGGTTTTAGGAATTGGATAAACCATATTTAATTTAAATGCCTTATTTTAGTATTTTTAATTTGATTAAATGCCAAATAATTTTGTTGACCAATTGTGATGACTTGTTTGAGTTTGACTATTGTTGTTGGGCCTTGGTCAAGGTTGATTTGACTTTGTTGAGTTAATATCATTGGATTTAGGGGATTGATGGAATGTATATTCCATCTCCCAAAATGAATGGATGATATTAATTTGGAAAAAGTCCTCCTTTGATCAATTTGAGTTTTTATCTATTCCCCTCCCTCTTCATCTCATTTCCATTCTTCATTCATTAATTCCATTTGGCCTATGATATCTCAAAATCCTAAGGCTAGTTGATTGAAAAATTAACATGAGTATGGATGAGATTAGGCCACACCTTCTGCATATTCTTTTTGTGTGTGGTATGTTTCATGAGCATAGTCCATTATACTATGTCTCTAACATGCATTAACACCAAAATTCTATTGTCCAACCTCAAATAGTTGTGACTTCTACATAAGTCCAATTACGATTGCTTAACATAGCGCTAAATTTGTGACATAAAAGGCATAAGCATTCTAGTTAGTGAGATTGTAAGTCTCCCCTCTTTCATGATATTGTATGCAAATTTGGCCTTTTTTCCTTCCTTTGAAAGATGTCTTGGTTCAAGGATCCATGCTTGTTTAAGTGGGTTGAGTGTTCTCCAAAGAATGTCTTAAAATGAAAAGCAAAAGCAAAGAAATACTAACTTTTAACTCATTAACAACTAACTTTTAATTTCAAGCCATTTACTTCAATGTCATTTAATTCTTGCCTTTATTCATTTGCCATTGTTCATATCATTCTAATTGTTTATAATAATGCAATTTTTACTTTGTCCACTTGGACCATATTGTGTGATACATTTTGTTTGTGTATACGTTGTTTATTTGTGTGGTCTTTGACCATTGATGTACATAATAACAACAAAAACCCTAAAAAAAATTGTGTGCACTGTTGGCTTGATCTTGGACAAATGGACTTAGAATTTAAGCAACATTTCTATGCTAAAGGACTTGGCCAATGCCAACTTGTTGAGAAACCAAGTGCTTGCAATTTGATACATCATTAAAGATCTCTCTAAGTTCATCTCCAACATGATCATTGTGAAGTTGTTATTTTGAACTTGTGACTTGTGGAATTCATCTGTTACATGGGCTAATTTGAAAGAACATCATTGGAATGGATAAGCTTGGATGTTACCATCTTTATTTGATGCCTTGCTCTTTAAGATAATATAATTGTGCATTTGTGTGTTGCTTGATTCTAAAAGTCCAAGGGAATTTTGGGTTTCTATTGACATTCTTGTCTATTGGATTGCTACCCATTTGGTCAGATCTTTTCAACTCTAAACTTTTAATTTTGTACATAGGATAGTCTCTTCATCTTCTCCCCACTTCTTTCATTTCAAAATCTCTCCCTCTCTTTTTTCAAAAACCTTCTTTGATTGAACTTATTTTGTTCTAAACTTTGACCACTTTTTTTGGAAAAAGATAGAAACTTTGGCCTTACGCCATTGCATTTTCAAACTTCTTTTCTAAATCAAACTTGTAAATATACTTAACTATACTTGACTTAAACTTTCAAAAAAGCCAAAAATAACTAACTCATTCAAATCATTTTTAGGCCTTTGTGCCTTTCAAACTTAATTTTTGTTAAAAGCAATGCATCCACTTTGAAATTTGTATCACGAACTACGAGGTTTTGATCCCTCATTTTTATGTTTGTACGTAGGCACAAGACCGAAGGTCTTGCCAAAACACAAAAATATAATTAATAAATTATTTTCTCATCCCCCCATTCTATTTGTTTATAAATATCACTTTATACCAAGTACATATGCACACAAAAAGGGCTCCCTAGGAGTACCTAAGACACCTTGGGTGCTAACACCTTCCCTCTGTGTAACCAACCCCCTTACCTGTAATCTCTGACATTTTATTAGTTTTGATTTGAAAACTTCTTACTTTTGGGTTTTGTTCGTACTTTTTCCCTTTTCCCTTGGAAACTATAAAAGCACGGTGGCGACTCTTGTTATTTGATCTCTAGCTTATCCATAGCTTGACGATCATGAATTTACCGTTACAAAGGGTTACATTGAATACAAATGATCTTTAATCCCTCTACCAACCCTTGATATCCACTGTGCTCTTGACCGCTACTGGGATTATGAATCGACGTCAACCCTCGTGTTCAACTAAGGTCTTTCCGATACTGGTCGATCAGCAGACTGTAGTTACTTGCCATAATCCTTAATTTTTGCATAAGTTGCCCCAAGGTGGGGTACTCAACTTATCGGGAAATTTTTCTGTTTTTATGTCTCTAATTTTTGCCTGGATCGCCCTTTCGGGTTTTCAATCCACCGAGACGCTCTTTTTTGCCTAAGCTACCCTTTCGGGTTTTCAACTTAGCGAGTTGTTCCTTTCTTTTTAGGCGAAGTATTTCTTGACTGCATTTGCATTCACAGGACAAGTGAACTCTTCACCATCCATAGTTGTAAGAATCAAAGCACCGCCCGAAAAGGCTCTCTTAACAACATATGGGCCTTCATAATTAGGAGTCCATTTTCCCCTAGAATCTGGTTTGAACGACAAGATCTTCTTGAGCACAAGGTCACCTTCTCTGAATACACGAGGTCTGACCTTCTTATCAAAAGCTTTCTTCATCCTCTGCTGATATAACTGACCATGACACATGGCAGTCAATCTCTTCTCTTCAATTAAATTCAGCTGATCAAACCTGGTCTGACACCATTCAGCCTCAGTCAACTTGGCTTCCATGAGCACACGCAATGAAGGAATCGCAACCTCTACAGGGAGCACTGCTTCCATGCCATATACAAGAGAAAAAGGGGTTGTCCCCATTGAAGTGCGGACGGATGTATGATACCTATGCAGAGCAAACGGGAGCATCTCATGCCAATCCTTATACGTGACAACCATCTTCTGAATAATTTTCTTAATGTTCTTATTTGCAGCTTCAACGGCCCCATTCATCTCGGGTCTGTAGGGAGAATAATTATGATGTGCAATCTTAAAATCTTTGCAAAGAGCTTCCACTATATTGTTATTCAAGTTCGATCCATTGTCAGTAATGATCTTATTTGGCACACCATAATGACATATAATATGATTCTTTATAAACCTTACCACAACTTGCTTGGTTACATTTGCATACGATGCCGCTTAAACCCATTTTGTGAAGTAGTCAATTGCCACTAAAATGAAACGATGTCCATTTGAAGCTTTGGGCTCAATCATCCCAATCATATCAATTCCCCACATGGAGAAGGGCCATGGGGAAGAGATAACATTCAACAGTGTCGGAGGAACATGAATCTTATCCGCCTAAATTTGACACTTGTGGCACTTCCTCACAAATTTGCAACAGTCAGATTCCATTGTTAGCCAATAGTAACCTGCTTACAACATCTTCTTTGCCATTGCATGTCCATTGGAATGAGTACCAAAGGAACCTTCATGCACTTCAGTCATCAACAATTATGCTTCATGTCTATCCCTGCATCTGAGCAAAACCATGTCGAAGTTTCTCTTGTACAGTATATCACCATTCAAATAGAAGTTACCGGCTAATCTTCTCAAAGTCTTCTTATCTTTCAAAGATGCCCCAGGCGGGTAAATTTGACTTTGGAGGAAACATTTGATGTCATAATACCACGGCTTCTCGTCTTTGATTTCTTCAACAGCAAACACATGAGTTGGTCTATCAAGACGCATCATAGACAAATTGGGATCCTCATTCCAATTCTTCACCATAATCATTGACGTCAATGTTGCAAGAGCATCTGCCATCCGGTTCTCATCTCGAGGGATATGATGAAACTCAACCTTTGTAAAGTAAGTTGAAATCCTCCTCGCATAATCTCTATATGGTATTAAACTGGGTTGATTTGTCTCCCATTCACCTTTGATCTGATTCACAACCAAAGTTGAATCTCCAAAGACATCCAAATACTTGATTCTGAGATTCATGGCCACTTCAAGCCCCATAATGCAAGCTTCATATTCTACCATATTATTTGTACACTTGAAAGTCAAACTAGTTGTAAATGGTAGATGTGTGCCTTAAGGAGTAATGATCACTTCCCCAATGCCATTACCATACTAATTAACAGCTCCATCAAATACCATGCCCCAATGGGAACCAGGTTCTGGCCCTTCTTCAAGCAATGGTTCATCACAATCTTTCATTTTCAAGTACAAAATATCTTCATCAGGAAAATCATACTAAATTGACTGGTAATCTTCAATTGGTTGGTGAGTCAAATGGTCAACAAAGATACTACCTTTGATCTCTTTCTGAGATTGGTATTTAATATCATACTCTGATAACAACATCTGCCAACGGGCAATCCTCCCAGTTAAAGCATGCTTCTCAAATATATACTTGATCGGATCCATTTTGGATATCAACCAAGTGGTATGATTCAACATATATTGACGCAAACGCTTAACAGCCCAAGCCAATGCACAACAAGTTTTCTCAAGCATAGAATACCGAGTCTCACAGTCGATGAACTTCTTACTGAGGTAGTAAATTGCAAATTCTTTCTTTCCAGTCTCATCTTGCTGACCAAGAACACAACCCATACTATCTTCAAGCACAGTCAAATACATGATTAACGGTCTTCCTTCAACAGGTGGAGACAAAATCGGAGGTTCAAGCAGATATTCCTTGATACTGTCAAAAGATTTCTAAAAGTCTTCAGTCCAATCACACAACCGATCTTTCCGAAGAAGCTTGAATATAGGTGCACATGTGACAATCATGTGGGAAATGAATCTGGAGATATAATTCAAGCGGCCGAGAAAACCTCTGACTTGCTTCTCAGTTTTAGGCGCAAGCATCTCTTGTATTGCTTTAACCTTGGCAGGATCAACTTCAATACCTTTCTCACTGATAATAAAGCCTAACAACTTACCAAAACGAACACGAAAAGTACACTGATTGGGGTTCAAGCGGAGTTTATACTTCCTCAAACGCTAGAATAGCTTCAACAAATGCTCAACATGTTCCTCTTTATCAATCGATTTAGCAATCATGTCATCGACATAAACTTCAATCTCTTTATGCATCATATCATGAAAAAGAGTAGCCATTGCTCTCTGGTAAGTTGCACCAGCATTCTTTAAACCGAAAGGCATCACTCTATAATAAAATGTTCCCCAAGGTGTAACGAATATGGTCTTCTCCATATCTTCGGGTGCCATCTTGATCTGATTATATCTGGAAAATCCATCCATAAACGAGAAGACTTTGAATTTAGTAGTATTGTCTACCAACATATCAATCTGTGGCAGAGGGAAATCATCTTTCGGACTGGCTTTATTCAAATCTCTGTAATCAACACACATGCGGACTTTTCCATCTTTCTTCGGCACAGGTGTTGAAAAGTATATCTTCGGCAAATATTTTTATATCGTATCCACAGAGATTGGGTAATATTACCGCCGTTCTATAATTCAAATGTTATAAGTTTAGAAAGTAACAGGGTTGTTTTGTTTGGAAAAATATTTTGTGAATGAATGTTAACAAAAACTATGAAATGGTTTTAGTCAAATATAAAAGCTTGGCAAGATTGGAGTTCACTATTTCAAATGTTTATGATTCCTTATGATAAATAAATAGATTCAAGATTATTGATGATGTTCAAGTATCCTCTCAAAGTCATTTATGTCTAAATGATATCGTGATAATCACTATATTGATCCTTAGACGATCTCTCCACCTAACTATCAATATAGCAATCTTTAATGTTTAATACCAAAGAAGAGTAATGAATAAATCTATCTCTACAACTTATTCACTACTTGAAAATCTGTTTTATGTCTAAACTCAAGTAATCTCTCTCGACAACTACTCAAATCTGGTTTTCAAAGTATAGCAAAAACAATATTCAATACATCAACAATCTTTATCAAATATATAAATCAAAGTGAATACATAAATAGATGAGAATAGCTACTACCTCCAATCTTGACAAAAGGGAGTTTAGCTCCTCATCACCATTGTTACAAAGCAGAAAGTTTTAGCAGAAAAACTCTGTTTTTCTCCCTTACAAAAAGCTCTTAATCTCAATGTGTGAATGATAATGAATAGTCTATTTTTCCATCCCCTAGAATAATGTATTTGTTTCTAACAAAATAAGTTGACATTTCCCTAAATGGTCATTGTCATCTAAAGCAGAAAAGCAATTCCCAGGCAGACATCAAAATGGCAATAAACTTTTCCTGCAGAACAGCACTTTTGACCCTCAGTCAGCTTGCTGGATTCGCAGCCTTCGCGGCGCGAAGGCAGTTCGCGGCGCGAACTGTTGCTTCTCCAGCTTCCTTGTTTGGCAAGCTTCCTCCAAGATGTGGTATTGCAATCCAAAGCCTTCTTATCCCAGAAATTCTACAAAACTAACAAAAATGTGAAATAACTATTCAAAACAAAATAAATTAAACCTAATTGCATTTATACAAAATAGTGAGAATAAAAGTGTGTAATAACATCAAAACTTGGTAAAAGGGACCAATAAAATGGTGTAAAAAGTAGTACTAATTGGTCCCTAACAACTCTCCCCAACTTAGCATTTTGTTTGTCCCTAAACAAAAGTTTCCACTCTCACAACCAAGACAATAACACAAAAGATTGGAGCAAGGATTTACCAAGGACATTCAAATGGTTCAAAAGTGTTTGGCAATTTTTTCTCAGTCCACCTATCTTAATTCTAGACAAAACATGAATAAGGAAAATGGTTGAGTGCAAAAATCATTCCAATGGAATTCAAAACCATATATGTCAAAATTGAATCAAACTTACAAACACATCATAATAATGATGAATAACATGAAGGGTTACTTTCACTCATCCAAGCAATTAAATCAACAACAACTCAAATCATGCGGTTATCATAACAAATACCAAATCATGTGAAAATTGAGAATCAAGAGGTCTTTCAAAGGTTGTAATGTGGCTTAGGTTACAAGAAAGGATATGATTAAGAGAATTTACAAAGTTGCCTATCCTAAGGGAGCCTTCCCAACCATTCAACTCTACACCATTTCCTTTTCCTTGGTCCCTATCTTTTTCTTTTTCTTTTTCTTTTCAACTCCACACAACCATGAGCATTTTTTTTTTATGCTCTATGTTTTCAAGAGTATTTTCTTTTACTTGTTTCTTTTCAAATTTTCACCCTTTTATAACAATTCACTTTTCCAAGTTTCTAATCAACTTTTCACTCTACTCTCCCCAACTTTAGATTCCGAAACCAAATTTATTCAATAATGCTCCCTACTTAGACATAAGCAAAAAGGCAAAATTTTCAACAACTCGATTTAAGGTTTCAATTGACACGAAAGAAATTAGGATTCATTTATTCCACAATTTTCAATTGATTTTTCAATGATCAATAAAATGAATCCTAAATTAAGCTCAAAGGGGTTTAACTAAGGATTATTCCTCACAAGGTTAGTTGATTCAAACTTTTTGGTCAAGTGGTTTTTCTCACAAACAATGCCTCTATCATTTTCAACAAATTTACACACAAATAGCTTGATGCATGATTTAGCATGATAAGAATGAGTTAAAGTAATGCTCGGTTTCCCGCTTTTTAGTGTACAATGGAAAGCTTCCTCACAAATGGTTAAGTCCTATTTTGATTCAAAGATGACATACATTTCAATGAGTTCATGAAATGGAATTTGCACAAACCATCAAACTACTCATGTTAAGTCTAGAAAGCGATAAAGTGTACCTTGAAATGCCGACACTAATTCTTATCATCACCACTTGAAGTGTCCGATGCTTCTTTCTTTGCGATCATTTCTCAGTAGCTTAAAGCTTGACTTAAGAGTAAGAACAATTAACAAAAATGTTGGTAAACCAGTATTCGATTAGAACACACTTAAATCTCAACTAGCATTCATGCAATTGTCAAAATACTAACAAAAATAAAGTGCCAAAATAAAGTCATGGTGAACTAGAGCCACCCAAAAGTACATTACAAAATTCCCAAAAACAAAAACAGAATTAGTAAAAAGAAACTCAAAAATACAACAACTCTCAAATCTCCACATTTTCAATCCTCCTCCTCTTCATCACCACCTACATTTCCGAGAACATCTTCCATCTCCTCATTTGGGTCAGCACTACCTCCTGCACCCCCCATAAAATTTGGCCTGCCCTCAGGCCAATTAGCATAAGCTGCATAGTCAGCTTGCGAAGGAAAAGTCCGGGCCTCTGGTGCCAGAAACGTGTTCTGGAACTGCTGCTGCATGGCATCGAAAAGAAATGATTGAGACCTCCTGGAGGCCTCAAAGTTCTCGCAGCAGTAGTTGGCAAATGCCATCTGATCAAAACCTGGGGTGGTGTGAGGTTGAGGTTGAGGTCGGGGTCTGGCTCGGGCTCTGGATGAAGAAGTATCGGGTGCAGCAGTTTTATCATTTTGGGTTTGCAGAAACCTGTTCAAATAAGAGTCACTGATCACACTGGTGATCGAGAAGTGTACTTCCTCAGGGATGGGAACATTTGCCTTACGGCACAGTCCCATGATAAGGCCTGGATAAGCTAGCACACCAGCTTTGCCCCCGAAATTGGTTCCGCTTAACACTATCTTTCTCAATTCTCCTGCAATGAGGGCTGCAACATCCACAGACTTTCCAACCATGATGCAGTACAATAGACACCCTACGTCCATAGGAATTGTGGTGGTGTGGCTTCTTGGTCGGATATTAGACAACAGTAGCACCAGAAAAGCCCTAGCTTCCAAATTGAAATTTTCCCTTTTCCAAAATTTCGGGTGTCCTTGATCATTCATTTCATAAGATTTTCCGCTGAGACATAGGGTAGCATTGACCGCTTCCAGGTTCCATCTGTTAGCTTCCTCCATGATACTGTACTCACAACGCTCACCCTCTCCGAGAGTTAATGGATTACCCAGATAAGCATTAATATCATCCCTTCCAAAGGAGACGATCTTCCCCCTTACCCTGGATCGGTAAATGAAAGTCGTACCCTCCTTGCGATGCATAGCATTCGCATAAAACTCTCGAACAATGTCGTAGTTGATTGCGGCCTCCGGTTCGCATAACTTCATCCACTTTCGTTGCTCAAAAGCCGCAACCACACTGTGATACACCCCGGTTGGAGCTAGCCGAATAAACCTTTCAGGCAAAATGGTTCTCTTGACGAGGCTCTCAAATCGTGCCTCGTGTTCATCACTAATGAACTTCCTGAATGAACGTGCTTGAGGAGGTGCCATGGTTTTAGTTCTTTTGGACATCTGCAATCAACACCAGAACAACCACATAACAAAAAATGAACAGCATTAGCAACAATTAACACAAAAATATGCTGCTGGAATTCACAGTTCGCGGCGCGAAGGCAAGTTCGCAGCGCGAACTCTGCGAATTCAGGAAATCCCCAAAGTTTCCTAGGGTTCCACCATTGGGGAGAAATCTACTCCCAATCAGTAAAAATTCTCAACTCTACCCTAATCCTATTCTAAATCAAACAGGCAAAACAATCTCAAGCGGTATTCAACAGAAAAATTTGACTTCTAATCAACCCTAATGAAATTCCTAAAGAGGGATTGGAAAAGAGAAATTTAAGAGCAAATACCTTATGAATCGCTAACGCTTGCCAAAAGATGAAGATTTTGAACAATTGAAACCGAAGAATCTTAAGATTTGGTGGGATTTTGAGAGTGGAGTGAAAGCGCGGCAAAGTGGTTTGAAATGAGGAATGTTTGAAATGAAGATGAAATGACCTAAACAGTATTTAAGTGGTTCTGTCCCGCAAAGTTCGCGGGGCGAACAGTGTTCGCGGCGCGAACATCAGAAAACAGAACCACTTAAAATTTTTTCATTCAGTTCGCGGCGCGAACAGGAGGTCGCGGCGCGAACTGCAAAAAACAGAACTTAAAAATTCTAAAACTTTAACAGAGCTAAAAATCACAGAACAGAGAAAATTAAAATGCAAACTAACAACGTTGGGTTGCCTCCCAACCAGCGCTTTGTTTAACGTCGTTAAGAGCTCGACGGTACCTCAATTAGCCTGATCCAGATAATGACAGGACACACACATCACGGTTTATGTCACCGCTATGATAGACTTTCAGTCTTTGACCATTGACAGTCCAGCTTTCTTGAGACTTTGGGTCCTCTATCACAATGGCTCCATAATTCCGTACTTCCTTGACAACAAATGGTCCTGACCATTTTGACTTCAACTTACCCGGAAACAACTTCAACCTTGAGTTAAAGAGCAATACCATCTGTCCAACATGAAACTCCTTATGGCGGACCTTTCCATCATGGTATGCCTTTACCTTTTCCTTGTACAGCTTATTAGAATGGTATGCATCGTTCCTCAATTCCTCCAATTCATGGAGTTGACCTTTCCTTCTTTCTCCAGCTAGAGTGGAGTCGAAGTTCAAGAACTTAAGAGCCCATAATGCTCTATGCTCCATTTCCACTGGAAGATGACAAGTCTTCCCATACACCATTTGAAACGGAGTCAGCCCAATAGGTGCTTTGTAGGCAGTACGATACGCCCACAAAGCTTCATCCAGTTTTAAGGACCAATCTTTTCTTGAATTGGAAACTGTTTTCTCAAGGATCCGTTTGACTTCCCGGTTTGAAACCTCAGTTTTCCCGTTCGCTTGTGGGTGGTAGGGAGTGGTCACCTTGTGCTTTACACCATAATGTTGCAGAACTTTTTCTAAGGGTGTATTGCAGAAGTGTGAGCCTCCATCACTTACCAACACTCTAGGTACACCAAAACGTGAAAATATGTTCTTCTTTAAAAATTTGATCACAGTTTTGGCATCGGCCTTAGGTGAGGCAATTGCTTCCACCCACTTCGAAACATAATCGACAGCTACTAGTATGTACTCATTTGAGAAAGAAGAGGGGAATGGGCCAACGAAGTCAATACCCCAACAATCAAAAACTTCCACTTCTAGCATGTTGGTTAGAGGCATTTCATCCCGTTTTCCTATTCCTCCACTCCGTTGACAAGTATCACAACTCTTCGCATGTTCGTGCGCATCTTTGAATAAAGATGGCCAATAAAAACCCGATTGGAGTACTTTAGTAGCTGTTCTCAAACCACTATAGTGACCTCCATACGGAGAGTTGTGACAGTGCCAAAGAATGTCTCTTGACTCCTCAATTGTTACACACCTTCTCAAAATATTGTCTGCTCCTACTTTGAACAGATAGGGATCATCCCAAACATAATATTTTGCATCTGCTAAGAATTTCCTTCTTTGATTGCAAGTGAGGTCTTCCGGTGTTAAACCAGTTGCTTTGTAATTAGCAAAATCAGCAAACCAAGGCCTCACTTGAATCGCATAAAGCTTTCATCTGGAAATTCTTCTCTCACCTCTTCTTCTTTGTTTGTAATTTCTACATTGACCAAACGAGACAAATGATCTGCCACCAAGTTCTCAGAACCTTTTTTATCCCGAATTTCTAGATCAAACTCTTGTAATAAAAGGATCCAACAAATAAGTCTTTGTTTTGAATCCGGCTTGGTAAGCAGATATTTTATCACTGAGTGGTCAGTGTAGATTACAACTTTTGAACCAATCAAGTAAGCTCTAAATTTTTCCAATGCATATACTATGGCTAGTAATTCCTTTTCAGTTGTTGCATAATTAACTTGTGCGTCATCCAACACCTTACTAGCATAGTGTATGGCATGGAAAACTTTATCGCTTCTTTGTCCTAACACCGCACCAACTGCATAATCGCTAGCATCACACATGAGTTCAAAATCAAGGTTCCAGTTTGGTGCTACGATTATTGGTGCGGTGACCAACTTTTCTTTCAAATCTAAGAAAGCTTTAAGACATGACTCATCAAAAAGAAAAGGCGTACCTTTGTTGAGCAAATTGCTCAATGGCTTTGCGATCTTTGAAAAATCTTGTATGAATCTCCGGTAGAAACCGGCATGTCCTAGAAAGCTTCTTATCCCTTTAATGTTAGTTGGAGGTGGCAATTTCTCAATAACCTCCACCTTGGCCTTGTCCACCTCTAGCCCTTCAGAAGAAATCTTGTGACCAAGTACTATACCCTCAGTGACCATAAAATTGCATTTTTCCCAGTTGAGCACTAGGTTGGTCTCCACGCATCTCTCCAAAACTACATCAAGGTGTTTTAAGTACAATTCAAAAGATGATCCATAAACAGAAAAATCATCCATGAACACCTCAATGCATTCTTCTATCAAGTCTGAAAATATAGCTTGCATACACCGTTGAAATGTGGCCGGTGCATTACATAATCCAAAAGGCATTCTTCGGTAAGCAAAGATGCCAAAAGGACACGTGAAAGCTGTCTTCTCATGATCTGCCGGGTTTACTGAAATTTGATTATACCCCGAATATCCGTCCAAGAAACAGTAGAAATTTTTGCCGGCGAGCCTCTCCAACATTTGATCCATGAAGGGTAGTGGGAAATGATCTTTCCTTGTGGCTTGGTTCAACCTTCTATAGTCGATACACATTCTCCACCCTGTCACTGTTCTCGTCGGAATCAACTCATTTTTATCATTTTTAATCACCGTCATTCCGCCTTTCTTGGGGACCACTTGTACCGGACTCACCCATGCACTATCAGATATAGGATAAATCATTCCGGCTTCTAATAGTTTGACAACTTCTTTCCGGACCACCTCTTTCATTGATGGATTCAGACGCCTCTGAGGTTGCGCAACTGGTTTGAAATTTTCCTCCATCATGATCTTGTGCATGCAATAGGCCGGACTAATACCCTTCAAATCGGATAACACCCACCCTATCGCACCTTGGTTCTTTTTGAATACTTGAATCAACTTGTCTTCCTCTTGCGTGGACAATGTGTTGCTTATAATCACGGGTTTAGTACACTCGTTTCCAAGAAACACATACTTCAAGTGCGACGGAAGCATTTTCAACTCTAACTTTTGCTCTTCCGTTTTCTTCTTTGTATCCAACTCTTCCATTAATTCTTCTTGATAGGCCAGCTCACCACAAGATTCTAGCTCATGCAACATTGCTTCAATTTCTCGTTCCTCATTATCGGTTAACACGTTGTACGCTCCGATAAGGGATCTTTCTAGAGGATTAGAGATATGAATTTGGTTCGCGACCTCCACTACTTCCTCTTCAATTGCATCGATTCGGAAAGAATCATGCTTATCGGTTGGATGCTTCATAGCTTCGAAAAGATTAAAAGTCACCTCTTCATCTTGCACTCGTACCTTCATTAGCCCATCATCTATGTCGATCATCATCCGAGCTGTTTTTATAAAAGGTCTTCCAAGAATTAGGGGTACATCACGGTCCTCATCCATCTCTACTATTACAAAATCCACCAGAAACAAAAATTTGTCCACTTTCACAAGCATGTCTTGAGCAATTCCGTATGGTGAGGTGGTGGACTTATCGGCTAGTTGCAGAGTCATTCTCGTCGATTTAATCTCAACATTCCCCAATCTTTTTACAATGGAGAGGGGGATTAAATTTATACTAGAGCCCAAGTCAATCAACCCATTTCCAACGTATGTGCCTCCAATGGTTACCGGTAGAACAACCCGGCCCGGATCGGACTCCTTCCTTGGTAGAGTCTTCTGGATGATGGCGCTACACCGTGCATCAAGAAATATGGTCTCATCTTCCACGTGTTGCCTTTTCTTGGTAAGAATGTCCTTCATAAATTTAGCATACCGTGGCATTTGTTCTAATGCATCAGCAAATGGAATGTTGATTTGGAGTTGCTTGAAGATGTCCATGAACCGTGCATAATGCCTAGCATTGTCCTTCCTTGATGGAGCATGTGGGTAGGGTAGATGTTGGGTTGGAATGATGCTCACCCCTTTCTCAGATTTCTTCTTCTTCTTTGATTCAGCATCCTTTTTCCCTTTTAAGTCAGTCTGCTGATCAGTTGGCAAAACCTGCTCTTTTCGCGGCGCAAAGGTGGTTCGCGGCGCGAACTGAGCATTTCCAGAAGCATTTTCCCTTTCACCAGCTATGTCTTTTTCTTCCAGCATCCCATCAGTGATGTTCTCTTCTACAATTTCTTCACCTTTTTCACTTACCAACTCTTTACCACTCCTTGTGACAATTACTTTGCAGTGTTCCTTTGGATTCGGTTGAGTGTTAGCAGAGAAAGATGGTCCTGCGTTTTGTTCCGACAGTTGCTTCGCGAGTTGGCCTACTTGATTTTCCAGATTCTTAATTGCTGCTTCGTTACTCTTCTGATTTGCCATGGAAGCTTGCATGAATTGTTGAAGAGTGTCTTCTAGCTTGGAATTTCCTCCTTGCGACTGCTGTCCTTGAGAGTTTGAATGTTGGTAAGGACTTTGCTGCTGAAAATTCTGATTGTTGAACCTTGACGGTTGATAGCCTTGATTGTTTCTTGGTTGGTAGCCTTGATTGTTAGGCTGTTGTCTTTGATAGCCCTGATTTTGATTGTTCACGTAACTCACTTCTTCTTGGGGTGGAGGACAAAAACCAGTAGGGTGATCCCCTTGACACAATTCGTAACATGCTACTTGATGCTGAACTTGAATTCCTTGAATCTCTTTTATTTGCTGTGGAAGCTTGGCCATTTGTTGAGTGAGAAGCTCTACTTATTGAGAGAGTAGCTTGTTTTGAGCAAGGATGGCATCATTGGTATTTAACTCAAGAACTCCCGGTTTACGTTGTGAAGGACTACGGTCATGTTGACTTTGACGGTCATTGAGTGCCATCCGGTCAATAATAACGTTAGCTTCTTCCGCAGTCTTTGACATGAGAGAGCCACCCGCGGTAGTATCCAAAAGTGTTTTGTGAGTTGATTGGAGCCCATTTAGAAAAATATGAATTTGAGTGAGCTCATCAAAACCATGACCCTTGCATTTTCTCAACATTGACTTGAATCTTTCCCAAGCTTCATTTAGAGACTCGTTGCTTCCTTGAGTGAATACCGCGATAGCCGTTTTGGCTTCCATGAATCGGGATTGAGGGAAATATCTTTCTAAGAACTTTTCTTCTAGCAAATTCCAATCCGTCATCACTCTTGCTGCTTGATCAAGGTACCACTCTTTTGCCTTTCCCACTAAGGAGTGTGGGAACATCCTTTTGAATAATGCCTCTTCACCCGTTTCATCAATTCCCGTAGAACCCGCAATCTCATAAAATTTGATGAGATGGGTGTACGGATCTTCATGATCCATTCCGGTGAATGGATTTGCATAGAGAAGTTGGAGGATTCCGGTCTTCATCTCTGTATTTCTTCCTCCACGGGCAAATTGAGCATTTCTTCTTGGACTATTAGCGGACATTTCGGTACGATTGTCATCCGCCATGTTTCCTTTACAAGCCTCTACAACCACTTCTTCGATTGAGACAAGTGCGGAAGTAGATGCTTCTTCTCTCCGGTTCCTCTCTTCGGCTAGTTTCCTTCTCCTTCGTGTTTTGCTATTGAGCTTCCGAAGTATTCTTTCAATTTCAGGATCGAATTGAAGTTGCTCCTCGGTTACTTTTCCTCGCATACACTAGAATCTACAAAACTAACAAACCAAGTGAAACAAAAGAGGGATAGTAATAAATGTAACACAACTTAAAACAAAGAATTATTGCAATGCTTGTAATATCGACACCAATCCCCGGCAACGGCGCCAATTTGTTGAAAAGTATATCTTCGGCAAATATTTTTATATCGTATCCACAGAGATTGGGTAATATTACCGCCGTTCTATAATTCAAATGTTATAAGTTTAGAAAGTAACAGGGTTGTTTTGTTTGGAAAAATATTTTGTGAATGAATGTTAACAAAAACTATGAAATGGTTTTAGTCAAATATAAAAGCTTGGCAAGATTGGAGTTCACTATTTCAAATGTTTATGATTCCTTATGATAAATAAATAGATTCAAGATTATTGATGATGTTCAAGTATCCTCTCAAAGTCATTTATGTCTAAATGATATCGTGATAATCACTATATTGATCCTTAGACGATCTCTCCACCTAACTATCAATATAGCAATCTTTAATGTTTAATACCAAAGAAGAGTAATGAATAAATCTATCTCTACAACTTATTCACTACTTGAAAATCTGTTTTATGTCTAAACTCAAGTAATCTCTCTCGACAACTACTCAAATCTGGTTTTCAAAGTATAGCAAAAACAATATTCAATACATCAACAATCTTTATCAAATATATAAATCAAAGTGAATACATAAACAGATGAGAATAGCTACTACCTCCAATCTTGACAAAAGGGAGTTTAGCTCCTCATCACCATTGTTACAAAGCAGAAAGTTTTAGCAGAAAAACTCTGTTTTTCTCCCTTACAAAAAGCTCTTAATCTCAATGTGTGAATGATAATGAATAGTCTATTTTTCCATCCTCTAGAATAATGTATTTGTTTCTAACAAAATAAGTTGACATTTCCCTAAATGGTCATTGTCATCTAAAGCAGAAAAGCAATTCCCAGGCAGACATCAAAATGGCAATAAACTTTTCCTGCAGAACAGCACTTTTGACCCTCAGTCAGCTTGCTGGATTCGCAGCCTTCGCGGCGCGAAGGCAGTTCGCGGCGCGAACTGTTGCTTCTCCAGCTTCCTTGTTTGGCAAGCTTCCTCCAAGATGTGGTATTGCAATCCAAAGCCTTCTTATCCCATAAATTCTACAAAACTAACAAAAATGTGAAATAACTATTCAAAACAAAATAAATTAAACCTAATTGCATTTATACAAAATAGTGAGAATAAAAGTGTGTAATAACATCAAAACTTGGTAAAAGGGACCAATAAAATGGTGTAAAAAGTAGTACTAATTGGTCCCTAACAACAGGCATAATATTGGCCACCCATTGCGGATATTCAGCGGTTACAAGGAAACCGGCGTCAATCTCCTTCTGCACTTCCTCTTTGATCTTCACATCCATATCAGGATGCGTTCTTCTCAACTCTTGCTTGACTGGCGGGCACTCTGGCTTCAACGGTAATCTATGCTCCACAATCTCAGAATCCAAACCAGACATGTCTTGATAAGACCAAGCAAACACATCTGAATACTCTCGAAGAAGATCAATCAACCCCTTCTTGACATCTGGACACATGCGAGACCCAATCTTGACTTCCTTCACATCATCCTCGGAACCCAAGTTGACTAACTCAATATGCTCTTAGAACGGCTGAATGGTCTTCTCATCTTGCTCAAGAAGACGAGATAATTCATCACTCACTTCTACATCACTTTCCTCCTCGGCTTCAAACACAGGGAATTCAAAATTTGGAGAAGGAGAAGAATCATTGTATTCAATGGGGTTAGGAACCAACCTGCATAATGATTTGATATTTTGATTTTAGAGAAGTAGACTGGTGACCAATTATTATGCAGATGGACAATTATATTGTTTAATTATGTTTTTTGTGATTACCATTTTCATAATAAAGAAAAAAGTAAAAAGAAAACATCATAGACGTGGATGAATAGAATTAATTTTATTAATGATCAATTTGAAAATGCCCAAACAATGTCTACTTCTCCCTTAGGCATAGGAGAAGGATTTTAAAACATATAAAAGTAATTACTTAGATTGATGCAAAATAATAGGAATATCAACAGCAGTCCAATTGTTGCAAGCCTTTCCATGCGTCACAAAATTGGTGCAGTCTTCCTTTTCGTCATCTTCTAGCACAACAGCTAAGTGTTGTTTATTGCCATGAATGAACCCTCCGCTACGAAAGCTAAGTTGCATATCTTCAAACCTTGCAGTTGATGAACCTTTCTGGAACCCCAAACCAGTTCTGCCTTTGTTGTCAGAGACCTCTACCATGCGCCCTCACTGATCAACATTACCTTCTTCTACAATCTTCTTGGCATCTTTCAATGAGGACATAGGTGCCCCAACTCTCTTTTCAGCAGCAATAGACAAGGCTTGGAACGGAGTTCCAACCTCATCCTCAGCTTCTACATAAGAGAAAGATGACAGGTGGCTAACCAACATCGCTTTCTCCCCACCAACAACCACAAGCTTGCCATTCTTCACAAATTTGAGTTTCTGGTGCAATGTGGAGGTAACAGCTCCTGCCTCATGGATCCATGGCCTTCCCAAAAAGAAACTGTAGGCCGGGTGGATATCCATTACTTGAAAAGTAATTTGAAAATCACTCGGACCTATCTTAACTAGAAGGTCCATTTCACCAATAACCGTTTTGCGCGAACCGTCAAAAGCTTTGACGATTACACCAATATACCTCATAGGCGCTCCTTGGTATGATAGCTTTGACAGAGTTGACTTTGGCAGCACATTCAGTGACGACCCGGTGTCAACAAGCACAATTGACAAAGCATCCTTTTTGCAATTCATAGAAATGTGCAAAGCCAGATTATGATTTCTGCCCTCCTCAGGGAGTTCTTCATCACAAAAGCTAAGATTATTGCACGAAGTGATGTTAGCCACGATATGATTGAATTGATCCACTGTAACGTCATGTTCTACAAACGTTTGTTCCAAAACTCTCTGTAGTGCTTCTCTGTGCGCTTCAGAATTCATGAGCAGAGACAACACTGAGATTTTTGAGGGGGTTTAGAGCAGCTGCTCCACCATATTAAACTCCCTCCTTTTGGTTAACCGAAGTACTTCATCACCATCGTTAGCCTTCAAATTGCTGGATTCACCAGACATACCCTTTGAAGCACCAACTGGATCTACAACGGGCACTTCCACTTTCTTTCCAACAACTGATTCTTCCTTATCCTTTGAGAACACCGACCCAAACACTCGACCACTGCGGGTCACCTTGGTAACATCAGCAATGCTCACCACAGAGCTAGTCGTAGGCAACAGGACCTCTTGACCACCTTCTATCATGGGGCCTGCTAACCGTATAACCAATAGCGATACTAATCTATTGCTGACATTGTTATTGTTGTTGTTGTCCTATTGGATTACCAATCTCTCTGGCTGGTTGAAAATGGGCACTATGACATTTACATCGTCATCTACATGACGGGATTGAACAATTTGAATCATGCCTTCATCCATCAGTCGCGGGATGTCCCTTTTCACAACCTCACAACCTCTTGAATTAATACTGCAAACAACACAACCATCATGGTCATGTTCACAATCACTCACCAAACAAATATCCTTATGCATCTGCACCAAGGATCTCCGGATAAAATGCACATCAAAAACCATAAACTCGCCAGGGCAACCATCCACCATATTCACATAAGAGTTCCCATGGGCGGGTAGCGGATTTGCTTTCACATTCGACGCACGGTCCTCGAAGGACACCATTCGACTCTTCATCAGCTTCTAAACCTCATACTTGAGCGGATAACAGTTCTCTATATCATGTTCAGGTGCTCCTTGATGAAAAGCACAACGGTGCTCAGGCTTGTACCACCATGGAAGTGGTTCTGGAATTTGTGGCGAGTTTCTTGGTTAGATTAGGTTCTTGAGAACCAAAGACGGGTATAATTCTGCATAAGACATAGGAATCGGGTGGAAAGAGACCTTCTTCCTCTCAAAGTTTTGTTGATGATGATTGTTGGTAATGTTGTTGTTGTAGGTGTTTGCTCGTTGTTGTGGTTGTTGTTGTTGACGTTGTGGTTGTTATTGAACTGGTGTTGATTGTTGATTAGAAAATACAGGGATAACTAAAGATACTTGATGATGATGTTGACGGGATGGTGGATTCCTTCTGATCTGAGGCCTCCTCTGCCTCCCGCTTGAAATTGCATTCGCTTCATTGTCCTTTTTCTTCCCAAAATTGCTGCCATACTTCTTACACTTCGTCTTTCGACAAACGTACCTCTCAGACTCCTTCCTCAAGCCTCATCCCCGTGTTTGCCATTTCGGTAAAGTCATTGGGGGCACTAGCAATCATTCATTCATAATAAAATTAACTCAGAGTTTTTAGGAAGATCTTTGTCATTTCTTTTTCCTCCAAAGGAGGAGTGATCTGGGCAGCCAATTCCCTCCATCTCTGGACATACTCTTTAAATGTCTCCTTATCCTTCTGAGACATAGAACTCAACTGGTCTCTATCAGGTTCCATATCCACATTGTACTTATATTGTTTGACAAAAGCCTCTCCCAAGTCATTGAAAGTATGAATGCTTGCACTGTCTAATCCTATATACCAACGGAGCGCAACACCGGTCAAACTATCTTGGAAGTAGTGAATCAACAGTTGACCATTGTCGGTCTGAGTAGACATCTTGCGAGCATACATCAATAGATGACTGAGTGGACAAGTGTTCCCTTTATACTTTTCAAAGTCAGGTACTTTGAACTTCACCGGGATCTTCACATTGGGCACTAAACACAACTCATCAGCACTCTTTCCAAACACGTCCTTACCCCTTAGCGTCTTCAATTCCTTGCGCAGCTCAAGAAACTGATCTTTCATTTCATCCATTTTCTCGTAAACATCCGGACCCTCAGACGGCTCAGAATGATAAATGGTGTCCTCTACATGAGGTAAGGTGTGCACAACGGGAGGTGGCACAGACATGACCAGGCTAGATGCTGGCATGGAAGCAAATGAAGGTGCAAATCCTTCAGGCATAAAGTTGGACGGCATTCCCCACGGGAATCCGGCAGGCATAATGGGCACAAAATGAGCGTTAGCAGCAGGCATGGTAGAGGTAGCCACCTCTAAAATAATAGTCCTCTGAGGAGGAGGAGTTGTAGGCGTTGAAGAAGATTGACTCTGAGCAGCAAGAACTGACTCCATCATGGTAGTCAGGCGGATGCTCTCGTCCTTTAGCTCTCTGTTCTCTTACTCTAAATGCTCCATAATTTTGAGATGATTGGCGCGGGTGTTGTACCGATGAGTCAGCTTGGCTAAAGCATAGAAGAAACACCAATGAGACATCTGGCGAAAGAGAAACCTGCCTATGCACATGATGCATGAAATGCAATAGTTGTTTTATTTATTTTTTATTTCAAGGAATTTACTATATCATTTGCAAATACATATATATCAACAATTGCAAAAATCTTTATATGACCAAAAATCTCTTTTCATTCATATAATTGGAAGGATTACACTGAGTATTCTAGCGGGAAATTCATGATCATTAAGCTATTGACAAGCTAAAGATCAATTAACAAGAGTCGTCACCGCGATTTTATTGTTTCCAAGGGAAAGGGGAAAAATGCGAACAAAACCCAAATAGTAAGAAGTTTTCAAATAAAAACTAATAAAAATCAGAGATCACAGGTAAGGGGGTTGGTTACACAGAGGGAAGGTGTTAGCACCCAAAGTGTCCTAGGTACTCCTAAGGAGCCCTTTTTGTGTGCATATGTATTTTTGTACAAAGTGATGTTTACAGACAAATAGAATGGGGGGATGAGAAAAGAATTGATTAATTATATTTTTGTGTTTGACAAGACCTTCGGTCTTGTGCCTATGTACCAACATATAAATAAGGGATCAAAACCTCGTAGTTCGTGCTAGAAAATTCAAAATGAGTATGTTGGTTTTAACAAAAATTGAGTTTGGCAAAGGCCTAAAAATGGTTTGAATGAGTTAGTTCTTTTTGGCTTTTTTGAAAGTTTAAGTCAAGTATGGTTATGTTCGTTTACAAGTTTGATTAAGAAAATAAGTCTGAAAATGCAATGGCATAAGGCCAAAGTTTCTACCTTTTTGAAAATGGTCAAAGTTTAGAAAAAAAGTAGTTCACACAAAGAAATTTTGGAAATGGAGGGGGAGATTTTGGAATTAAAGAGATGGGGAGAAGATGAAGAGACTACCCTAGATACAAGAAATTTAAAAGTTTAAAGTTGAAAAGATCTGACCAAATGGGAGCAATCCAATAGACAAGTATGTCAATAGAAACCTAGAATTCCCTTGGACTTTTTAGAATCAAGCAACACACAAATGCACAATTATATCAATCTTGAAGAGCAAAGGCATCAAATAAAGATGGCCTCATCCAAGCTTATCCACTTCAATGATTTTTTCTAAAATAGCCTAGGTAGCAGATGAAATCCACAAGTCACAGGTTCAACATAACAGCTTAATAGGGATCAATGTTGCAGATGAATCTCGAGAGATCTAGAATGATGTATCAGATGACTTCAAGCTTGCAAGTTCTTAGCTCTTCAACAAATTGGCATTGGCCAAGTCCATTAGCAAAGGAATGTTGCCTAAACTCTAAGTCCAATTGGGGAGATCAAAACAATAGTCCACTCAAAAAGTCTTTTAGGGTTCTTGTTATTATTATGTGCATTAATGGTCAAAGACCAAACAAACAAACAAAGCAACAAAGTATATCACACAAAATGGTCCAAATGGACAAAGTGAAAATTGCATAAACATAAACAATAAGAATGATATGTACAATAACAAATGATAATAAAAATAAATTGCATTAAAAGTAAAAGCTTGAAAGTAAAGGTTAATGGTTAGTAAGTCAATAGTTAGTTTTGTTTTGCTTTTGATTTCGAGACATTCTTTGGAGAACACTCAACCCACTTGCCACAAGCATGGATCCTTGAACCAAAACATCTTCCAAAGGAAGGAAAGAAGACCAAGTTTCCACACAATACCATGGAAAAGGGGAGACTTACAATCTCACTAACTAGAATGCTTATGCCTTTATGTCACAAATTTAGCATTATGTTAAGCAATCATAATTGGACTTATGTAGAAGTCACAACTATTTGAGGCCGGGTAATGAACTTTTGATGTTAATTCATGTTAGAGACATGGTATTAATAACTATGCTCCTTAAACATACCACACAAAAAAAAATATGCAAAGGTGTGACCTAATCTCATCCATACTCATGTTAATCTTTCAATCAACTAGCATTAGGACTTTGAGATATCATTGGCCAATTGAAATGAATGGATGAAGAAGGGGAATTAGATGAAGAGGGAAAGGGATGAATGAGATCACAAATTGGTCAAAGGAGGACTTTTACCAAATTAATATTATTCATTCATTTTGGGAGATGGAATGTACATTCCATCAATCCCTAAATCCAATAATATTAACTTGACAAAGTCAAATCACCCTTGACCAAGGCCCAATAACAGATGAGAAACTCAAATAAGTCAATCCAAATGGTCAACACAATTAAAATGGCATTTATTCAATTAAAAATATTAAAATAATACATTAAATTCAAATATATTTTGTCCAAATCCTAAAATCACATCAAAACACCAAATAAATGACCATGTGATTTATCATAGGTCAAACAAGGTCAAAGGACCTTGGATAAAAAAATTCATAATTTTTGCACACTTAAAAATATTTTTAAACAATTAAAAACAAATGAAAAATCAATTAGTTCATGAAAAATATTAATAATGATCCAAAAAATAATTTTAATTCACAATATGAAAGAGAAAAATATTTGAGAATTTTTGGTGAAAGTCCCATATTTTTTGGATCAATATTATATTTATTATGAATTATTGAAAATAATGGGATTAAATGGAAAATCAAAAAATGCAAAAATACGTGGACCATCAGATCTCACTCATTAATTGAGGTGGCAAATCTGATGATCCACAGTGCGCGTTCCACTAAGGCGCTAGTCAACAACGTGGCAAAATGAGTAATCAAAACAAGCGGTCCAGATTATAACGTGGGACTTGGATCAAGTGGTCCAGAGGTGAGACACCTCATAGCCGGAGCCAGGGCTCCGGTCATTTTCCCCGGTGAGCTCCACCGGTCTGGTTAAGATGAACCATCACCAAAATGCAAAACAGGGACATGATTTTAAAGAGAAAACATCACTAAGCAAGAATATCACCTCCATTTCTTCCAATTCCAACTATATTGAGAGATATGTGGAATTGAAAAATGAGGTTCATGATCTGAGTTGCTTCGATTCATCATCAAAACAACTCAAACACCTTGCCTACATTGATAGGACTTCAGCCAACACAATAATCAAGAGAATTGAGCAAAAAATAAGGAGAATCGAAGAGATCAAATTTTCTGGAATTCACCTTCAATGGAGGTATGAACTTGCTAGATCTCGATCTGAATTATGCTTTGCTTCACTCCAATAGCTTGCAGAAGAGGAATGGAATGGCTTAGAATCAATGGACTCCTGGAGAATTGAATTCCAAAACAATGGAGATTCAAGCTCAAATTCAATTGAATTTCTCAGGTTTATCCTCTCAAAGTGAAGGGTTTTTTGTGGGAAATCAAAGTTGGCGCACTGTGTGTGTGTTGATTATGAGCAATTGAGCTTCAACTTATAGAGGATTCAAGTGTTAATTGCACACTCCATTCAAGTTTCTAAAATTGGCAAAGTGAGGTAAGCAGTTTCATGGGCGCGCATAGGCCCATCAAATGATTGCTAAAAGTCCAAATTTGAAGTTCAAATATGCTGAAGCAAGCTTGAAATGCAAGGCAATTGAGAATTTGAATTTGAAGTTTGATCCATGACACATGATACCAGCCTGTTTAAGCCATGCGCAACCTATGTATTTCTCATCTAAAATGCATGAATTTTAGCTCTTTGGAAAGGTGAGATCAAGGGGAACAACTTTGGTGTTGATTACTTTTTCATTTGGAGCTTGGAACTTGGATATATTTGAGGTGGAAGTTTGGAAAAATTTGACATATCAAAAATTTTCTAAGTGTCAAGCCATATGTCTCAATATTCCACCTTGTTTAACTTTTTATGGGAGCTTCAAATGAGAAACGTCTCTTCATAAAAGTTGTATCTCTCTCAAAGAACTTTAAAATGGTCACCAATTTCATGTCATTTGGATTTGAAATGATAGAGTTATGCATTTTTGAAGTTTGGCAAAATCTCTTGATCAAAGGTATAGGTCAAAAGTGACCTATAATGTAGCCTCATATCACATGTGAAAATAAGTTGAATTAGCTCACACTCCATATATTAAAGTTTAAGTAGACACATTTAATTTGATTGTGCAGCTTGGAAATCTTTCATATCATAAAAATTGAGCAAGTTATGGCCTTGGGAAGTTGACTTTCAAATTAGGGTTTAGACAAAATGACCTATAATGTTTCAACATAGAAAATGATTTTCCAAGCAAAACTAGTCTAGGTATCAACATGAAAGTTGTTTATAATGTCATTTAGGGTAAGTTTTCTCTTGGAATCATTTTCATATGGTGAAAATGGTAGGAGATAGGGTCTAGGGAGACCTAGTTTTGATCAGATGAACTCATCTGGCCAACCACCATCAACCAACTTGCTAATTTCCAATTCTCTTGACTTTTTAGGCTCATGGTAGATCATATATGCATAAGATGGTGAAATTTGAAGTGTACCTTGCTAAATTTGATCAATTGGTGAGATAGCTTGTTGGAGAAGTTACTCAAGATACCCAGTCAAACTAGGGTTTCCAAGGCAAATCACCCTCAAACTCTTGAAGCAAACTTGATCAATATAACATGTAGAAACAATTGGGACTCATACATGATGCTTATAACCATTCTTGAATCAATTCTTTATTGTGCTCTTTGTTCATGAGGGTCTTAAACCCTAGATGTGATCAATGAATCAAGGAAATCATGTCCCTACCTACAAAAGAGTTAGATAGATACAAAGACTTATTTTTGGTATTTTGGTTAGTGAAATGATAAAATACAAGTATGATATAATCACCAAGTTCTTGGTGATCTCTCCCCAAACAAACCCAATGCAAAAGGGGTAAGGAGGATGCCAAGATATGATCCCAATGCTAATGTTTATGATGAAAGTGCATGAGGGATCTTCGGGTCAAAATTTGGGTCTTACAAGTACAACTTCAGAAACCAAATGAAAAATACAAGAGAAAAGGAAACTATTCATCCTAAGGATCCCTAACAGCAATGTCAAAAGATATGGCAGTAGGCGCGTACTTCCTTCGAATGCGACGGATCTTGGTCTCAAAAGAAGCCTTCATCTGAGTCTTCTCGAGGATAAGCTGATCAACAATCTTCTTCCAAGCAACGGAAGGTTGAGGCATGCTAGAGGAAGATGAAACCTCTGGCTCTCTCTGGCTCTTTTTCACTCGATCTTCAAGTAGCTCAATGAGTGCATCTTTGTCCTTAGACTCCAACTGCAACTCCTCATGCTTTTTTCTCAAAGCACGGAAACGCTCTTCCCACATATCTTTCTCTTGCTTCATCTTGGAGAGTGCGTCTTCCAACTCCTTTACATCTTGGTTAGTGTAGCGGGGTATTCGTTACCATTAGAGATATTGACTAAATCCAAGGTAAATCATACAAGTCGAGTCGCCACCGCACTTCTATTTATCCAAAGGAATGGTTAGAAAGCGAACAAAAAACCTAATAGTTTTAACAAAAACTAGTAAAAGAAACAGAGATATGGGTAAGGGGGTTGGTTATGCAATGGGAAGGTGTTAGGCACCCAAAACATCCTAGGTACTCCTAGGGAGCCCTTTTCACATTTGTTGTAAAGGTTGTTGTTTTTGTGAGAAATTTTGTTTGTGCAAACATGATTGAGCAGGTGAGAGGAGAATATACAAGTTATTTACATTTTGTGTTTGGATGGATAAACCCATTGCATACGTACCATCTTAAAAAAGATTAGGATCAAAACCTCGTAGTTTGGGGTAAAAATCTCAAAACAAGTTGGTGAATTGATTGGTCCAAAAGCCTTAAGGTCTTTTGTTATCAAAGGGTGAAAACTCAACCAAACCACAAATCCACCATGTGAGGATGGCTTCAACATGCTAGTGAGGGGTTAACCCTATAATAAGCATGGAAGACTCATTGTCCATCACTAAGGATATAGGTGAGTATTACATCTACCACAAGGGTAACTCAAACCTAATAGCTACAGGTTATGAAAGATTTTAATTAAGAAAGTGGCCATTGGAACCACAAAAGACATTTGAATGGGTTATATTTACCAATTAGAAGTATATACAAAAATGGTCAAAGTTGACTTAAAAGTTCAATTCAAAATAAGTGTGATGAAAAGAAAGTTTGAAAATCAAAAGCATAAGGCTTAGGTTTCTAATGTTTAAAAACAAAGGTTAATTGTTTGCACAAAAGGTTTTGGCTTGGGTTAGAATGGAGAGAAGAAGAAGAATGGCTAAGTCCTAAGGAAAGCAAAAAGAGAAGGGATGAAGAAATAAAACCACAATGGAGTTCCTCTCTTGAGATCATATTGATGATCCAAGTAGCTCCCATCCTTTGGAATAAGAAAATCACAAAGCATAAGCAATCAAACAAGTCTCTTAAGAGATCCTCAATGTGTCTTGTATCTTTCACTTTGGATGAACATGACAATGGTCCTTCAATTGAGCTCATAGAATCCCTAGCACAAAAGCACACACATCAAAAGTTCCATGAAGTAAATCAAGAATGGACAAGAGTGAGTTTAGAGATTTGGTCCTTCTAATCCATCTTCACCATTAAGATCCTTTTACTCAAATTTTGCATAAGGAAAGGTCCTAGAATCTAAGTCCAATTCTCCATTTCTTTGCATAGGGGAAGTCCTAGAAACTAAGTCCATTTCTTTGCATTTGGTCCACAACAATCAAAATAAAACACAAGCACAATGATAATATATACAACTATGTGCTCAAGTGAGCAAAAGGCAAATGGCATTAACATTAACATGTGCTCAAGTGAGCAAAGAGAAAAGCAAATGGATAATATATGCAAGAATAGTAAATTGCATAAAAGTAAATTGCATAAAAGTAAATGTTAATTGTCAATAGTTAGTGTTAGTAGTTAGTGTGCCATAAGGCAAATTTAGCGCTATGTTAAGCAATCATAATTGGACTTATGTAGAAGTCACAACTATCTGAGGTCGGTCAATAATAATGTAGGCAACAAACACAAGTTAGGAGTCTTGATTAGTGAACCAAGTCCCAACAACTTGCCATGCCAAAAAGAAGAAGAGAATTGATCTTGTATCGGTTTAAGCCTTTTGCATGATTTAGAAAACAACATATCCTTAATGCAAAGCCATTCACTTGATCAATTGATCAAGATGAATTAGATTTGGATCAAGGAAGATTAAGTCTCCCTAATCAAAGGGAACAGGATTCCAAAGGGAGTAAATCCAATGGAAAGACTCGAGCTGACTCGAAGGTGCATGTGTTGGGGAATATGCCAACACAGCAACATTATCCACAATGGATACTTCGGATAAAAATCCGGACTCAGGTGAGGATAATCCACTAAGGGACCTCGCTGGGGATATCCAAAAAGGACTCTCCTGGGGAAGCAACAGGATGAGGTATTATCGGTTACTGGATAATAAGCTCAAGGAGACATGTGGTCGAAACACCGGTATGAGGGTGAAAGAACAACATGCTCGGGGAGAATGAATATCTAAGACCGGTATATGGGTGAGAGATATCAAACTTCCAAAACATCTGAGGAAGACCTAAAAAGGTATATTTCAACTCAGGAAAATCTGACTCCACAGGGGACAAAAAGTCATAATAGGGAGCAGAAGGAAGGAACACCAGGGATGCCGGCTACTGGGCATATAATAGGTGACCAACCAAAGCGTGGATTGGGGAATATTCCCAAAACACTCATCATCCGAAAAGAGGGCAAAAAGCAAACTCGATTAAAGGATGGATATTCGATTCCAAAACAGGGATACGAATCTTACTCAACTAGGGAAGAACAAAAGCTTCGACCAAAGAGTGCATGAGATATATTATCTATTACCGTCATAACGTAGATAATAGACTCGCATGGAAGATTATCCATAACCGGTTACTGGGTTAATAAAGGATAAATCGACCGTCAAAGAGAAAGGCATCGGGATACCGAAACCAGGGTAAACGAGAAATGACTCGCTGGGGATAAATTGCGTAATCAGAGCAATTATCCAGGCAAATAAGGGGATATGAACACCGAATATTGGATGAAGATACATGCCAAGAAGGGGATTACACCTACCAGATATTGGGTAGAAAACCACGGAAAAGTAACCGTCATCAACTTAGGATGAACAAAAAGGTTAACTCTCCAAAAGGGAGAAAATAGGGTTTACAACTATCGGTATAAGGGTAGAAAACCACAGACTCCGCCGGGGATAAGATGAATAATTACTGGCTACTGAGCAATTATTCATTTACACCACGGGGAAGCACAGGAAACAGTCGCAAGAGGCCAATTTAGGATCAAACCAAAGAGGCAGACTGAATCAAGACTCGTCCTAGAAAGGATATAACTCAATAGGGGAACCCATCCCAATATATGTGTTGGGAGGAAGCGAAAACAACCGTCGTCCACGAGGATATAACTCAGTGGGGAATGCGGAAAGAAAGGTAAACACTTTCTGCTTAAGGGGCTGACTCTACTTTGAGGGATCAGACATCAACATCTGTTTGGAAATATATTACCAACTAGCAGAGGAAAACAAACAAAAGATATATGGCAAGAAATGCAATATGAATACCCAAATGTTCGAAAATTATATGCACACATGCGTGTGGTTAATGTATGATGAATGCTGACAAACAGACATTTCTAACGCAAACAGGCTTCACAGGACTACAAACATCCAGTACTACATCTCAAGAGAGAAAGCCAGGACCACCGGAGAGTAATCAATCTGCCGGGAATCATAGATACCAGAAAGCAAAGACCTCCGCAGGGGATGAATCATCAGTCACAGCTGGGGAAACAGTTTATTACACAGGTAGAATCTGCCACCTAAGCAACTCTACTGGGGAATTCATCCGAGGGATAAAGGGAATCTGGGGATCAACCACTAAGTACCGTACCCACCAAGGAAATCACATCTGCTGAGGAGGAAAGGTTGTTCTCCTCCTGAAGGGGAAAGTGGTGAGTATCTCAACAAGCATACCACTCAGGGCTCCGGGGGAAGAAAATACAGTTGTGCCAAGAATATGAACAATTGTCTTACCCTATTGGAGATCATACCATCCTTGGGAGAGCACCGAAGATCTCCTAAGTATCTTTTTGTCGTTGTGAATGTTCACTTTGTTTAAAAAACAAGTTATGAAAAAAAAATCGTTTATTCAAAACAATGATATTTTCTCAATTTAAAACATGTGAAACATTTGTTGAATAGAAACAAATAAGAGTGCAAATAATTGGATAAAAGGCTCAAATTTATTTGATGGAATGGTAGTCTGCAAATGGCAGGACTCAATAGATCTTTACAAGTTTGAAATTGGTGATATATATTGGAAAAGGGCTACATTGAACATAATGACCATTTCTCCACCAATTCTGAATCCGATGTATTTGAAGCTTCAGTTGATGACGAATGAGCAAGAATCTCTGACAGATGACAGTTGTAGAGCAAAGTCTTGTCAGGATGCAGTGACTTGCCAAATCCCTAATTTTTGCCTAGATTGCCCCAGGATGAGGTACTCAATCTAGCGGGATACAAATATTCATTTTTTTATGTCTCTAACTTTTTCCTGGATCGCCCTTTCGGGTTTTCAATCCACCGAGACACTCATTTTTGCCTAAGCCGCCCTTTTGGGTTTTCAACTTAGCGAGCTATTCTGTTTTTGTTCTTAGGCGAAGTATTTCCTGACTGCATCTGAATTCACAGGACGAGTGAAATCCTCCCCATCCATAGTTGTAAGTATCAAAGCACCGCCTGAAAAGGCTCTCTTAACAACATATGGACCTTCATAGTTTGGAGTCCACTTGCCCCTGGAATCGGGCGCGAAAGACAAGAATTTCTTGAGCACAAGGTCACCTTCTCGGAACACGCGAGGCTTGACCTTTTTATCAAAAGCTTTCTTCATTCTCTGCTGATATAACTGACCATGGCACATGGCAGTCAATCTCTTCTCTTCTATCAAATTCAGGTGGTCATAACGACTTTGAACCCATTCAGCATCAGTCAACTTGGCCTCCATCAAGACTCTCATTGATGGGATCTCCACCTCTACTGGGAGTACAGCTTCCATGCTGTAAACAAGAGAGAAAGGGGTTACCCCTGTTGAAGTGCGGACAAATGTACGATATCCATGCAAAGCAAATGGCAGCATCTCATGCCAATCTTTGTACGTAACAACCATCTTCTGGATAATCTTCTTGATGTTCTTGTAAGCAGCTTCAACAGCCCCATTCATCTTGGGTCTGTAAGGAGAAGAATTATGATGTGCTATCTTGAACTCACCACACATCTCTTTCATCATCTTGTTGTTCAAGTTAGATCCATTATCAGTAATGATCTTGTCTGGCACACCATAACGGCATATGAGTTGATTCTTGATAAACCTCACGACCACCTGCCCGGTCACGTTTGCATTTGACGCCGCTTCAACCCATTTGGTAAAGTAATCAATTGCTACGAGAATAAATCTGTGTTCGTTGGACGCTTTCGGCTCTATCATGTCAATCATGTCAATTCCCCACATGGAGAAAGGCCATGGTGATGAAATCACATTCAGAAGTGTCGGAGGAATATGAATCTTATCCGCGTAAATTTGACACTTATGGCATTTCTTCACGTATTTGTAGCAGTCAGACTCCATTGTCAGCCAATAGTAGCCTGCTCTCAACATCTTTCTAGCCATGGCATGTCCGTTGGAATGAATACCAAACGAACCCTCATGAACTTCCGTCATCAACAGGTCTGCTTCGTGTCTATCCACGCATCTGAGCAAAACCATGTCAAAATTTCTCTTATAAAGCACTTCGCCATTGAGGTAGAAACTGCCTGACAATCTCCTCAAAGTCTTCCTATCTTTCACAGATGCCCCAGGCGGGTAAATATGGCTCTGAAGGAAACACTTGATATCATAATACTATGACTTATCATCTTTCGCCTCTTCTACTGCAAATACATGAGCTGGTCTGTCCAAGCGCATCACAATGATATTGGGAACTTCATTCCACAGTTTGACTACTATCATTGAAGCAAGTGTAGCAAGAGCGTCTGCCATCCGTTCTCGTCTCGAGGAATATGATGGAAGTCAACCTCAGTAAAGAACGTTGAAATCCTCCTTGCATAATCCCTGTAGGGAATAAGAACAGGCTGATTCGTTTCCCATTCACCCTTAATCTGATTAACAACGAGGGCCGAATCACCGTAAACATCAAGACGCTTGATTCTAAGATCAATACATTCTTCCAATCCCATAATACAGGCCTCGTACTCCGCCATATTATTCGTGCATTTGAAAGTTAGCCTTGTTGTAAAAGGAATATGTGTGCCCTGAGGAGTAATAATTACTGCCCCAATACCATTTCCATACTGATTTACAGCGCCATCTGTAATACCCCAAAATTTACCCTTCATTTTTCCTGGAAGCATACGCTTTACACCTCATGCATGCATTCATTTAGCATTTGCATTTCATCATGGCAATCGGAATCGAATCCAAGAAGCTTGCACATCATCCAGGACACTTTGTGGGCTCTATTTAGATGATCAGTCAACACAAGGGAAAGACTTGAGTTACTTCCAACAGGGGTCTATTCGTCAGTCAAAACGGAGCAAAGGTTTGTTCATGAGCTGTCATGCTCGCTAGGCGAAGCCCACGTGTTTTGAAAAAAAAACGAAAAAAAAACGAAAAACGGAAAAATAAAATAAAATAAAATAAATAAATAAAAGAAAAAGTCTTGGACTTGGACCTCTCTCATTTGAGCCCACAGGTCCACAAAAATCAGGTTATAAATTCAGAGTTTCAGTGAAACAAAAGGCCATTCTATTCCTGTTACCCTGGCTGGAAAAAGATAGTGAGAGAAGAGCTAACAGAGTTCAGAGCAGCCTCCAAACCCTGAAGGGAACTCAACTGCACAGAATCACCTCTGCCTCACATAAACCCTAAAGATTGTTTTGTAAGCCTCACGGGTGCAACTCAATTTCAATCAAGCTCTCCAATCAGGTTTGCCCTTATTCCCATTACCTTTGAGCTTTGAATTTGAATACTCTGAATGTTTGAGGTATTATGGGTGAATTTGATACCCTTTTGATGCATGTCTTTTTTGTGAATTTTAATGGCATGATTCATGTGGTTACATTTTGATTTGGGGGCAACCCTTGATTACCCTATTTTTTTGTCTCTAACCTGTTTGTTGAGTTTTTGTGAGGGCTCACATGACTTTTGCAGGGATAACTTGCGTGGTTTTCCAATTTATTTGTGGGATACCCCCTGGAGGTTCATTCTGGTTACCTGTACTGACCCATTTTCCATGATGATGTTAGCTTGGAGGGATCTCAGGGTTTATCATTCCTTTAATTGCTGTTACCTCGGATCTTCATCTGTGTGGTACCTTTTACATTTTTCCCGCATTTTACTGCTTTCCTAGCTGGAAGACCTCGATAGGAGGCAATGTTTTTGTGTTTACTTTATGCAGGTTCCTTTGTCTAGGACTCTTTTTGCATGAGCATCCCAAACCCTAACCCTTCATTGATTTTTCTTCTCCTAAACACACGTTTACTCCTTCTACTACAGGCGAGTAAGTCTCCAAAGGTCGAGCATCCGGTAGATTGCGTAGTAACGTCGTTCGTCCAAAACCCAATCCATAACCCCGTAGTTAGCCGAACTACGGCTTGCTCTGATTCTCATTCCAGATGAGATACGTAGGCATAAGACGCGATGTCTTAGCGAGAACACACCCCCCTAACCCATAGGTCAGCCGAGCTACGAAGACTCTGATTCTCATATTCAGATGAGATACGTATGCAGTGGATGCGTCATCCACGCGAGTCATTTTCATTTAACCCCTTTTTTTAGTAAACAGCACAAGATAAACTCACACCCTTTAGACAAGAACTACAAAAGTGGATCCCGTAGAGTACTACGGATGCATAGGGGTGCTAATACCTTCCCTTCGCATAACCGACTCCCGAACCCAAGATTTGGTTGCGAGACCTCGTCTTTTCCTTTCCTCTTTTTAGGTTTACTTCGAGCGTTTCCTTTCCCTCCTTTGGGATAAATAACGCACGGTGGCGACTCTTCTGTCATTTTCTTTCGCCGGTTGTTTTTTTGCACACTGTATTTTTCAGGTTGCGACAGCTGGCAACTCTGCTGGGGACCCGGTTTCCCTAAGCGAGTCCCTCATAGCTTTGTAGTTTGTTTGTTTATTGGGTGTTCATGCTTTTGTACAGTTATTTATTTACCTGCTTTACCTTATTGCATTGTGTACATATCATTGTTGTATCTGTTGGCTGGCTATGGCTACTTGTGATCTTTGTGAGATGAGTTCTATACCCGAACTCGAGTGCACTTAGGATAGGAGAATGGCATAGTCTTGTCGACTTGTGTGGAGTTATTCCTTAGCAAGTTGACTTGCAAGCCCATTCACTTGGTGGAGGTCATGTTGAGATCAATAATGTCACACAAGTAAGTTGTGGTTAGACATTACTTTTTCCAATATAGACCTTAGAAGCCGAGGACCTTAGTTTACCAAACCCATCTTGGCCTATTCGTAGGACGTAGTGCGAAAGTCGTTCAAGTGTAAGATTTGATACGATTGTTACGCGATACTACACTCATAAGAGTCTCTCTTGAGAATATTTTTGGAATACGTGTAGTCGTTCCTCCAATAATATCCGAAAGATGGGATTATGACTATGGGAACCTTTTGTAGAACATGTTTGGCAGGTTTAAACCTTAGTACACTCCTTTTGGGTGGTTCTTAACCTAAACTTCATGCTCGTGACTTGCAACAAACCCTTGATTCATGGTTGATCCGATCAGGTGTCCTTAATATCAACGAAACTTGGGTGTTGATAATGTGTAAACCATAATCCACCAAAATGGGTGGTTGATATTAAGGATAACATGATCCATCCCATGACCTTTGTTTGGTGTGCTCTTAATTTCTCTCCAGACAGTGCAACCTGACAGATGTTCAAGCAGATACAGCGATCCCGATTCCTATGCCACTGCACTGCATTCACATCATTTTGCATCACATCATTTTGCATTCATAATCATTCACACATGTTTATCCATTTCTGTGGGGTTTATATCTTCTACTTGATTCTAGTCGGAATTTTCTTGGTTCTCATCAACGACTTAGTTTTTTTTTTACATCGTTTATCTATTGAGAGACTGGAATCAAGGGGGTAGAATACCTTTGGAATTGATAAACATGTCATTGCATTAACATATTCATTAGCATGTCTTGCATAACAGGTACCGCCACAGTGTTCTCAATTTGTTTGGTGTTCCATCAGCAGGATAGCTGACCCAGGCATTCACCGGTACGGTACCCGCAGAAACCAACAGAGAGTAATGGAAAGCCTACAGGCAGAGTTCGCCGAGATGAAAATCCGCCTGAATCAATTCATGGATGTGGTTCAAGGGGTGGCTCAGGGACAGCAAGAGCTCAGGCAGATGATACAGAGGAATCCCCCTGCTCAACCAGAGACGGTGGTTGATCCTCCAGTTGGAGAGGCTAACGGACCCAATGGACCGGGGCCTATCCCAATCCTACATGTCACCTCCGATTAACAGCCCATTCATGATGATCAGGACGATCAGTTCCCCTTGCTGCAGGAAGACTTTGGTATGGGTCATGGTGTGGACCCCATGTTTAGAAGATTGGAAGAGAGGTTGAAGGCAGTGGAAGGACAGAATCCTCTGGGAGTAGATGTTGCTGACTTGGGGCTGGTCCCAGGTGTGAGAGTGCCACCGAAATTCAAGGTCCCGATATTTGACAAATACAATGGCAACTCTTTCCTGAAGACCCATGTGCAAGCCTATTTCCATAAAATGGTTGCATACTCCGATGACGAAAAGTTGCTTATGTACTTTTTCCAGAACAACCTAGCTGGGGCATCCCTGGAATGGTATATGAGGCTGGACAGAGCCCACATCTGTTGCTGGAGGGATTTGGCTGAGGCTTTCGTGAAGCAGTATCAGTATAATGCGGACATGGCTCTGGACAGAACTTAACTTCAGAATCTGTCTCTTAAAAGAATGAGTGCTTCAGAGAATACGCTCAACGCTGGAGAGAAACAGCTTCCCGTGTTCAACCTCCTATGTTGGAGAAGGAAATGGCTAACATGTTCATGAACACTCAGCCAGGACCTTACTTGGAGCGCCTGGTGGGTTGCAATGCCTCCAATTTTGCTGATGTAGTCTCTACCGGAGAGAGGGTGCAGAATTACCTGAGGACATACAAGACCCAGAGTGGAGGTAGATCCTCATCAGGGGTGAAGAAGCTGTTCATTCAGGGACAGAAAAGGAGAGAAGGGGATGCAAGTGCCATATCTTCTTATCAGAACAGGGATAACCGGAGGAATAACTTTCAGAACTATCATCAGCAACCGTATGCTGTGGTTGTGACCATTCCAGCTGCAGCACCACTACAACAACAACAACCACAGCGTCAACCAGCTCAGTACCAACCACAACAACCGGGTAGCATACCCGCCTATCAACCGAGGCCAAGGACGATGGACCGGCATTTCGACACTCTTCCAATGTCGTACGCTCAGTTGCTTTCTAGTCTTCAACAACTACAACTTGTGCAGTTACGCACTCTGGCTCCTCCCGTTGGCAGGCTTTCGGCGGGTTACGACGCCAACGCTAGGTGTAGCTTCCACTCTGGGGCACCTGGCCACAATATTGAGAACTGCAAAGCTTTTAAGCACGTAGTTCAGGACCTCATTGATTCAAAGGCCGTTAACTTTGCACCAGCTCCTAATGTCGTCAACAATCCCATGCCCCAGCATGGTGGAGCCAACGTTAACATTGTTGAAGGAGAAGTCAAATTAGTCTCTGCGGTCAACAATGAAGATGGGGATAGTGATTGCGACATCGATAACTGGGTGCGTTCGAGGATCCCGGGTGAAGTTCTCAACAACTGGTCTTCTGAGGAGATTGTCCAAGCCACTTGTCTGGAGGAGTAATTTTCTTTGTTTATTCATGCATATCCAAGTCTTACGTTCCGCCAAGGCGTAATGACTCATTGTAGGGCTCATCTATGTGACACTTTCATTTTTTATCATAAATAAAGGACGTCTTTTTGCATTCAAATATTTCGTTCCCTGTCTTTCTATTTTTGCAGTTTTTCAAAAAAAAAATGGCAATGTTTTGTTTAGTTTCCACTTTTTTTTTTCACACTCATAAGCATATACCATCACTCATGCAGATGCACATCACCGGATCCTATTGATAACGGTTCTGCTATGGCTCGCTTCGACTTTAAAAATCCAATCTTTCAAGCTGAAGAAGAGGGTGATGAAGACTGTGAACTCCCTGAAGAACTTACCAGGTTATTAAAACAAGAGGAAAGGGTCATTCAACCGCATTAAGAGTCTGTTGAAGTGATTAATCTCGGCACCGAGGACGCCAAGAGAGAAATCAAGATAGGGGATGCTTTGGAAGACAATGTGAAGAAGGGGTTGATTGAATTGCTGCAAGAGTATGTTGACATCTTCGCTTGGTCTTATCAGGACATGCCAGGGCTTGACACAGACATCGTGGTACATCGCTTGCCGCTCAAAGAAGGTTGTCCTCCGGTCAAGCAGAAGCTCAGAAGAACAAGACCAGAGATGGCTGTCAAGATAAAGGAAGAAGTGCAAAAACAGTTGGATGCAGGGTTTCTAGCAGTCACAAATTATCCGCCATGGGTTGCAAATATCGTTCCAGTACCTAAGAAGGATGGAAAGGTACAGATGTGTGTTGACTACCGGGATCTGAACAGGGCTAGTCCTAAAGATGATTTCCCCTTACCTCACAATTACGTTTTGGTGGATAACACGACTCAGTTCTCGGTATCCTCCTTCATGGATGGCTTTTCTGGCTATAATCAAATTAAGATGGCACCAGAAGACATGGAGAAGACAACATTCATAACCCCATGGGGCACCTTCTGCTACAAGGTGATGTCGTTTGGTCTGAAAAATGTCGGAGCAACATATCAGCGAGCGATGGTGACTCTGTTCCATGATATGATTCATCATGAAATCGAGGTTTATGTTGATGATATGATTGCCAAATCTCAGACAGAAGAAGAACATTTGGTGAATTTGCAGAAACTGTTTGAGCGCTTGAGGAAATTCAAGCTGAGGCTTAATCCGAACAAGTGTACTTTTGGGGTGAGATCTGGAAAACTACTGGGTTTTGTTGTTAGTAGAAAAGGGATTGAGGTGGATCCGGCCAAAGTGAAAGCGATACAGGAAATGCCTGAGCCAAGAACAGAGAAACAAGTCAGTGGTTTCTTAGGGAGGTTGAACTACATTGCAAGGTTCATCTCTCACCTAACAGCCACGTGTGAGCCAATATTCAAATTGTTGAGAAAAGATCAGGCTATCAGGTGGAATGATGATTGTCAAAGGGCTTTCGAGAAGATAAAAGAGTATTTGCAGAATCCCCCTATCCTTGTGCCTCCGGTCCCAGGGAGACCTCTGATTATGTATTTGACAGTACTAGACAATTCCATGGGTTGTCTTCTCGGTCAACACGATGAGACAGGTATGAAAGAGCATGCCATCAACTACCTGAGTAAGAAATTCACAGATTGCGAGTCGAGATACTCAATGCTTGAAAAAACATGTTGTGCACTTGCATGGGCTGCTAAGCGATTGAGACAATACATGTTGTCTCAGACAACCTTACTGATCTCCAAAATGGATCCAGTCAAGTATATATTTGAGAAGCCGGCTCTCACCGGAAGAGTTGCTCGTTGGCAAATGGTGCTGACAGAGTACGACATCCAGTATACTCCCCAGAAAGCCATCAAGGGGAGTATTTTGTCAAACTATCTTGCTCAACAGCCGGTTGAAGATTATGAGCCGATGAAGTTTGATTTTCCAGATGAAGACATCATGTTCCTCAAGATGAAAGACTGGGAAGATCCAGTTGTTGAAGAGGGACCTGATCCAAACGAAAAGTGGACTTTAATGTTTGATGGGGCCGTCAACGCCAGAGGAAGTGGAATTGGTGTTGTCATTACAACTCCGAAAGGTGCCCACATGCCTGTCACCGCTCGTCTGACTTTCGAGTGCACCAATAATGAAGTTGAGTATGAAGCCTGTATCTTGGGTATTGAGCAAGCCATTGATTTGAGAATCAAGACTTTGGACATCTTCGAAGATTCAGCTCTGGTAATCAATCAAGTGAATGGTGATTGGAACACTCTCCAGCCTACTCTGGTCCCCTACAGAGATTACACGAGAAGACTGTTGACTTTCTTCACAACAGTAAAGATGTATCATATACCTCGTGATGAGAACCAGATGGCAGATGCTCTTGCTACTCTATCCTCCATGATCACGGTGATCCGTTGGAACCATGCTCCCAAGATCGACGTGATGCGCCTTGATAGGGTCGCGTATGTGTTTGCTGCAGAACTGGTAGTTGATGACAAGCCCTGGTATCACGACATCAAGTGCTTTCTAAAGAATCAAGAGTACCCTGCAGAGGCATCCAACAATGATAGAAAGACTTTGAGAAGATTGGCAGGCAGTTTCTTCTTGAACAAAGACGATGTTCTGTATAAGAGGAACTTCGACATGGTTTTGCTCAGATGCGTGGACAGACACGAAGCAAACATGTTAATGCATGAAGTTCATGAAGGCTCCTTCGGTACTCATGCCGGCGGACATGCAATAGCTAAGAAATTGTTGAGAGCAGGTTATTACTGGATGACCATGGAATCTGATTATTTCAAATATGCTCGGAAGTGCCATAAATGCCAGATTTATGCTGATAAAGTGCATGTGCCTCTGAATCCTTTGAATGTGATGTCTTCGCCGTGGCCTTTCGCTATGTGGGGAATCAATATGATTGGAAAGATTGAGCCTACCGCTTCCAATGGGCATCGCTTCATCCTTGTTGCCATCGACTATTTCACCAAGTGGGTCGAAGCAGCGTCATTTGCGAAGGTCACCAGACATGTGGTTGCCCGATTCATCAAGAAAGAAATCATTTGTCGCTATGGGATTCCCGAAAGAATCATTACTGATAATGGTTCTAATCTCAACAACAAAATGATGAAGGAGTTGTGTCAGAACTTCAACATTCAGCATCACAATTCTTCCCCTTACCGCCCTAAGATGAACGGCGTTGTTGAGGCAGCAAATAAGAACATAAAGAAGATTGTGCAGAAGATGGTCGTTACATACAGAGATTGGCATGAGATGCTACCCTTCACCTTGCATGGGTACCGTATTTCAGTACGTACATCGACCGGGGCAACCCCTTACTCCCTTGTGTATGGTATGGAAGCAGTCCTACCTGTTGAAGTGGAGATTCCTTCTCTAAGAGTCCTGTTGGATGTCAAGTTAGACGAAGCTGAATGGATTCGGACAAGGTTCAGTGAGTTGAGTCTTATCTAAGAGAAGCGAATGGCAGCCATTTGTCATGGGCAATTGTATCAGAGTCGGATGAAGAGAGCCTTTGATTAGAAAGTGCGTCCTCGATGCTTCCAGGTCGGAGATTTGGTGTTGAAAAGGATCCTTCCTCCTCAGACAGATTACAGGGGCAAGTGGACTCCTAACTATGATGGATCGTATATTGTCACCAAGGTTTTTGATGGTGGGGCCTTAATGCGTGCAACGATGGATGGTGAAAACTTCACTTCCCCGGTGAACTCAGACGCAGTTAAAAAATACTTCGCATAAAATAGACCCGTTGGACAGTAAAAAGAATAGTCCAGGCAAAAATGGGCATCCCGGCGAACCAAGAAAATGAAAAAGGTTCGGGAAAAAAATTAGGGATTAAAAGTGAAAAGATTGTACACCCGGTAAGTTGAAAACCTGAAAAGGCAACTTAGGCAAAAATGGGTATCCCGATGGATTGAAAACCCGAAAAGGGCGATCCAGGCAAAAGTTAGGGATTAAGCGAATGATTGCGTTCTGAGTAGTTCTGAATCTCATCTCGTGTCAATGACTGGAAACTTTTGAAGGATAGGAAACAGTCCAACCACTCTTTCAGAAAGCTGATCATCTGGAGGATCTTGAAGACGAGCAAGTCATAGCAGAATTGGAACCCAATAGAAATCCATTTCACATTGCCATTAGATTAATGTCTGTTTTTATCTGTTGTGCGATTACCTCTTTCCAGGGATGGCTACCTGATGTAAATGCCTATTCAGAGGTCGTTCAATCAATAAAATCATGTTATTCAGTATATCTCTGTTTTCATTTTCATTTTTCTGTTTTGTTTGCAAAAATGACGTCCGAATTTTTTGATAAACATTGCATCATGACACATAAGAGCTTTACAGGTACATGCTTAATAAACATTTAAAATTGATGTAAATTTTAAGTGCTTTGGATCGTCTATTCAGAACAGGTACCCTCGGGGCATGTCCTTAAAATCCCCTGCAGATGATCGTGAATGTTTTCCTCAGTGAAGTCACCAACAGACGAATTCGGTATCTTATCCCTGCAGAGCTGATCAGAGCGTTGGATTCTTCAATCCCCAGCAGGTTCTCACCACTGTACCTCCCCCCAAGCGGTGGTTTCAGATTATACACTCCCCAGCGGAGTTGACAGTGCCAGACTGTATCTTCCCAGCAGAAGCGGCTGCTCCTCAGAGTTCAAGGCCAGATCGATAATCCCAATGCCAGATCCATGGTTTCTTTCCTTGAAGCAGAACCTCGGTACCGTATCGGTGTTTGCTTCCCCTGCTGAGTCATCTCTCACAGATCATGGTTGCCATAACCACTATAGCTTTCCCCAACAACAGGTTTTTAGTGTCGTTCTCTCCCCAGTCAGAATCTCGGTATTTCATCATTGCTAGAACATCGTGTGGCGGGTCATTTCCCCACAGAATTCTTTGCGCTGTGCATCTCCAGCAGCCTTGCCAGGGTCCAGAAGATGGTGATCATTTCCCCAGCAGATCCCCTTGCCTCAGCTTGACATTCTGCCCAGCATTTTGCATCCCTGCATGTAGAATCATATTGCATTGCACCCTCCCAAATCGCGTAGCATTTCCATTTTCATGGAGCATTACGCCATTGAAAAATTCAAACATACGCATGTAAGCATAAAACATTCTCGGTATCCCAGGTGATAAGCCAGAAATTGTTTCCAGTACTCAGACTGAAGATTGTTCATGACTTGCCTTTGTTATCCCCAGCAAGTGTCATTGGCCCATGCGCCGCCTCTATTATCGTTCCCTATTTCTGCCGATGCTGACAGGCATGAAGTTTCCGGTATTCAGACCGAAGTGGCATTCAGGCCAGTTTTCCGATGTTCAAATCGAAGAAGTTTCCGACGTTCAGGTTGATGCAACTTGTGGCGTTCAGGCAGTTTTCCGATGTTCAGATCGAAGAAGTTTCCGAAGTTCAGGTCGATGCAACTTGTGGCGTTCAGGCCAGTTTTCCGATGTTCAGATCGAAGAAGTTTCCGACGTTCAGGTCGATGCAACTTGTGGCGTTCAGGCCAGTTTTTTGATGTTCAGATCGAAGAAGTTTCCGACGTTCGGGTCGATGCAACTTGTGGCGTTCAGGCCAATTTTTCGATGTTCAAATCGAAGAAGTTTCCGATGTTCAGGTCGACGCAACTTGTGGCATTCAGGCCAGCCTCTCGGTGTTCAGACCGATATTAATAATCTCATATCTTCCGATGTTCAGATCGAAGTCATTTCCAGTATTCAGACTGATGAGCGGCATTCGGGCCGTGGTTATTTCTGTGTTACCATTTATTTTGGTATCCAGGTTAACATTCTTTATCGGTATTCAGACTGATGAGCGGCATTCAGGCCGTGGTTATTTCTGTGTTACCATTTATTTTGGTATCCAGGTTAACATTCTTTTTCGGTATTCAGACTGACTCTCACCGTACCAGACGGATTCTTCTTTCAAGACCACCTCTTTTCCGATTCTGACAGGCATTGTTACTTCACTTCACTTCAGTGCAAATTTTTGGGCTTTTATTGTATTCAATCCCTTGATACCTCGAAAGCACGAAAGCCGCTGCTATCTTCTTTCCAGGTCTCTAGTTGATTGAATAGGGGCAGCTGTAATACCCCAAAATTTACCCTTCATTTTTCCTGGAAGCATACGCTTTACACCTCATGCATGCATTCATTTAGCATTTGCATTTCATCATGGCAATCGGAATCGGATCCAAGAAGCTTGCACATCATCTAGGACACTTTGTGAGCTCTATTTAGATGATCAGTCAACACAAGGGAAAGACTTGAGTTACTTCCAACAGGGGTCTATTCGTCAGTCAAAACGGAGCAAAGGTTTGTTCATGAGCTGTCATGCTCGCTAGGCGAAGCCCACGTGTTTTGAAAAAAAAAAAAAAAAAAAAACGAAAAACGGAAAAATAAAATAAAATAAAATAAATAAATAAAAGAAAAAATCTTGGACTTGGACCTCTCTCATTTGAGCCCACAGGTCCATAAAAATCAGGTTATAAATTCAGAGTTTCAGTGAAACAAAAGGCCATTCTATTCCTGTTACCCTGGCTGGAAAAAGATAGTGAGAGAAGAGCTAACAGAGTTCAGAGCAGCCCCCAAACCCTGAAGGGAACTCAACTGCACAGAATCACCTCTGCCTCACATAAACCCTAAAGATTGTTTTGTAAACCTCACGGGTGCAACTCAATTTCAATCAAGCTCTCCAATCAGGTTTTCCCTTATTCCCATTACCTTTGAGCTTTGAATTTGAATACTCTTAATGTTTGAGGTATTATGGGTGAATTTGATACCCTTTTGATGCATGTCTTTTTTGTGAATTTTAATGGCATGATTCATGTGGTTACATTTTGATTTGGGGGCAACCCTTGATTACCCTATTTTTTTGTCTCTAACCTGTTTGTTGAGTTTTTGTGAGGGCTCACATGACTTTTGCAGGGATAACTTGCGTGGTTTTCCACTTTATTTGTGGGATACTCCCTAGAGGTTCATTCTGGTTACCTGTACTGACCCATTTTCTTTGATGATGTTAGCTTGGAGGGATCTCAGGGTTTATCGTTCCTTTAATTGTTGTTACCTCGGATCTTCATCCGTGTGGTACCTTTTACATTTTTCCCGTATTTTACTGCTTTCCTAGCTGGAAGACCTCGATAGGAGGAAATGTTTTTGTGTTTACTTTATGCAGGTTCCTTTGTCTAGGACTCTTTTTGCATGAGCATCCCAAACCCTAACCCTTCATTGATTTTTCTTCTCCTAAACACACGTTTACTCCTTCTACTTCAGGCGAGTAAGTCTCCAAAGGTCGAGCACCCGGTAGATTGCGTAGTAACGTCGTTCATCCAAAACCCAATCCATAACCCCGTAGTTAGCCGAACTACGGCTTGCTCTGATTCTCATTCCAGATGAGATACGTAGGCATAAGACGCGATGTCTTAGCGAGAACACATCCCCCTAACCCATAGGTCAGCCGAGCTACGAAGACTCTGATTCTCATATTCATATGAGATACGTATGCAGTGGATGCGTCATCCGCGCGAGTCATTTTCATTTAACCCCTTTTTTTAGTAAACAACACAAGATAAACTCACACCCTTTAGACAAGAACTACAAAAGTGGATCCCGTAGAGTACTACGGATGCGTAGGGGTGCTAATACCTTCCCTTCGCATAACCGACTCCCGAACCCAAGATTTGGTTGCGAGACCTCGTCTTTTCCTTTCCTCTTTTCAGGTTTACTTCGGGCGTTTCCTTTCCCTCCTTTGGGATAAATAACGCACGGTGGCGACTCTTCTGTCATTTTCTTTCGCCGGTTGTTTTTTCGCACACTGTATTTTTCAGGTTCCGACACCATCAAATACCATACTCCATTTAGAACCAGGCTCTGGCCCTTCATCAAGTGTAGGTTCATCGCAATCTTTCATTTTCAAATACAGAATCTCCTCATCTGGGAAGTCATACTGAACTGACTGATAATCTTCAATAGGCTGATGTGCCACGTGGTCAGCCAAGATACTACCTTTAACAGCCTTCTGAGCTCGATACTCAATATCATACTCAGACAACAGCATCTGCCAACGGGCAATCCTCCCTGTTAAAGCAGGCTTCTCGAAGATATACTTGATTGGATCCATTCGGGATATCAACCAAGTTGTATGATTCAACATATACTGGCGTAAGCGCTTAACAACCCAAGCCAAAGCACATCATGTCTTCTCAAGCATTGAGTATCGAGACTCACAATCAGTGAACTTCTTACTTAGGTAGTAAATAGCATACTCCTTCTTCCCTGATTCGTCTTGCTGACCAAGGACACAACCCATTGAGTCTTCGAGAACAGTCAGATATATGATCAAAGGTCTTCCTTCTATAGGCGGAGACAGAATTGGAGGCTCAGACAGATACTCTTTAATACTATCAAAGGCTTTCTGGCAATCCTCGGTCCAGTCATGGGACTGATCTTTCTGGAGGAGCTTGAATATTGGCGCACATGTGGGAGTCATGTGTGATATGAATCTGGAAATATAATTCAAGCGGCAAAGAAAACCTCAGACTTGCTTCTCAGTTTTGGGCGCAGGCATCTCTTGTATTGCTTTGACCTTCGCAGGATCAACCTTAATACCTCTTTCACTAACAATAAAGCCCAGTCAACCTTGATCTGATTATATCCGTAAAATCCGTCCATAAACAAGAAGACATTGAATTTAGCTGTATTATCTACCAACATATCAATGTGTGGTAGAGGGAAATCATCTTTCGGACTAGCTTTATTCAAGTCTCTATAGTCCACACACATTCGGACTTTCCCATCTTTCTTAGGCACGGGCACAATATTGGCCACCCATTGAGGATATGTAGAAGTCACCAGAAACCCCGTATCAATTTGCTTCTGAACTTCTTCTTTGATCTTCACTGCCATATCAGTATGAGTTCTTCTGAGCTTCTGCTTCACAGGCATGCACTCAGGCTTTAAAGGTAAGAAATGTTGCATAATATCAGTATCTAGACCAGGCATGTCTTCATATGACCATGCGAAGACATCGACATATTCTCGTAGCAACTCAATCAACCCCTTCTTAACAGACTCTTCCAGGAGTGCCTCGATCTTCACTTCTCGCACACAATCTTCAGACCCCAAGTTGACTGTTTCTAAATTCTCAAGATGCGGCTAAATGATCTTCTCTTCATGCTCAAGTAGACGGGTAATCTCGTCAAGAATCTCTTCAACATCATCCTCTTCCTCCTCAAATACAGGGAATTCAAAATTGGGAGATGGTGTTGGATCATTATGTTCAATGGGTTTGATCAACCTGCATAATGATTTTGGATATGAAAAGCTTTAGAAATCAAACAAGGCAAATTATTATGCAAATGAAAAGATTGATTTTATTCTATTTTTAGGGTTTTATGTGATCACCAATTTCATGCAAAAAGCGAAAAGGGAAAATAATTGGAAAAACAAACATTTAACATGAATTTATTGAATGAAAATATCATTGTATTTATGTTGCCAACAATGTCATCACTCCTCCTTTTGGCATGGGAGAAGGGTTTTTAAACAAAGTGATCATTACGTTGACTTGTGGATAATTGTAGGAATATCCACAGCGACCCAATTGTTGCAGACCCCTCCAGGGATGATGAAATTGCCAGAATCCTCTGTATCTTCTTCCAAGACAGCAGCAACTTCTTCATCCTGACCGGTGTGAATAAAGCCTCCACTCTTGAATAGCCCTCTAGTGTTGAAAACCCCAGAGGAAAAGCCTATGCCAGCCCGAGACTTTTTGTCTTCTAGCTCAATCATTTTTCCTAAACCAGCAGTTGCACCACGCTCAATGGCCAACTTTGCATCTTTGTAGGAAGCAAATGAAGGAGTTCTCTTCTCAATAGGCTCAGCTATATATAAAGCTTGGAAAGGAGTTCCAACTTCATCTTCAACATCTATGTACGAGAAGGAAGACAGATGGCTAACTAGGAGATCCTTTTCTCCCCCTACCACTACCAGCTTCTTATTCTTCACGAATTTCAGTTTCTGGTGTAGGGTGGACGTCACGGCGCCTGCCTCGTGAATCCATGGTCTGCCTAAGAGACAGCTATACGACGGGTGGATATCCATAACCTGGAAGGTAATCTGGAAATCACTTGGTCCGATCTTGATTGGGAGATCAACTTCCCCAATCACTATTTTACGCGACCCATCGAAAGCTTTCACAACAATTCCACTCTGCCTCATGGGAGGCCCTTGATAAGACAGTTTTGAAAGAGTGGTTTTTGGCAATACGTTCAGTGATGACCCAGTGTCCACCAGCACATTGGACATGGCGTCGTCTCTGCAGTTCATAGATATATGTAGAGCCAAGTTGTGGTCTCTTCCCTCCTCAGGGAGATCAGAGTCGCAAAAGCTCAAGTTGTTACAAGCGGTAATGTTTGCAACAATGCTATCGAATTGTTCTATTGTGACATCATGATCTACATATGCCACATCCAATACCTTCTGTAGTGCCTCTCTATGTGGTTCTGAATTCAAGAGCAAAGATAACACCGATATCTTGGATGGTGTTTGTAGAAGTTGGTCTACAACATTGTACTCACTTTTCTTGATGAGCCTCAACATCTCATCACAGTCTTCTTTCACATTGCCGCTCGGGCCAACAGAAGTAGGAGTTATCAATGTAAAGGAGGACTTAACAACAGGTGCCGGATTCGGGGTGCTCACAGCATTCGCAATTGGGCGTTCAACAAAACCAGCATTAGCCTGGGGCTTGGGAGGTGTTGAAAACACACGACCACTGCGTGTCAGACCACTAACGTCGGCAATATTCACCACAGATGAAGAAGGCAAAGACACTTCTTTCCCACCTTCCACTACTACAGCATTGTAGCGATAGGGAACTGCCTTTTCGAAAGAATACGGCACAGGACCGACGGGCTTAATGACAAGAACAGGAGAAGCCTTTTGCTTGCTACCATCATACTTGACGATAACAGGCTCGGGCATCCGGAAAACTGGGGAAATTACGTTGACCTCAGGCTCATCTTCGTCAACATTCCTATTCTGAAGAATCTCAATGACTCGTTCATCCAGCATTTCCTAAATATCCTTGCGCACCTAGCGACAATCCAATCGGTTAACAGAGCATACTCGGCATCTATCATGGTCGTGCTCATAATGACTGTAATCACATAGCAGACGATGCATTTCGACAAGAGACTGTCGAATATGACTGACATATTTGACTTTGTACTTGCCAGGGCAGCCCTAGACCATGTTGACAGATTTCCCATGCTCGGGCAATGGGTTCTTCTTCACGTTAGGACCTACGTCCTCGAAACATAGAATGCCACACCTCACAAGGTCCTGAACCTTGGTCTTCAAAGGGTAACAATTCTCCACGTCGTGGCCGGGAGCACCAGAATGATAAACACAATGCAATTCGGGCTTGTACCACCACTGAGGGTTAGCAGGTATAGCCGGTGGATCTCTCGGAGTAATCAACTTCCTCTCTATCAAAGAGGGATATAACTCTGCGTACGTCATCAGAATAGGATCGAAGGTGACCCTTTTCCTCTCGTAACTCGTGCTAGTTTGATTATTGTTTTGAGGCTGGTAGGCCTATTGCTGCGGACGGTGTTGTTGTTGCTGATATTGCGGATACGGTTGCTGATTGTTGTTGTGATGCTGATACTATTGATTGTCTCTGAAAACAGGTGTTATATGAGCCACTTGGTGCTGGTTACCGGCGGGACGCACGGTCTTCCTCTTCACCGAGGGTCTTCTAGGTTTCACATGGGAGGTCACAGCGTGTGCCTCTCCATCTTTCTTCCTGGCAAACGCCCCATAACATTTGGCAGAAGAGCCTTCTTCTCTGGTCAGACGCCCTTCTATGACCCCTTCTTCTAGACGCATCCCCATATTCACCGTCTCGGTGAAGTCAGAAGGAGCGCTAGCGATCATCCGCTCATAAAAGAATGAACTCAAGGTCTTCAGAAAGATCTTGGTCATTTTCTTCTCTTCTAGCGGAGGCACGATCTGCGCTGCCACCTCTCGCCACCTCTGGGCGTATTCTTTGAATGTTTCCTTGTCCTTCTGGGACATGGCCCTCAATTGATCTCTATCGGGAGCCATATCCACATTATACTTGTACTGTCTGACGAAGGCCTCGCCAAGGTCGTTGAAGGATCGGATGTTCGCGTTGTCTAACCCCATATACCATCTCAGGGCAGCACCAGACAAATTGTCCTGAAAGTAGTGAATGAGCAATTGATCATTATCGGTTTGAGTTGACATCTTCCTGGCGTACATGACCAGGTGGTTGAGAGGACAAGTATTTCCCTTGTATTTTTCGAAGTCAGGGACCTTGAATTTTACAGGGATCTTCACATTGGGGACCAAGCACAGTTCGGCAGCAGACTTGCCAAAAAGATCCTTTCCTATGAGAGTCTTCAATTCCTTGCGAAGCTCAAGAAATTGATCGTTCATAGCGTCCATCTTCTCATAGACATCTGGACCCTCAGACGGCTTAGAATGATAGATGGTGTCGTCTACTCTGGGTATAGTATGTACGACAGGAGGAGGAACAGCAAGGATCGGGCTAGATGTCGGCATAGAAGCAAAGGTTGGAGCAGGACCTTCAGGCATAAAATTGGGAGGCATCCCCCACGGAAACCCGGTTGGCATGGCTGTCGGAGCAAAGTGTGCACTGGCTGCAGGCACAGTTGAGGAAACAATCTCGGAGATAACTGTCCTCTGGGGAGGAGTTGAAGGTGTCGGAGAGGACTGGCTCTGGGCAGCCAAGAATGATTCCATTAAGGCACTCAGTCTGGCCACTTCCTCTTTGAGTTCTCGGTTCTCTTGCTCTAGATGATCCATCAGTCTTGAGATGTTGGCTCTAGTGTAGTACCGGTGAGTCAGCTTGTCTTCAAAATAAATGAAGAGCACAGAGTTAGACCACAGGACAAGAGACCGGAAACAAAACCTGCTTATGCACATGATGCATGCAATGCTTGTGCACATGATTTGTTTTTATTTCAAAGGAACTCTAGGGTTTTATTTGCAAATTTTTGGAAATATTAAACATTCATCACATATGGAAATATCTCATAAAATAATATCAGGGAAAAGGAAAATAATCATCCTATGGATCCCTAGAAACAAGAGAAAAGGAAAATAATCATCCTATGGATCCCTAGAAACAATCATCTAAAGCTCGGGACACAGGAAGATAAGATGCACAAAGCCTCTTCACCTTTTCCTCATAGGCTGCCTCCATATCTGCCTTCTCCTTGGCGAGTCGATCGTACTTCCTCTTCCAGAACCGGGAAGACTGAGGAAGTAGAGAAGTCCATGCATCATCAGGATCATCTATAACCTGATGCTCAAGAAACTCTATCAAAGCTTCCTTCTCCTTAATCTGTTGAAGCAACTCTTCTCGTTCACGGATCCAGGCACGTGAACGGTCTTCGTCTCTCAACTCCTCTACTCCTTGATTAGGGAGGTTTGAAGGCCCAACCATAATGATAAGTGTAGGTCTCGGATACTCGTAAGGCATGAGATACTCAGACGCTCTCTTCCTCATCCAAGCAGTATAAGGCTCCAAAGCGATGCAATTCTTAGGGCCCAACTCTTTCCTTCCTTTCCTATGAATCTTGCGCCAAGCGCGGACCATCCTAGCTTTCAAGTTTTAGGGATCTTCACCCTCCTGAAAGAATACACCCTCTAACAGAATGTTATTGGGTTTATCCTTTAGGGGGAACCCAAGCTAACGACGTGCCAAAACAGGGTTGTAGTTAATCCCTCCACATGTACCAAGAAGAGGTACATTGAAGAATTCACCACAAGAGTCGATAATCTGCACACCATCATACACACGGTTGTACCAAGAGATATCATCATTAGTGAGAGACATAAGTCTCGTGGACCACCGTAGACATCCCTTGTTCTCCTTGAAGGCGACCGTCTGCGGTAAGTGAGAAATAAACCACTTATACAACAGAGGCAAACAACACACAATGGCGCCACCACCCTTTGCATTCCTCATATGCAAAGAGAAATAGGTATCACCCAACATAGTCGGAACGGGATTAAGAGTAGAGAAGATCCTAATAGCGTTCACATCCACAAACTTGTCGATGTTGGGGAACAATACCAATCCATAGATGAGAAGTACAAATATGGCCTCAAAGGCGTCCTCACTCATGGCCTTCCCATACACAGTAGCTTGAGCAATGAGGAACTCAGAAGGGAGACCTTGAATTCCACCTTTGGTAGTCATATGAGCACCAACTAGAGATTCATCTATATGCAACATATCAGCTATCTCTCTAGAAGTAGGAATACTCTCCAAGCCACTGAATGGCAACTAGTCTAGAACAGGTATGCCCACAAGATAGGCATACTCCTCAAGCTTGGGAAAAAGCTGAAAATCCGGAAATGTGAAGCAATGGTACCAAGGATCATAAAACTGCACCAATACACTCATCAACCCCTCGTCCACCTGAGTAGTCAGAAGAGGAAGAAGCTTCCCAAAACGAGCCTTGAGACCCAAAGGATCTAATACATAGGATGTCAATTTCCTTAGCTCTTTCAAGTCTGGTTGTCTAAAACTGTACTTCTTTGTATTCCTTCTTTGTCTTTCCATGTCTGAAAATTTGCAAATAGACCTCTTAAGCTCCTTGAAGATCTTATTATTTTGATGACATGGATGCAGATGGGTGTATGAATGCAACAATCACACTCAAGGATCAAGCAAAGCACACCAAACAAAGGTCATGGGATGGATCATGTTATCCTTAATATCAATCATCCATTTTTGTGGATTATGGTTTACACCTTATCAACACCCAAGTTCCATTGATATTAACGATACATGAACGGATCAACCACGAATCAAGGGTTTGTTGCAAGTCACGAGCATGGAGTCTCGGTTTAAGAACCACCCAAAAGGAGTGTACTAGGGTTTAACCTGCCAAACATGTTCTACAAGAGGTTCCCATAGTCATCATCCCATCTTTCGGATATTATCGGAGAAACGACTACTCGTTTTCCAAAAAATATTCTCAAGAGAGACTCTTATGAGTGTAGTATCGCGTAACAATCGTATCAAATCTTACACTTGAACGACTTTCGCATTACATCCTAAGAATAGGCCAAGATGGGCTTGGGAAACTAAGGTCCTTGGCTTCTAAGGTCTATATTGGAAAGAGTAATGTCTAACCACAACTACTTGTGTGACATTATTGATCCCAACATGACCTCCACCAAGTGAATGGACTTGCAAGTCAACTTGCTAAGGAATAACTCCACACAAGTCAACAAGACTATGCCATTCTCCTATCCTAAGTGCACTCGAGTTCGGGTATAGAACTCATCTTACAAAGATCACCAAGCATACAAGGAATTAATATTCAAGCAATTCAATCATTACATACAATACAGTAATCCCAAATTGCACAAAAATATGTCACAAAACAATATACAATACAATACAACAAATATGAAAAGTAGGCAAAACCCACTAGGCAAAAGATCCCCAGCAGAGTCGCCACTTTTCTATAGCGGGGTATTCGTTACCATTAGAGATATTGACTAAATCTAAGGTAAACCATACAAGTCGAGTCGCCACGACACTTCTATTTATCCAAAGTAATGGTTAGAAAGCGAACAAAAACCTAAAAGTTTTATCGAATCAAAAACTAGTAAAAATGTCAGAGATCGGGGTAAGGGGGTTGGTTATGCAATGGGAAGGTTTTAAGCACCCAAAACATCCTAGGTACTCCTAGGGAGCCCTTTTCACATTTGTTGTAAGGTTGGTATTTTGTGAAAATTTGTTTGTGCAAACATGATTGAAGAGATGAGAAGAGAATATACAAGTTTATTTACATTCTGTGTTTGGATGGATAAACCCATTGCCTACGTACCATCTTAAAAAAGATTAGGATCAAAACCTCGTAGTTCGGGGTAAAAATATCAAAATGAGTTGGTGAATTGGTTGGTCCGAAAGCCTTAAGGTCTTTTGTTATCCAAGGGATAAAACTCAACCTAAAACCACAAATCCACCATGTGAGGATAGCTTCAACATGCTAGTGAGGGGTTAACCCTATAATAAGCATGGAAGACTCATTGTCCATCACTAAGGATATAGGTGAGCATTACATCTACCTCAAGGATAACTCAAACCTAATAGCTAAAGGTTATGAAAAAAGTTTGCTTAAGAAAGTGGCAATTGAAACCAGAAAAAGACATTTGAATGGGTTATATTTACCAATGAAAAGTATGCACAAAATGGTCAAAGTTGATTTAGAAGTTCAATTCAAAATAAGTGTTAAGAAAAGAAAGTTTGAAAATCAAAAGCATAAGGCTTAGGTTTCTAATGTTTGAAAACAAAGGTTAAATGTTTGCACAAAAGTTTTGGCTTGGGTTAGAGTGGAGGGAAGAAGAAGAATGGCTAAAGTCCTAATCATACAAGAGATAAGGGATAAGAGAACAAGACCACAAATGGAGTTCCTCTCTTGAGATCATATTGATGATCCAAGTAGCTCCCATCCTTTGGAATATGCAAGCAAAATAATAGTAAGCTCAAGCAATCAACAATCAAATAAAAATAATAGTAAGCTCAAGCATTTTTACAAGTCAGAAATTATTTTTAATCAAATAAAAATGAATAAAAATAACCTAATTGAACTAAAATCTCAAATAAATCTCAAATCAATTTAAAAATTGATGAGAATATTTTTCATAGATCCATCATCATCCAAAGAGGTTGAGAAAATATTTTTTGTATTTTTTGAATATCAAAAACTATTTAAAATGAATTAAAAATAACCAGAAAAGAGAAAATTCACAAAAAAATATCAAATGACCAAATAAAAAAAATTAAAAATCAGAAATAGAAACTAGAAATTATTTGGGAAATGATGCAATTGGTCCCATAATTTTTGGATTAAAAATGAAAGATATATTGATTTTTGAAATAAAATAGAATTTAAGAAAATAAAAAACAGAAAATAGAAATTGGAAAAAACGAGAGCCCTTGGACCTGAGCTCATTAATTGAGCTGGCAGATCCAAGGATCCAGAGGCGCGCGCTCATGGTAATCCACGGTCAATGCGATCACATGGAAACCAAAGAAAAGTCATAACAAGCAATGGTTAGGATTCGATCTGGGAAACACATCCAACGGTCAGAATTCAAACTGGCAACAGGCGGCCACCGGAGCCACCTTCTTCTCCGGTGAGCCTCCAGATTCCGGCCAATTTTGCAGGTTTTCAAACCTTAATGAAAATGCACGATCCTTATACCAAAATGAAGCTGGGGTGATGTACATCACCCCTGTAACCTTGAATCACACTCAAGATTACTATAAATGGAGAAATTTGAGGTGGAAGATTCAGGTATGCCAAATGCAGATCAAGGAAAAGCAAAATTGAAGCTACCACTAGCTTCCCTCTCAAGTGAGGACTTCAGAAAACATTTTGGCCAAGCAAATAGATCACAGAAATGAGAGATTCGAAGAAAATACCAGTTGAAGTGTAAGCTTGATTTCTGGAGAATTGGACTTGATTCTTTGCTTGCTTTGTCAAAACAGAAGATCAGTGAGATGAATGATGAAGGTTTAGAAGCATAAGATCTAAGAATTCAACCAGATGAAGTTGAATTTTAGATCTGAAAAATTTGAGAAAAATGAGAGTGCTTCTTTAGTGATGGCTATGGAGAGAATTCTGCAGCATTTCAGGTTGAATCAGGTGTGTGAAATGAATGGAATGAGGTTTCTATTTATAGAGGAAGTGGCAAGGGGAGTGTGATCAATCCGTGTGCATGGCATGTGGAGCTTCATCACATGGGCTTGCATGATCATGCACAAGGCCCAAAAACAATGCCAAATGAATTCTGAGCATCAGCCAAATGAAATTGGACGTGTGACTTGCAAGGCAACTGCTCATGTACCAAGATTTCAAGTGAATTCCTCATTTGTACCTAAACATTCATCTCTTCGAAAGTCCCAATTAAAAAATCCAAACATGATCATGTGAGTAATGGTTGGAAAGGTCTTGATGTAAGGAACAATTGTTATGTTGGGAAATAATCCATTTGAAGTGTGGAAATTTATGAAATCTGAGTTTAAAGTGTAAGGTGCATGACATGTCAAGGCAAGGTTTCTAAAATTGGCCAATTTTCAAGCCCCTCTGTTTTGATGATGCAAGCCTCAAATGGAAAAACCCCCAACATCAAAGTTGTATATCTTTTCAAGAAAATCAAATTGGAGTTAAATTTTGCATCATTTGGATTTTTTATGAAAGAGTTATTGGCACTTGAAGTTGAACTTTTTTTGACTTTCAATGCATTTGGTCAAAAAGGACCTATAATGTCTTGCATTATCATATGTATTTCGTTTGAGATTTTGAAAATTTGTTCAACATAACATTTGAATTATACATCTTAAGCTTTCCAATGCATTTAATCCCACCTCAAAATTATAAACAATGAATGAGTTATGTCCTTGGGGAGTAGACCTAAAATTAGGGTTTCAGTCAAAATGACCTATAATGTTTTGGAATGGATGATGACCTTCCAAGCTTCAAATCAAATTTTGATGAACATGAAAGTTATTCATATTGTCCTTAAGAACACCTTTGTTTTTGGAATCATCTCCATTTGACCAACACATCAAAAGTTAGGTCTCGATGCATTTCAAAATAGTCAGATGAATTGACTGATCAACTTCTCAAGTCCACAACCCATATCTTGATGAATTGATGATTGAGGATGCTCAAATAAGTTCAAATATGCATGAAATGAAGAGTTAAAGAACTTCCCTTGATTGTATTTGATCATGGGCTGAGGTTGCTTCAGGAGCAAGGCATTATGGTGCACAGATGAATTAGGGTTTCTCTGGGGAACAAACCTCAAGCCCTTTGACTTGCTTTGATCAAAATGATGAATTTAGGTTCTAGGGAGGCATATTTGATGGATTAGAGCTTTGGGAACCATTACCATGCTTGCTTTCATCTTCTTTTGGCCATGTCATTGCACAAAAGATCTCCTAGAAGCTTTTGACCTTGTGATTGCTCAAGCTACAAACAAAAGATGTTAGTGACATATTTTTGTGCTTTTGGTTAGTAAACAAAATAAGAAAAGCAATGATATACAATTCAAGCATGCTTGGTGATCTCAAACCACTCACAAGGAGGTCCAACCCAAAGGCAAAGGGAACCAAGATGCTAATGATCCTTGAGGCAATGCCAAATGCAATGTTATGATGCCATGAGGGATCTTAGGGACAAAATTGGGGTCTTACAGTTAGGGAGAGTTAATGGCTCAACCACAACCATAGACATAGGTCTTTCACAAGTATAGGGCATCTTCAACTCCAAAGCTCTCTTCTTCACCTAAAGAGTGTAAGCTTCCAAAGCTACACAGTTGCACGGACCAAGCTCGGATCTTCCTTTCCTATGCACATTATGCCAAGCATGCACAATCTTCTGCTTCAAATGTTGGGGATCTTTACCCTCTTGATAGAAAAGACCTTCTAACAAAGTGTTATTAGGTTTGTCTCTCAAGGGGAACCCAAGTTGACGACGATCCAAAGCAGGGTTGTAGTTAATTCCTCCTTGTGTGCCAATGAGAGGCACATTAGATAATTCACCACAACTATCATTAATATCCAAACTGCTCAAAGAAGGATCATACCAAACTATATCATCATTAGTGAGAGACATAAGTCTCTGAGACCACCGTAGACATTGTTTGTTCTCCACAAAAGCAGGTGTCTGAGGTAAGTGAGAAATAAACCACTTATATAGAAGAGGATTGCAACAGACAATAGTTCCACCACCCTTAGAATTCCTTAGATGCAAAGAGAAATACATACCACCCAACAAAGTAGGCACAGGATTCCCAATCAAGAAAAGTCTAATGGCGTTAACATTAACAAAACTGGCAATGTTAGGGAACAAAGCTAATCCATAGATGAGCAACATAAAGATAGCTTCAAAAGCATCCATATTACCGGCTTGAGCAAAAGCAGTAGCTTCCTTGATGAGGAAATCAGATGGAAACCCAAACAATCCTCCTTTCTTCACCCAATGAGCCTCTATCTCATACTTCTTCAAGTGAAGAGCTTCATCAATAAGATTAGATCGGGGAATCTCCTCCAATCCATTAAAAGGCACTCTACTAGAAACAAGTATCCCCAAAAGATGAGGATACTCCTCCAAGGTAGGCACAAGCTGAGAATCTAGGAAAGTGAAACAGCGGTAGAGAGGATCATAGAACTGTCCTAGCACACTCAAAATTCTTTCAACCACATCAGTAGACAAGATAGACAAAAGCTTCCCATGACGTTATTTGAAGTTCAAGGGATCTAATACAAAAGATGCTAGCTTCCTTAACTCTTTCAAGTCGGGACATCTGAAACTGTACTTCTTAGTGTTCCTTCGATCATAATCCATGGTCTGAAAATATTTGCAAATAATACCTCAGTTCCTTGAAATTTTTCGTGTAATGAATGTTATGATGCACATGAATGCATGAATGCAACAATCACAAATAAGGGATCACACACAACGAAAACAAACAAATGTCAAGGGATGAATCAAGTCATTGTCAAGATCAATCATCCATTTTGGTGGATTGTGGTTTACACCTTATCAACACCCAAGTTCCATTGATATTGACAAGACTTGATTGGATCAACCAAGAATCAAGGGTTTGTTGTAAGTCACGAGCATGGAGTCTGGGTAAGAACCATCCCAAAGGAGTGAACTAAGGATAAAAACATGTAGATCATGTTCTAAAAAGTTCCCAGAGTCTTAATTCCATCTATCGGATATTATAGGTTAAGATGACAGACTCATCAACTCATAATATTCTCAAGAGAAACTCGTCTGAGTGTAGTATCACGTAACAACTGTTATCAAGTCTATACTTGAACAGTCTCCTCACTACGTCATAAATAGGCCAAGAGGGGTTAAATGTTCTAAGGTCCTCAGCTTCTCGGACCCAAATTAGAGATAATAATGCCTAACCATAAATACTTGTGTGACATTTCTAAATCCAAAAGAGTCTCCAATGAGCAGACAGATCTTAAGTCAACTTGTTAAGGACTACTCCACACAATTCGAACATGACTATACCATCCTCATATCTTAATTGTACTCAAGTTCGGGTTAGAACTTATCTTACCAGTCAAAGATCACCAAGCACAACAAGCAGATTATATCACACATACATATATACAAACATCACATATATACAAATATATATACACAAAAAGTAGGCTAAACCCATTGGAGACTACTCCCCAGCAGAGTCGCCACTTAATTTCTGTAGAGGTAAATTTATGATCATCAAGCTATGGATAAGCTAAAAATCAAATAACAAGAGTCGCCACCGCGCTTTTATTGTTTCCAAGGGAAAAGGGAAAAAGTACGAACAAAACCCAAAAGTAAGAAGTTTTCAAATCAAAACTAATAAAATGTCAGAGACTACAGGTAAGGGGGTTGGTTACACAGAGGGAAGGTGTTAGCACCCAAAGTGTCCTAGGTACTCCTAGGGAGCCCTTTTTGTGTGCATATGTATTTGGTACAAAATGATGTTTACAAACAAATAGAATGGGGGGATGAGAAAAGAATTCATTAATTATATTTTTGTGTTTGACAAGACCTTCGAACTTGTGCCTACGTACCAACATAAAAATGAGGTATCAAAACCTCGTAGTTCGTGATACAAATTTCAAAGTAGATGCATTACTTTTAACAAAAATTAAGTTTGAAAGGCACAAAGGCTTGAAAATGGTTTGAATAAGTTAGTTCTTTTTGGCTTTTTTTTAAAGTTTAAGTGATGTATAGTTAAGTTTATTTACAAATTTGTTTAAGAAAGGAATTTTGAAAATGCAATGACATAAGGCCAAAGTTTCTAGTTTGCAAAGTAGTCAAAGTTTAGAACAAAACAAGTTCAAACAAATAAAATTTTAAAAGGAGGGAGAGGTTTTGAAATTAAAGAAATTGGGTGGAGAGGAAGAGACTAATCCTATGCGCAAAATTAAAAGTTAAGGGTTGAAAAGATCTGACCAATGGGTAGCAATCCAATAGACAAGAATGTCAATAGAAACCCAAATTCCCTTGGACATTTAGAATCAAGCAACACACAAATGCACAATTATATTCTCTTGAAGAGCAAGGCATCAAATAAAGATAGCCACATCCAAGCTTTAGCCACTCCATGATCTTCTTCAAATTAGCCCATGTAACAGATGAATTCCATAAGTCACAGGTTCAAAATAACAGCTTCACAATGATCATGTTGGAGATGAACTCAAAGGGATCTTGAATGATGTATCAGATAAAGTTTCAAATTGCAATCACTTGGTTTCACAAAAGTTGGCATTGGCCAAGTCCTTTAGCATAGGAATGTTGCCTAAATTCTAAGTCCATTTGTCCAAGATCAAGCCAACAGTCCACACAAAAGTTTTTAGGGTTTTTTGTTGTTATTATGTACATTAATGGTCAAAGACCACACAAACAAGCAAAGTATACACAAACAAGATATATCACACAATATGGTCCAAATGGACAAAGTGAAAATTGCATTAACATAAACAATTAGAATGGTATGAATAATGGTAAATGAATAAAGACTAAAATTAAATGACATTAAAATAAATGGCTTGAAATTAAAAGTTAGTTGTTAATGAGTTAGAAGTTAGTATTGTTTTGCTTTTGCTTTTCATTCTTTAGAGAACACTCAACCCACCTATCACAAGCATGCATCCTTGAGCCAAGACATCTTCCAAAGGAAGAAAAAAAGGCTAAGTTTCCACACAATACCATGAAAGAGTGGAGACATACAATCTCACTAACTAGAATGCTATGCCTTTTTTATGTCACAAATTTAACGCTATGTTAAGCAATCGTAATTGGACTTATGTAGAAGTCGCAACTATTTGAGGTCGGGCAATAGAATTTTGGTGTTAATGCATGTTAGAGACATAGTATAATGGATTATGTTCATGAAACATACCTCACACAAAAAGAATATGCAAAAGAGGTGGCTTAATCTCATTCATACTTATGTTGATTTTTCAACCAACTAGCCTTAGGACTTTGAGATATCATAGACCAAATGAGATGAATGCATAAAGAATGGGAATGATATGAAGAGGGAGGGGAATGGATTAAAACTCAAATTGGTCAAAGGAGGACTTTTACCAAATTAATATCATCCATTCATTTTGGGAGAGGGAATGTACATTCCATCAATCCCCTAAATCCAATGATATTAACTTGACAAAGTCAAATCAACCTTGACCAAGGCTCAACAACAAGAGTCAAACTCAAACAAGTCATCACAATTGGTCAACACAATTAATTGGCATTTATTCAAATTAAAAAGACTAAAATAATGCATTTAAATTAAATATGGTTTGTCAAATTCCTAAAACCTCATTAAAACACCAAAGAAATGGCCATGAGATTTATCATAGGTCAAACAAGGTCAAAGGACCTTGGAGAAAAAAATTTCGAATTTTTAAAGACTTAAGTATTTTTAAACAATTAAAAATAATCACAAAATCAATTAAATAATGAAAAATATTAATAATGATCCCAAAAATAATTTTAATTCATAATATGAAAGAGAAAATTATTTGAAATTTTTTGGTGAAACTCTCATATTTTTTGGATCAATATTAAACTTAATATGAATTAATGAAAATAAAAGGATTAAAATGAAAATCAGAAAATAGAAAGAAAAAAACGTGGACCAGTTGATCTCCCTCATTAATTGAGGTCGCAGATCAAGTGGTCCTCAGCGCGCGTTCCACAATGGACACTAGTCAATGCGCAACAGGGATGGTAATCAGAACCAATGTGTGAGATTAAAACATTTGAAAAGGATCTTGTGGTCTGGAGAGATGCCAACACATCGCCGGAGCTGTAACTCCGGTCTTCTTCTTCGGTGGACCTCACCAGACTAGTCCACCCTCAACCATCTCCAAAATAAAAGATGAGGACATGATCTGAAAGAAAAAATGGCGTAGAGCACGAATCTGACCTTAATTTCACTAACTCCAAATATATAAAAAGATATGAGGAGTTGAATTTTGAGGTGTGTCAACTGAGTTGCTTTGATTTGACCTCTATGCAACTCAATCTTCTTGCCTACATTGGTAGGACTTCAGACAACCAAAGATCCAAGAGAATTGAGTAGAATTAAGTGAGAATCGAAGAGATGAAGTTTTCTAAAAATTACCTTCAATGTTATGCAGTTCTTAATGTTGCTTGCTCCAAACACGATCTGATCACACTTGAGAAGCTAGCAGGAAGTGATTAGAGGGGTTGCATGGCTTTGGATCCTGGAGTTCTTGAATCTCCAATAGTTGAGATTCAAACTCAAATTTCAAACTGAAATTTCTCAGGTTTTCCTTTAGAATGAGAGGGTTCCAATGGGGGGCAAAGCTGGCGCGCAAAGTGTTATTCAAATGAGCTCAGAGGCCTTCTATTTATAGCCAAAGGGAATCATATTTGCACACTTCAAAATCTGTCCAAAATTGGCAATGTGAATGGCACGAGTGCATGGGCATGTACAGGCCCATGATGCAATGCATTAAGGTCCAAAATTATTCCAATTGAGGTCTGAATGAAGCTTAAGTGGCAAGGCATTGTGAACTGAAGTTTGTGCAATTGATTCTTTCCAATGATGTAGCCCTATTAAAGCCATGCGCAGACCTAGCAAACCTTATCCAAAATGCATGAACTTGGGTTCTTTGGAAAGCTTGGATCAATAGGAACAATTTTTATGTTCAACACTTTTTCATTTGGAGCTTGGAACATGGAGAATTTTGAGGTGGATATTTGGAAATTTCAACATGTTGAAAAATTTTCTAAGTGTCAAGCCATATACCTCAATATTCCACCTTACTTAATTTTTTATGTGATCTTCAAATGAGAAATGTGTCCTCATCAAAGTTTCAGCTCTTTCAAATACCTTCAAAATGGTCACCAATTTCATGTCATTTGGATTTAGATTGAGTTATGCATTTTTGAAGTTTGGAAAAATCACTTGTTCAATGGTATAGGTCAAAAATGACCTATAATGTAACCTCATATCAAATGCTCATAAAACTTGAATCAGCTCTCACTTCAAACATCAAAGTTGAAGTAGACATATTGAATTGGATTGTGCAACTTGGAAATCTTTCATATCATAAAAATTGAGCAAGTTATGGTCTTGGGAAGGTGACTTTCAAATTAGGGTTTAGACAAAATGACCTATAATGTTTCAACATAGAACATGATTTTCCAAGCAAAACTAGCTCTAGGTCTCAACATGAAAGTTGTTTGGAATGTCATATCTAGTAACTTTTTTCTTGGAATCATTTTCATATGGTGAAAATTGTAGGAGATCGGGTCTAGGGAGACCCGGTTTTGATCAGATGAATTCATCTGGCCAACCACCATCAACCAACTTGCTAACCTTCAATTCTTTTGACTTTGTTGGCTAATGGTAGATCATATATGCATAAGATGATGAATTTTGAAGTGTCCCTTGAGAAATTTGATCAATTGGTGAGATAGCTTGTTGGAGAAGTTACTCAAGATACCCAGTCAAACTAGGGTTTCCAAGGCAAATCACCTCCAAACTCTTGAAGAAAACTTGATCAATATAACATGTAAAGGTCATTGGGACTCATATATGATGCTCATAAACATTCATGGATCAATTTATGGTTGTGCTCTTTGTCGTGAGGGTCTCAAACCCTATATATGAACTTGATAGATCAATGGAGATCATGCCCTACCTACAAAAGAGTTAGGCAAATGCAAAGACATATTTTTTAATTTTTGTTATTAAAATGATGATATACAAGTATGATACAATCACATAGTGCTTGGTGATCTCTCCCAAAACAAACCCAATGAAAGAGGGGTAAGGAGGATGCCAAGGTATGATCCCAATACTAATGCTTATAATGAAATTGCATGAGGGATGTTAGGGTCAAAATTGGGGTCTTACAACAAGATATATCACCCAATATGGTCCAAATGGAGAAAGTGAAAAATGACATTAACATAAACAATTAGAATGGTATGAATAATGCAAGATGAATAAAGACTTGAAATTAAATTACATTAAAAGTAAATGACTTGGAATTAAATGTTAGTTGTTAATGAGTTAGAAGTTAGTATTGCTTTTGCTTTTGCTTTTTATTTTCAGTCATTCTTTGGAGAACACTCAACCCACTTATCACAAGCATGGATCCTTGAACCAAGACATCTTCCAAAAGAAGGAAAAAAGGTCAAGTTTCCACACAATACCATGAAAGAGGGGAGACTTACAATCTAACTAACTAGAATGCTATGCCTTTTGTGTCAAAATTTAGCATTATGTTAAGCAATCATAATTGGACTTAGGTAGAAGTCACAACTATTTGAGGCTGGGCAATAGAATTTTTGTGTTAATGCATGTTAGAAACATAGTATAATGGATTATGCTCATGAAACATGCCACACACAAAAAGAATATTCAAAAGTGGTGGCCTAATCTTATCCATACTTATGTTGATTTTTCAATCAACTAGCCTTAGGATATAGAGATATCATAGGTCAATGAAATGGATGCATAAAGAAGGGGAATGAGATGAAGAGGGAGGGGAGATGGATCAAACTCAAATTGGACAGAGGAGGACTTTTACCAAATTAAGATCATTCATTCATTTTTAGAGATGGAATGTACATTCCATCAATCCCCTAAATCCAATTATCTTAACCTAGCAAAGTCAAATCAACCTTGAGCAAGGCCTAACAACACAAGTCAAACTTACAAAGTCAATCAAAATGGTTCAACACAATTATTTGGCATTTATTCAATTTAAAAATACTAAAAATAATGCATTAAATTAAATATGGTTTGTCAAATTCCTAAAAACTCATCAAAACACCAAAGAAATAGCCATGAGATTTATCATAGGTCAAACAAGGTCAAAGGACCTTGGAGAAAAAATTTCAGAATTTTGGAAAGTTAAAAGTATTTTTAAACAATTAAAAATATTCACAAAATCAATTAAATCATAAAAAATATTAATAATGATCCAAAAAATAATTTTAATTTCAAAATATGAAAGAGGATTTTATTTTTAAAAAAATTGGTGAAACTCTCAAATTTTTTGGATCAATATTAAAATTAATATGAATTAATGAAAATCAAAGGAATAAAATAAAAATCAGAAAATACAAAAAAACGTGGACCACTTGATCTCCCTCGTTAATTGAGGTGGCAGATCAAGTGGCCACAAGCGCGCGTTCCACAATGGACATTAGTCATCACGCTGCAGGGATGGTAATCAAAACCAACGCGTGAGATTAAAACATTTTGAAAAGGATCAATGACTCTGAACTTGTCCAACACATCATCGGCGCTAAACCTCTAGTCACCTTCTCAGGCAAACCTCGTCGGACTGGTTCAGTCATCACCATCACATAAATGAAAAAGGAGGACATGATCTAAAAGGAAAAATGGCGTAGAGCATAAATCTGACCTCAATTTTAACTAACTCCAAATATATAAAAAGATATGTTGAACATTTTCCCATTTGAATTGCTCCTTGATACAAGTTTCATATTAAAGTAATGTTCAACATAAAAATATATAAAATTCACCTTGATACAAGTTTCAAATGGGAAAATGTTCAACATAAGAATTGTTCCTATTGATCATTTTATATATTTGTCAAAATTCTTATGTTGAACATTTTCCCATTTGAAACTTGTATCAAGGTGAATTTTGAGGTGGAAGTTTGGAAATTTCAACATGTTGAAAAATTTTCTAAGTGTTAAGTCATATACTTCAATATTCCACCTTGCTTAACTTTTCATATGAGCTCCAAATGAGAACAATGTATTCATTAAAGTTGTAGATCTTTCAAAGACCTTCAAAATGGTCACTAATTTCACATCATTCGGATTTAGAATGATAGAGTTATGCATTTTTGAAGTTGAGGAAAATCACTTGTTCAATGGTATTGGTCCAAAATGACCTATAATGTATCCTCATATCACATGCTTATAAAAGTTGATTTAACTTTCACTCCAAACATCAAAGTTGAATTAGGCCTCTTGAATTTGATTGTGAAACTTGGAAATCTTTCATCTCCCAAAAATTAAGCAAGTTATGGCCTTGGGAAGTTGACTTTCAAATTAGGGTTTAGACAAAATGACCTATAATGTTTCAACATAGAAAATGATTTTCAAAGCAAACCTAGATCTAGGTCTCAACATGAAAGTTGTTTTGAATTTCATTCAGAGTAACTTTTCTCTTGGAATCATTTTCATATGGTGAAAATTGTAGGAGATAGGGTCTAAGGAGACCCAGTTTTGATCAGATGAATTCATCTGGCCAACCACCATCAACCAACTTTCTAACTTTCAATTCTATTGACTTTTAGGCTCATGGTAGATCATATATGCATAAGATGATGAAATTTGAAGTTTCCCTAGATAAATTTGATCAATTGGTGATGAAACTTGTTGTAGAAGTTACACAGGATACCCAGACAAACTAGGGTTTCCAAGGCAAACCAACTCCAAACTCTTGAAGAATATTTGATCAATATGATATGTAGAGATCATTGGGACTCATATATGATGATTTGAGACATTGTGGATCAATCCTTGGTTGTGCTCTTAGATATGAGGGTCTTAAACCCTAGATATGAACTTGATAGATCAATGGGGATCATGCCCTACCTACAAAAAGAGTTAGGCAAATACAAAGAAATATTTTTGGTATTTTGGTTAGTAAAACGATAATATACAAGTATGATACAATCACATGGTGCTTGGTGATCTCTCCCAAAATAAACCCAATGAAGGAGGGGTAAAGAGAATGCCAAGGTGTGATCCCAATGCTAATGCATATGATGAAATTGCATGAGGGATCTTAGGGTCAAAATTGGGGTCTTACACACGACCGAGTCGGACTCGTAGTTGAGTGTTCTCCAACTCAAGCTCTCGTATATTGTCGGTAAGCTTGTCCATGTCTTCTTGAAATATAGGCTCGGGTTCGGGAACCAATGGAAATGATGAATAGTAAAAAAGGAAAGGCATCTTAGCAACCCTATCCCTCTCTTTTACCCACACAAAGTAGGGTTCCTTGGCTAGGATATTATTCTTGCCCCATTCTTGGTCAATCCAGATTATGGTTGTCCAAGCTCTTCGCACTCTCTTCACGATTGAATCGAGTGGATCCACGGTATGGACGATGAAAGGTATGAGGTCTAGCTCCTCGGGAGGAGTCAAAATGGAGTATTTGAATTGTCCCTTAAGTAGCATAGAGTTGAAGTTGATACAAACATGTATTCCTATTAAGGGGACATTCGGGAACCCTCCACATCTTGCAATGACATCCTTTTTACCATTTTCCCTTATACCAAATGTCGCATCTCGAAAAATACGATTCCTCGCGATGGTCGCGGAAAAAATTATGTTCGAACAAAGTCGCCACCGGACTTTATTTATCCCAATGAAGGAATAGGAAAATATCGATAAAACCTTTAGGAAGTGGAATAATGGTCGTCGCAACCATATTCGGGTTCGGGAGTGGATTACGTAAGGGGAAGGTATTAGCACCCCTTACGTCCGTTGTACTCAACGGGAACCTTTTAGTTCTAAAGTGCGTTTTGAGTGTTAATTTATGCTTGTTTATTATCTTTGGGTTATTAAAAATAGAAATGGATGGGAATCTTAGAAAGGGAAAGGGGAGGTTTTTTATTAGTGTGCTCGCGAAGATACAGCAATCTTCTGCCTACGTATCCTTATGGTATAATGAGGAAATCAGAGCATTCGTAGTTTGGGAAACTACAGTTGGTTGGTATTTTTTTAATGAACAATTGTTTGGATCGCATCCTAAAGGCTAAACGTTGGCTTGTCTACTCTCGACAGAGGCTTAAGCATTGGTTTGTTGTGCGCATTAGAAAGGATTAACAGTGTTCTTTCTGAAAAGAGTTTCAGTCACACGGGGGTGACAAGTTGGATTAATATGTTGGATGTTTTGATTGGTTGAGATGTTTTTGGTTGGATGACGATTACTCGGATAGTCGAGTAAGACAACTCGTATCCTAACAGTCGGGAAAAGGAGTAGAAGACTCTAGACCACTTTCTTTTTCATCCTTAATTATAGAAAGGATTTGATAATAGTTAAAGTGTTTTGAACGTATGACGAATACTCGAATAATCGAGTAAGACAACTCATATCCTAATAATCGGGAAAAAGAATAGAAGACTCTAGACCGTTTTCTGTTTCATCTGAATATTTATGAAAATAGGGTTGTATATGGTTGACGTATTTTTATAATGAACGACAAGTACTTGAATAGCTGAGTAAGACAAATCATATCCAAGCATTTGAGAAGAGGAGTTGAAAGCTCAAAACCATCTCCTTTTTCGTATAGTTTGTTAAGAAAATAATTTGATTAAGTTGTATGTTTGGCGGATAATGAGAATTGTTCGATTGACCGAGTAAGAAAACTCGTATTCGTCCAATTGAGGAGTGAAGTTGAAAACTCAAAGTCAACTCCTTTTTCATTCAACTTATTGTAAAAAATGTTTTGATTTAATCGGGGTATTTCAATTGAGTTTGAGATAAAATACTCGACGTTGGATCGAGGTTTTAGATTTGTGTTTTGAATGAAGTGAATTTATTTAGTGTATTGCTCTTCTACTCGATAAAAATCGAATAGGTCTCATTGTAGGAAAGCCCAAGAGTAAGTTATGTGAGGTTGATGGCGATGCTTTAAAAGCGATCGACTTACAAGGGTGTTTTGAATTGGTTTGGAAAAGGCGCACTCGATATTGACCGAGGTTTGTATTTACATGTACATATGAATTGAATTATGAAAATGGTCTCTAAATGAGATTGCTTATGAATTTTAGCTTATGCAACGTGAATGCAAAATAACCAACAAGAAAATAAAGAGTCTCATTGTAAGGTAGCCCAAGAGAAAGCCTTTTGTGTGCAAAAGTGACCTAAGCTAAACAAAGGATAATGGTCTTACAAACATGTCCCCCTAAGGTGGTGCCATGATGCCATTCTTGCAAAGTGCATTTAAGTTACGGATGAAAATCCAAGTTTTTACAAAGTATCACAATGAGTGATGGAGGGCCTCCAAGCAAAGGTCCTAAGATGAAATCCTCTAAGTCCAAGTTGATTAAGAGTGGAGTGAATATTTTTGGTCTTTATTATTTTATCATGTTTTTGTTATTTTTAATGTATGATGACAATAAAATAAATAACAAGTAAATAAACATGCATGATGAGTTTGTACAATGATGATGATAATGAGTACTTGAATGTAAATTACAAGGTAATGACATAAAAGTAAATCACAAGATAAAGAATGTTAATGTCACAATAATAATGGTTAGTGAATGTAAATGAACAATAAAATAAATTGCAAGGAAATAAAGTGCAATAATGTAAATGTTAGAAGTTAGTAGTTAATGGTTAGTAATAATAAAATAAATTGCAAGGAATTAAGGTGCAATAATATAAATGTTAGTAGTTAGTAGTTAGTAGAATAACAATAAGCAAATGGATTAGCAAGTTAATATAGAGAATATGGTTTCATCTATGCATCAAATGACTCAAATATGGGTGAAATAGAGGCAATCTATCAATGCCTCAAAGTATCATGAATGATCTATTGATCAACCATTAATAGGTTTGAAACATTGAAGATTTAATCAACTCTAAACAACCATGTCATGATCTAATAGAAGTCATCAACCAAATAAATGTAACAACAAGTCAACAATAAATATTAAATGATAACAAGAAACAATGTAAAGGAAATGGTTTCATCTATGTATCAAATGACTCAAATATGGTTGAAATAGAGGCAACTTATCAATGCTTCAAAGTATCATGAAGGATCTATTGATCAATCATTAATAGGTTTGAAACATTGAAGGTTTTATCAACTCTAAACAACCATAGTCATGATTTAATAGATCTCATCAACCAATAAATATAAATGATAACAAGAAACAAAGTTTGATTGAAAATGGTGGATAAAAAGTAGTAAGAGCAAAAATCCCCAAAAGGGTGTAAACTCAACAAAAAAATCACTTGTCTCAAAGTTGACTCAAATCTCTCTCAAAATACAACCCAAGAGTAAAAATCCATTTTCAAACACAAAACAAAACCAAAAATATCAAGGTGTTTGAGTCCAAAATATTACCAAGATTGTGGTGTCAAAACTAGGTTGTTGTTGTGTTTGGGTTTGAAAACGAAGCAAAAAACTTGGAAGAGGGTGGCTATGGTTGTTATGGTAGAAAAATGGAAGGGAAGGAAGTTGTATGTTTATGTGGTGGTGGTGGTGAATGATTATATAAGTGAAGGTTACAAGTTTGCTACTGTTTTGGTTATGTGGAGATTATGGATTTTTTTCATGGTGGTTGGGTGGTTCAAAGAAGAAAAGAGGGTTTGGGTGAGTTAGGGTTTAGGTTGAAAATAAGGAGTTTGAAGGTGATTTGGGCAGAGGTTTTGTGGCTTTCAAGCTTGAAAAAAGAGTGAGGATAGTGCTCTATTTATAGGGGAAGCAAAGGGATTGAAGTGGGTGAACCAAAAGGTCTTCTGGGTAAAAAACAGGGCCATTTTTGTTGTCTGCGCAGGTGTAACCGGTTACCCTGATTAGGGTAATCGGTTACACAGTCCCAAAATGGCCAAAAATTCAGTTTTTGGTCTGGGTAATCGGTTACCCTGATTAGGGTAACCGGTTACCCAATTTTTTTTTTTAAAATTTGTTTTTGTTTAAAAAAAATATATTTTTTTTTGAAATAATGAATGTATGCATGTGCAGTAGAGTCATGGATCAGATGAAAATTGTATCGGGGTAGGGACAAAATTGGGGTATGACACCAAGGGATTGAATTGGCTGAGAGAGATACGAACTTTTGGGGCCATGACAGGTTGTTATATGCAAAGGGACCACGTTGAAGCATACGAGCCCGCATCCATAAATGCAATGGGGGAGCGCAACAGAGAGAGATCTCAACTTTCTTCTCATGCATTGTATGAAAGGTATGATAGAAATCGGCGAGCAGGAAAGGAACCAGGTTATTGATTAGAAAGACTTCCGCTGCCAAATGATCCACGAATTTTTCTATGTTAGGAAATAGGACAATTCCATGTATCAAAAGTGCTAATGTTGCACTATAGAAATCTGGCCTTTCTTGCTTAATCATCTTCCATGTATGGGTTTCAAGGAATTTTTACGTTAGGCCCTTGAGGGCACCTTTAGATCCCTAATTATCCACTAGTTCATTGGCGTTGATTCCCAAGACAGCAGAGAGTTTAGATTAGAAAAATCCTTCTTCCAACTTGGGGAAAGGGTTATATTCCTTTATCGGTCGATTGAGAAGTCTCTTAATATCTTCCAGAGTTGGGGAAATTTGTAAAGTAAGGGAAGGTGAAGCATCTCAGAGGGATGTCATAATATTGAGCTAATATGGTGATTGCACCATAGTTAACCTTTTCTGTCAAGAGGTCTATGATGTTTCCAAAGGGAGCTCTGAATTTGTTGTCCTTGAGGGACGTTACCCTGGAGAAAAGGACCTTTAAACAATATATGGACTCTTGTATCTGAATATGAAAGTGATTTTCCTTATTGAGGGATCCATGATTTTGTTGGCAAAAAGTCTTGTATTTCTGCGTTTAGACAAATGAAATGTTTAAGAGCTTTGCTTATTGATTAATGATGTATGAATGCATAAATGAATTAACAGTTTTTATTAGTTTCCACTGAACTTTAGGCACATGTTTCAAAATTTGGGACCATCGTGACGAAGTGAGTTTTAATTATGACTGCTTTTCAAACCAGGGTTCTCATTTTGTATGATCTAAGGCTTTTGAGAAATTGGGTGTAAGACATTGTCCTTAAAGTCATGGACTCCCTTGACTGTCCGTCGCTTATGTCAATTTACTTGTCAAACGATAGCTCCATCAAGGAAATCTATTTTAAGTGAGATCTTTGTATCAACCCTCGTGAGGAAAGCTCCTCGGGGACCTATACTACACGACCATCGGTCTAGGCCGGCCAAGGTTAAATGTTCTAAAAGAGGGTCTTAGGGTCACAGACTCTAATCAAGATTAGGATGCTTACGTCGAAACCTCGACGATCATCAATACCTCTAAGAGAGTCTACCACTAAGTGAGGCTGTCGTACGACCCTATACGAGGAAAGATCCCCTTGGACCCATACTACTCAACCTCTCATATCTCATGTAAGCTCTCAGACTTGGGTGGAGAATATTTCACGCATGGTTTTCATTTGTAATCATTATTGTAACCTTTTTCTTCGTCACAGAGCCAAGGTTTCTGACCAACAAAGAAATATATGCATAGAATAGTAACAAAAAGCAATATATACAAAAAAAAATAAACAGATAAATCCCCACATACGTAAAAAAAACTAGGCTAGACTTGCTTAAGGAAACTATTCCCCAGCAGAGTCGCTAGCTCTCACTACCCGGGGTTTTAATCAGGTAACAAAATCGGGACTATGTCTCTTAAAAAAGAAAACAAGAGAGTCGTCACTAATTTTTATTGGATTTCCTCTATGGGAGAGGAGAGGGGAAGTATTCGATAAAAACCCTCAAAGAGAAAATGTGCACACATGGAATGCAAGAATATAGAATCGATCTCACAAGCGAGACTTGGGTTCAGAAGTCGGTTACGCAAGGGGAAGGTATTAACACCCATCACGCCCATGGCACGTCATGGGAGCCATTTGGGTTGTCTGCGTATGGGGGTAATTATCTCGTTTATTCTTATTTTATTTTCTAAAGAGTGTAAAATGATAGGAATCTAGGTTTTTTATTATTGTGCTCGCCAAGGACTGTGGTGCTTGTGCCTATGTATCATTCATTGGGTGATGAACAATCAGATCTCCGCAGTTCGGAGTAGAAAATATTTGTGTGTTGGTCGATTTTACCTTTGAAAAAATGGTTTTCGGGATGGTACCCTAAGGCACACAAAAAAAGGTTTGATGGGTTGTATTGTTTTTACCTTGAATAAGGGTTTATGAAAAAAGGTTTGTGATTAGATTGCACTAAAGTCTATGGGCTGGGGTGAAAATTCGAGACAACAAGCGAAGTGTCTTGTGTCCAAAATAATTAGAGTAAGGGTAGGAATGCACCATTCTTCCTCATTCTCCACCACTTAAGGCTCGTGGCGCACAATACTAATCATAATTTTAAGTATTTTGAATTTCATTATGAAAATTCCACTTGACGTTGAATCAAGGGTTTGTTTATTTGATTATGTAATTGGGTAATGTAACAGATATCCAAAGTAACCAAACAAAGAAAGTAAAGGGTCTCATTGTAAGGTAGCCCAAGCCTTGTATATGAAAAAGTGACCTAAGCTAACAAAGGATAATGGTATTATAAACATGTCTCGCTAAGGTAGTGCAATGATACCATTCTTACAACAGGTATGTAAGTTACAGATGAAATCCAAAGTTAAGAACCAAGTATCACAAAGTATGTAAAGGTCCTCCAAGCAATGGCCCTAAGATGAGATTCTCTAAGTCCAAGTTGGTTACAAGTGAAATGAATATTTTTGGTCTTATCATTTTATAATGTTTTTGTTGTTTTTAATGTATGATGACAATAAAGTAAAGACAATAATAAATATGTATGATGAGTTTATACAATGAATATGATGATGATAAATACTTGAATTTAAATTGCAATGTGACAACATAAAAGTAAATAAAAAGATAACAATGATAATAACAATGGTTAATGGTGATTAAGGTTAGCAAAGTTAAGTATGGTTAGTATTATGTACAAGTCCAACACTTGAGGATTATATATCCTTAGGTCAAAAGATTCAAAATATGGTGCATTAGGGGATAACTTATTACTAATGCAAAGTATTAAAGATTATCACATGATTAACTTACAATATATTTGTAACAATGAAAGTTATGCAAACCCCGAGTCGATTTATCAATAGCTTGACAAAATGAAGACTATACCAACTCAAGGGTTAAAAGTTAATGTGTTGATTAAGTTATAATGATCAAGGGTCAATGTAAAATATGAAAAAGTTAGCATAATAGTTATTGTGTTAGTATAAACAAAAGAAATAACATGAATCAAGTGGAACCAATAAGTTAGTATGTATCAAAGCTTCATCTACATGTCAAATGATCCAAGTTGGTTGATATATAGGCAACCTGAAATTCTGGTGTAGTCAGAGTTCAAATGTTCTACACGAAGTCATGACATCTGATCCAACATTGTTACTAATACAGCAAGACAGTTATAAAAATTACAACCCAGTACTAATATGCACACATTCACAGATGTCACGACATCTGCTACCATACCACCATAGAAAATAAGAACACCCAGTTTTGTCCATCTGGTACAAATACACAGCATAGATCAAACAAAGCACTTACTTCTATTGAGCCTGCACTGTTATCAGCATGATGTCTCAACATTGATTTGAACATCACCTGTTCAAGCATTACAATTGGTTGTACTGTAAACGACCAACCAGTCTATACTTCAGTATCATCTGTCAATGATGAATGTCATAACATTCAGTTTGGCATTCAGACAGTGGGTTGTGTGTCAGGTCTGTTATTCCCTTGATAAACAGACTGAAATACATATTGAGTTATAATAGACAGGACTATAACGTGCAGAAGGTAAAAACACAAGCAATTGTTAACCCAGTTCGGTACAACATTACCTACTCTGGGGGCATATAAAGCCAGGAAGAAGATCCACTATCAGCAGTATTAATTCAGAGTTAAACTCCCCCATTTACAACTTTTCACTTAATCCCTACCCAATGCAATCTATACCTAGGAACTACTAGATAGAAACCTCCAGTTTACATTCCTTTCACTACAATTACAATGTAATACTGAACAACTTGAACTTGCTTCACAGCTTCGTTCAAGATCATAACAACTCATACCTACAGGCTTTGAGTTACAAATAATCTTATGCTTTTTAGCACTAAGAAACACCTGGTAACCTTCCCACAGGTTGGGAGGTTTACCTCACATACACCCCTAATTTTACATTATTTGAGGCTTGCCAAAACCTAGGTTACAATCTGTTATTTATAACCTAACCACCCAACTGGATTTGGGCCTTCAGAAATCGCAGCAAACTTCTCCTTTGCTGTTACAAAGCTAGTAGAAAACTTCTGCTACAATCAAGGTCTTCAATCTTTTAGTTCCTAAAATATCCTAACATATCTCCATATTTAGAAACTGTATATTCACCAAATATTCTGATTGAGTCGTCAAGATCTCCACAAATAACGCCTCCTAGGATTCTGACTAATCCCAGAATATTAAATCAGTTAACACATACCAGAATTAACTAATTCAATTTTATACACATGCGTGATGTCACAGTCACGATGTCGTGACATCTTACATGACATGTTGGTTCAGATGTTGAACTTCTTCAACCCAACATATTAAAACAACAGAGGTGATTACATTATTTGTTTTACAAAATTAATGCCAATCCTAAGGTACTAACAATCTCCCCCTTTGGAAAATTTTAGCTAAAACAAATAAACATTACCCTAGTGTAGCACCTCATATTTGCCCTCACTCATTCATGCATTCATTCATTGTTTAGGTCATTTATCATTCCATATTGCATTGCGCCATGACAGTCAGATTTGGCATCAAGAGAATCCTCAGTGCAAAAGAGCAAATCTTTCCTTAAAATGAAGGCCACATGACTATTCTAAAGAGCTTATATGAGCTAAGGTTCATTTTGGAGCAACTTTACCAAGTGGTAGAGGCCCAAATTCATCAGTGCACTTCCAGGTCATCTGAGGACCATAAAAGTCAACTGTGCAGTCAACTGAGGGCTTTGAGATGAAGAAGTGGGTGGAAGTATCTCATTCATGTTCAAAAGAGGCCTATTCATCATGTCATACATCTACCTTGAAGATTTTGAAGTCAAGTCAAAAGTTTCCAAAAATGGAAAGTGACCTATAATTTCAAGTTTCCAAAAAGGGCAAGTTTTTGGTTCACATTCAACTTAACTTTACAACATCAAAGAAGATTCAAATGAATTTTTGGTCAACATTAAAGTTGAATATATTTCTCTCCCGTTTCCAAAAAGTCCAAGATCATGATCATCTGATGAATGGTTAAGAAGTTATGATCAAATGATTGCAAAGTGTACATGGAAGTTCAACATGCCATAACTTTTGATCCAAAGCTCCAAATTGAACCACTCTTTTTGCAAAATGCTTCTTGTGACCAAGAGATTCCAAATCAACCATTGCATTGCATGAAAATAGTTCACATGACCATTTGTCCATTCAAGTACATTTTGGAGGGAAAATGCATAATTCAAATTTGGTGAATCACATGAGCCAAATACCAATCCTATCATGTTCATGAGCTGATTTTAAGTGGAATTGAACCCTAATATGGCAGTGTTCACGTGCACTTTTGCCATGCAAGGGTGCTTTTACCAATGTTGCCATGCACCTTATTTCTCCTTAATTTTTAATTAACCAAGGCAAATTGGGATTAGCATGGTGATTAACATATGATATAAAAGCCTAATCCTAACTGAATTGGATCAGAATCACATTCTAGATCTAGAATTGCATTTCCCTCCAAAAATTCTCTCAATTCAAACTTGAATTTTCTTCACATAACTCATCAATATTCTTGCATAATCATGTTCACAATGCATCATTGATGAAGAATCATCACCTGGATTGAAGAATTTGGTGCAGATTCGAGCTCCACAAGTACAAGTTCATGAAGAGGGTTTTCTGAAATTAAACAAGATCCAAGCCTTTTCAAGTGTTAATTTGTGCATCAGACTCCATAACAAGGTTGAGGAAGGAGATCTAGAGCTGGAGGAAGCTTGAATCCACGAAATCAACACACTGCTCTTCAAAAAGGTTGGAATTCGAATCTCTTGTTTTGCCTTTTTACGCACATGATTAGGTAGAGCTTTTGATGCTGATAATGTTGATATAAATATTTTTGAATTTGGCTGGATATTGAGTTAGATACATGAACTTTAAGTTTTGAAATTCATAATGTTTTCGCTCGTTCCGGTTAATCCATGGAGTTTTAGTCTTAGTGAGCATGATATTTGAATTCCTCGTTGCAAGACCTTTCCAATGATGTATAGTTTGCTGAATTCTGGAATTTTTTTGTTCATGATCGCCGCCGGTACCGTCGGAGAAGACGGTGGAAACCACCGCGCTCCACCGTCTGTGAATAATGTTAGGGTTTCTCTCCAAAGCGCTGCGTTTTGCTTCAGGCGCGCGTTAACCTTCTTGACTTCGGTTCGATACCTCGCCATGACACTTTGGAAATTCCATTTGATTTTCCTTTCTTATCCAAACGCTGCGTTTCATTTGAAAACACGCTTGCAACCTTATGAACCTCAGTTCGATTCCCTGCATGTGTTGTTTTGGATTTTTCAATTGCTTTTCATACTGAGCGCACCTGGAACCTTAGGAACCTTGGTTCGATTCTCAGCGCTTGCACCTTTTAATTTCCAATTGTTTTCCATGAAGCGCCTGTAACCTTAGGAGCCTTGGTTCGATTCTTGCTTGGTGCATGTTATGTTTTCTCATTTCAAATATTATTTCCACATGATTTGCATTATTTCATTTTTATTTTCTCCAATTTGCAAAAATCATAAAAAATAGCATACTAATCCAAATTAATTCAAACTTTTTTCCATATGCTTGTATTGATGTCTTTTATTTTTTGATGTGATTTTCATGATTTTTGTGCTGCTGGATTTTTAATTGTGCTTGATTGTTTGAACATGATGCCATAATGATATGTTGCATTCATTTGCTTGTAAAATGCTCATGGTTTATCCAATTGCCTTGAAATTTGACATGCTTATTCATAACATGTGACCTGATCTTTTGACTTTTGTTTGGCATTTTTACAAGTTAATACCACTATTTTGGATACATGGATATGTATTGTGACATTTGGTGTAATATTTTGTGCCTTATACTTGTGCATTTTCATTCACACACCAATTGTTGGCTTCTGGATTTAATTTTTGGTATGATGCTTGTCCATAACATGTTGTGTGCACATAAAAATTTCCATGATCATTGGACACATTTCTGTTTTAATGTGAGTTTTCTATTCTTGATGTCCAATTTTGATCACATTGCTTGCCTTTGCCTTATCTTGATTAATTGATGGTTTTGCTTAATGATTTGGCTTTGTTCCTTTTGAGGCTTTCTTCTCATTTGATTGATTGTGCTTCATGTGAAATATGGACTTTTGTTTTAGTCCTTTGACTTACCTTTGACCCTAGTATTTGTACTAGTGGTTTGTACTCACCAATTGTGTTTGTGTTTCAGGTATCTAGCACTAATGATTGGTGTGGCCTCATCATTTGAGATGACATCTGCTTTGTTTACTAACTCTTGTTGTGTTGTAGGTCCATTGATGTGATGAACTCACTTGAGTGCTTGCATTTGAGACTTACATTGTGTATAATTGTTGGATGATTCCATTGTGTTGTCTGTTTGTTTTTCTGTCTGAGATATTGATTGTTTGGCTTTTGTACAGGTACATTAGTCGCTTTTAGCTCTTGCTTGAGCTTTGCTTTGGAGTGTGGTTGATACACCACCTAGGTAGCCACTCTTTTACTCCATGTAGTCTGGAAGCCCTGTTGCTTTTTTGGCAGGCATTTGGCTGAAGTCCTCCTTAAGAGGCAATGTCTGTGATTGTTTACATTTTGTGTTGTTACTTGTTAAGTCCTCCTAAGTGAAGAGGCAATTGACAGATAGAAGGGATTTGCAATCAATCCCTTGTTATTCAGTTGAATGTTTCATTATGCTCGCACTACGTGCTGATGCTTTTGAATAAACATCCAAGATCTTGTATAGAGTCAGTCAAGTGGAATAGGGTCCCTCATTCTGGATCCCCACACCTTCTTTGATTCAAGCTCACCCAGGCCAGGGTTAAGAGCATGAGGTCTAATCCTCATTACCTTTCCTCAGCTTCACCCTAAATCTCAATGTTAGTGGTTAAGAGCTTCAGAACACCCCTACAGTTTTGGCTTCTTTGTCGAGGTTGATATGACCCCTTGACTAAAGCCTAACCTTTTGTCTGAGCCTCTTGTTTGTATATAGAGTGTGATGATTGCATTTTTGTGTGTTTGCATTTGTTGCTTGATTGTTTTAGGAGTTAGATGTAAGACCATTGATTAGCTTTCTGTTTCCTATCTGTTTTGTGGAGTTGGATATAAGACCATTGATTGGCAATCTGTTTCCGTTTATTTTGTTGTTCAGGAGTTAGATGTAAGGCCAGCCGTTGGCATTCTGTTTCCTGTTTGTTGTGTGGAGTTGGATGTAAGACCATTGATTGGCATTCTGTTTCCAGTTTTTGTTGTTCTCTTATGAGACTTGCTTATAGTCTCCCCATAGGATTGCTAGACTTCGTATAGTCTCTCGTTTGCATGTCAATTAAGGTAGCACGGTTCCTTCGTTTAGGACTTCCTTTCTTGCATGAGCGATCCTAAAACACAAACAAACTCTATCTTCTCTTAAGGACACGTTGACTCCTTCTACTACAGGTGAGTAAGTCTCCCAAGGTCGAGCATCCGGTAGATTGCGTAGTAACGTCGTTCACCTAAAAAACACAAAACAAACATAAACAGGTTAGCCGAGCTACGATGCTCTGATTCTCAATCCTTCTTGAGATACGTATGCAGCAGGGTAGGGCATGTGCGAGCAATAACTCTTTATCTTCCCTACTTTGATTTTCTCTCTTTCGCATTGCATGTAGGATTTTTTATACACACTTTAGACATAGAAAGCAAACGTGGATCCTGTGGAGTACCACAGACGTGAAGGGGTGCGATAACCTTCCCTTCACGTAACCGGCCCCCTTACTCAGTTTCTTTGGTTCGAGACTTCGTTTTATCCGTTCCCTCTAGGTTATGCAGTACTACCTTTCCCTCCTCTTGGGATAAAAGTACATAGCTGGCGACTCTACCCTTTTTGTTTCTCGCCACTCTTTTTCGCGTTTGTACCTGGATTCGGGAAATCCTGGGGAGCGACACCTAGACACCACATCCCAATATGGGCCTGCACTTCCTCTTTGTCATTGTCAGCCCCATTACCAACACCACTTTTGGTGTACATGAGGAAGAAGTTGTACAAGAATCAGCTGCATCACAACCCTTCCCCTCAACACTAGAGCTTCCTGAAGAATATGTAATGCTGAGTACATAGATAATGTAACTCAGATCACAAGACACAACTGTCCTCTTAACTCAGATCACAAGTCACAAGTGATATACCCAGTTAGTGACTTTTGTGCCTGAACCTAACTTCTCCTTGCTACCATATTTTGTTTGCTTCTGGTACATCCTCAGGACAATGTTTCTCTCCCCCTTTTTAGCTAAACATTGATAAATGAAACCTTCACAAAACCAGATCTAGGCGCAGTATGCCCAAATCTTAACAAACCCCATGGTTTAGAGGGAATGGAATGTCGCTCTTGTGAGAAGAGGAGTGCTGATACATCCTTTAAATAGGCCAGACCATGCTTAGGAATTAACGGTAGAAGTAAATACTTGGTCAAGATCCATAAGTATATGCTTAGGAATTAACGGTAGGAGTAAATACTTGGTCAAGATCCATAAATATTTGCTGAGAATCAGTCAGAGAATCACCACCAATATCCCAGACTATCTTTGAATACCTTTTATAGCTCTTGACTGTTTTTATTTTTCAAAAACAACAGTTCCAATGTGTGTAGACTATTCCATAAATGCTGTCAGACATGTTGCAAGCTATGTCTTAACATTCGACACTGCTTTTGTCTGCATTCTTCATGTATTCTCCCTATCACCATTTCCTAAAACCACTTTCTCACCTCCAGTGGTAGCTTGACATCTAGCACCACACATCCACATTTCCTTATGTAACTTCCAGCAGGTACATAGGATATCTTATGTTAAGACATCACACATGACATCTTGTGAACACTCTGTCCTTTTTGTTCACAAGGCAAACTATCAGCAGTTTAACTAACATAACAGTAGTTTAATCAGCAGCAGAAGCAAAACAATTACTAGCTATGGCTACTAGTGATACACACATGCACAAGGGTACTTCTCCTCCCCCTAAATCTGTGCAACAAACAACAGAATTACTAGTTATGGATGCAACTAGTAAGACACACAAATTGTCCAAGGCAATGTCATGACATCCGGTCAGACAATCTTTTGCTCACTCAGCCTTGACACGCCCCACATCATCCCACTAACTAACAAGGTGCCATACCTTGTTATCTGAGAACACATAGACCACAAGCTTGATGATTACTTGCAGTGCAAAGACAGAACTCCCCCTGTCATGAACAACCAACTCTCCTCTTGAAACTTGGAGATCACACATGAACATATCCAACACCCCAAAGTTGGACCTTCACATACTTCCTGATTCAAAGAGAACCCAGACCACTTGATGAATGGAAAACATAAGACGCATATTCATGTCTTCAAGAGCACACCCTTTGTTCAACCCTCTTGGCTGAAGACATCCACACTCTGTGTCAATCTCTCTTCTAACCAGAACAGAAAATCACTTCACCAAATGTTCTAACATAAGTTAGGACATCCTTCACAACATAACTAAAAACACCATCTGATAATCTTCAGATATCACTGAGTCACCAGCTTGATCCAAAAGAAACCAGACACAAATTGGGACATATACATTCTCATCCCATTACTAGAGATAATCTTCCATAGATAGCTCAGAACTCCTACCACAAGCTCCAAGAGATGAATAAAAAGCACCTCCTTTTGTCTTCAACTTACTACTTTTCTGCTCAAAAGTAATTTGTCTCAGGCTTTCCTCAAGAATAATCAGCTGCCATGTGTTGATTATCTTGATTCTTCGAACTCACTTCTGAGATAGACCAAATGCCACTGGTTGATTACCTCCTTCATGAATCCTCATATGAAAAAGTCAAATGCCACTTTTTGACCTCTCCACGTTTATCAGACTTCTCCCAAAGATATTTTGACCTTCCAAGTGAGACTTGAACTTCAAGCTACATGTTAAATAAAACTTAGATTCTCTAAGACATGAACATGTAACATCCTCTCCATCCAGCAACTCCAAAGAACTGCAATGAGAACGATCTTTTTGAAGTACCCAATCTACAACTCTGTAGACCCTTCTATCTTAAGTTGATGTGCCACTTCACCAACTAAGATTCTGATGTTGAACCAAATGTCACAACATTGTGTTTTAACATCTAGCTCTTGAATTCAGCTCCTTCTTCTGCCACTTGAAAGAACTTCCTCCCTTCACAGAACAAGAGTTCAACATTCTCATAGACTTGATTGTGGAACCAAGTTTGAGTAAACAACCTCCATCCTGCGGGTTTGCAGTTAAGTCATCCAAGCTCACACCTTGATGAATCCCTGCTTCTTCTCCAAAGACATCAGACACTCTGATGCATGAGTCTTCAGAAGGACCAGTTAGAAACTAACCCTTCAGCTATACCAAGGATTCCACTTCCTAAAGCAGGGTTGTTTCCATGAAGTCAAGAATGTTGCCACTTGTTCTTAACTCCACATTGTGCATTAGCCAATGCACTTCCTTACCTATATCAGAAGTAAATTGATCCAAGTAACCACCATCAGGACTATGATGTTTTCTTCTTGTTGTACACACCAAGGCTGAACATGTTTCTTTCCAGGAAACCTTTTCAGAGATCATATGCTTTTGCTGCCACAAAAGTGATAGATCATAAACCAATGTACTATCCTTCCTGTGATTCTGCACAGGGTCTTGAAGAAGAGATGTTTCAACATCTTTAAGAACATCAGTTATCTTGAGCTCCAAGGATAATCAATTAAATACTTGTACCTGGCACAAGTAGACATTGATCTTAAATCCTTTCCCAATTTTCCTTTCAGATACTTCCACCATAGGAATACTTTGAAAATACTCTTCTTGTGTCAACATCTTCTGCTTGCAAGAACCTCAACCGTTTTGAGAATCTTTCCAGATTAGATTCACCCTTAGGAATGAGAGAGATGAATCCTTCCTTGCAAATGTGTCACACAACAACCAGAACCCATGTGACACAGGTCAACAGCCACTCAGACCCTAGGCTGACCAAACGTGAGGAGGTTAACAAAAACTCCCCCTCAAATTAACAATCATGGAAACTCCACACCAATATCCATGCATTGTACACAAATGTCTCAACATGACATACATCATCCCTACCAGTGGCAACTAACTATATGAGTTATACCTATACATACTCCAATTACCCCAATCAGACTTCAGCTGACCATAAGTACTAGTGAAAGAAAACAATGCCAGTCAATAGTAGATATGCATTGCTAGAGCATACTACCTCAACCAACCTCTGAATCTTCATATTCTCACTCCTTGAAAGAATTGTCACTTCTGAGCGTGGTGTTTGAATAACTAGATTCATGGTCCCAATCCTCTTTAATGAACTAGCAATCAGGTTACCCCATTATTGACTTCTAACATCCAGGGGACTTGTCTTCCAACACAACATAGTACTTCAGGGAACAACTATCCAACCCTGATCAATCTATAGGAATAAGACAAACAGCAGGAAGTTGCACAATGTCACATCTCAACCAGCTCTACTTCTAGAGATCAGACGTCTAAAAGTGACCTTCTTGAGCACACACAGATGTCTCCTCTTCCAGGTCAGGAGTAGGTTCCAAACACAAGTATCCCTTTGTTTGACACCTAAAAACATCTGCTCTTCAACCAGTAGCTGCATACTTATTGAGCAACATGTTCTAACATCACATAGAACATTAGTTCCACCTCCTTGGAACAAACCCTCCTTGAAAGTCTTCAAGGTCTTCATATACACTACCCAAGAGAGTAAAAGAGTCAATGATCAGGTGATTCTTACCATTCTGAAGTGAGAACGTCATGATGAGTGGACTTGAGGAGACTCGAGTATCTTTGACATCTTCAGTAGATTATGATGAAATCTTGAATACAACTGCCTTTCATCCTCATGAGGGGAAACTACATCAGAGTTTGAGTTTTGTCAGGTATTATGCAGCGGAAATCATAATACAACTCAACCTATGATCATACACTTTACCAGATCAGCCTCCAAGAACATACCAAGTTTGAGTATGTTTTAATACTAGCACAGTTGTCCCACACAAAGGCTAATTTCCAACCTCTAGAGACAGGTACACACAGTTCCTGTCATGAATAGTCCATCCACCTACTTCAAGGGACCATTCAGGGAGTTCACAGAACCTTCCACAGGTTCCAACATCAGTACTAACATAACTCCTTGCACGATACCATAAAGTATCACCTATGGATCTCATCCAGACACAGAACAGGATGCCTGCTCTGATACCAATTGAAATTCTGGTGTAGTCAGAGTTCAGATGTTCTACACGAAGTCATGACATCTGATCCAACATTGTTACTAATACAGCAAGACAGTTATAAAAATTACAACCCAGTACTAATATGCACACATTCACAGATGTCGAGACATCTGCTGCCATACCACCATAGAAAATAAGAACACCCAGTTTTGTCCATCTGGTACAAATACACAGCATAGATCAAACAAAGCACTTACTTCTATTGAGCCCGCATTGTTATCAGCATGATGTCTCAACATTGATTTGAACATCACCTGTTCAAGCATTACAATTGGTTGTACTGTAAACGACCAACCAGTCTATACTTCAGTATCAGCTGTCAATGATGAATGTCATAACATTCAGTTTAGCATTCAGACAGTGGGCTATGTGCCAGGTCTGTTATTCCCTTGATAAACAGACTGAAATACAGACTGAGTTATAATAGACAGGATTATAACGTGCAGAAGGTAAAAACACAAGCAATTGTTAACCCAGTTCGGTACAACATTACCTACTCTAGGGGCATACCAAGCCAGGAAGAAGATCCACTATCAGCAGTATTAATTCAGAGTTAAACTCCCCCGTTTATAACTCTTCACTTAATCCCTACCCAATGCAATCTATACCTAGAAACTCCTAGATAGAAACCTCCAGTTTCCATTCCTTTCACTACAATTACAATGTAATACTGAACAACTTGAACTTGCTTCACAGCTTCGTTCAAGATCATAACAACTCATACCTACAGGCTTTGAGTTACAAATAATCTCATGCTTTTTAGCACTGAGAAACACCTGGTAACCTTCCCACAGGTTGGGAGGTTTACCTCACATACACCCCTAATTTTACATTATTTGAGGCTTGCCAAAACCTAGGTTACAATCTGCTATTTATAACCTAACCACCCAACTGGATTTGAGCCTTCAGAAATCGCAGCAAACTTCTCCTTTGCTGTTACAAAGCTAGTAGAAAACTTCTGCTACAATCAAGGTCTTCAATCTTTTAGTTCCTAAAATATCCTAACATATCTCCATATTTAGAAACTGTATATTCACCAAATATTCTAATTGAGTCTTCAAGATCTCCACAAATAACGCCACCTAGGATTCTGACTAATCCCAGAATATTAAATCAGTTAACACATACCAAAATTAACTAATTTAGTTTTATACACATGCGTGATGTCACAGTCACGATGTCGTGACATCTTACGTGACATGTTGGTCCAGATGTTGAACTTCTTCAACCCAACATATTAAAACAACAAAGGTGATTACATTATTTGTTTTACAAAATTAATGTCAATCCTAAGGTACTAACATAACCTATCCATGCTTCAAAGTACCATGAATGAGTTCTTGATCATTCATTAGTAGGTTTGAAGCATAGAAGGTTCAAACATCCCTAATCAATCCAACGTCATGACCTAATAGACTTCATTAGCTAGTCAAGTTCAATACATCATAAGTCAATTAAAAATTGCTCAAATGAAATAAAACAAAGTATAATAAAGTAGTAGAGACAAAAATAATATGAGTTTATGTTGGGGATATTTTCAATAGGATAAAAATGAGTGGGATAAAAAATAAAATAAGAAGGGAAATAAATAGGGTGGAAAGTAAATAAAACAAGGGAGAAAAAATAAAAAAAAGAACAAAATACACACGTTGGGGGTTGAACCCTGACCTTGGGGTCATGGGGGGGTAAACCCCCTCATCTACTGAACCAAGTACCCTTTGGTGATTCAGAAATACACCAATGAAATAAAATGATAAAAACAAAAAGGAAAAAAGTGATGGAGTGGTTTGGAGGGAAAATGAGGATGGTTTGCTTCATAAAGGGTGAGGCTAAAAAATGTGCAAAAAGTGAAACTTGTGGAGATATGAAATGGTACAATATGACTTGGCCTGTTTCACCAACCAATTTTGTTTTCTCCTTATAACCAAATGGGAACATACACAGGCAATGACAGGGTCTGCTATGCATTTGGAACTTAGCAATTTTGGGAAATTCTGAAATTTGCACATAACATCGGGTTTGAGGATTTTAGAGGTTTCCACATCAAAGTTGACTTCCATTTAGGCCTTGGTATGTTGCATAACATTTTACAAGTCAATATAGATCATATTATGATGAACTGAAACCTTGGTGATTGGATTTGCAAATTTTGGATGACATGGTTTGACATGTGCATCATGATAATTTCCAATTTTTGAACTAAAGCCAAATGAAATTGGCTTGTGCATTTTGGATGAAATTTGTGGCAAATGTTCTTTGACATGTCCTTAATCAAATTTAAAAGGAACCATGTTAAAAGGAGTTGTGGTTTGGAAATGGCAATATCGTAAAGTGGTGGTCTTGGTCATGTTTTTAGGGCCTGCTAGGCACATTAGACCAGCTTGCCCAATGAAAAAACGGAGGTCCTTGCTCAACGAATTAGGTTTTAGTCCTTGAAACAAAGTTGGAGAGGGTCAATTAGGACATTTTTCTCGAAGAGGAACTTGAAAAGCTTGCAATATGATAAAGTTATGGACTTTGGACCAAATCATATGTCATTCTTGCCAAAATGTGACCAACCAACATGACCTAATAATGTGAATTTGAGATTTCTTGATTTTTTTTATAGTGCAATAATGGATGTTTTAAGTTCATATGATCATATCATGATGTAAAATGAGTCTTAGAGCTTTGTGAAGTGATTTTAGGTCATGTTCATGGATGAATCCCATGTCTTAAAAGTTCAAAAATAAATACCAAAACAAATGACTTGTACCATGGATTGAATGAGTGTTTGAATGGTGAATTTTGGTTGAAATTTAGTTGAGGTTGAATGAGTGGTGGTATGATAGGGTGATCAAATGAACCAAGGCCAAGTATCAAATGATACCCAAATTAGGGTTTCTTGAATCACAAGTTTCATCAAGAACCATGGTCAGATAAATTTGGGTTTGGTGATGCAAGAGATGTATTGAGGTGATTCAAAGGATTGGGGTGTGAACAAGTTTTGGATTTTAATGGTCCTCAATTACATGGTCAAGATTCATGGTGAACCATGGCTTGTATAAGACAATGAGGGTTAAGAGCTAGGGTTGAGGTCCTTGGGCGACCAGATTAATCTTCATGTGTTTTCAAAGAGGAATCATCATCCAATTAGGGCTTGGAGAGTGAGTGGGATGAATTGAATGATCCTCCAAGCTTGTGGGGAAGTTGATGATAAATATTAGGGTCAAGGTGGTTTGGGAACACCTCAACATAATCATTAGGTCTTGAGGTTTCATAGATGAACCTTATGCATTTGGTTTGTGGATCATTAAGTACAAATGCTTATGATATGATATGTGGTATGTATGCCCATGAATTAGGGTTATGGAGGGTGATATGGAGGTAGGGAAATTTTGAGGCTATGACAGGTTAATGAAGACTGTAACTAATATTGGTTCTTGCTATGAAAAACTGGTCAATGAATTCATTTTGGACATTACTGGTGAGTGTAATATTTAAGGTAGCAACAAATATAAAAAGGTGTATGTAAGAGGAAAGTGTGTGAGTTTTTCACATTCAAATATTAATTATTATTTGGGTTGAAGCAAGTCTATAGGGTATGATAAGGTTCCCCCCATTTACAAGATTGATCAGGAAATAATTGGCGGGCAAGTGAAGAAATGACCCAAGAAAGGTTTACTCTCTAGTGGAAAATTGAGTGTGAAGTATGATGTTCTAAATAGGATTGCTGCAACAAATTGGGCACCTACAAACCATAGTTCAGGTATAACCACTGCTTTGGCCAAACTTTTCTTCCAAATATGAACCAAGGAAAAGATGAATTTTGGAGAACATCTGTTTGAGAAAACTATGAAGCATGTTGATTACTTTGTTGTGAATCTACCCACAAGATTTCCTTGTTTATTAATGGTATTATATTGAACCAACACCTTGAGGTTGTGCATCCTGAAGAAGCTCAAAGAAAAAAGGCAGTGCCGCTGACCTTTGATTATAGTTGTTTGTCATAACACATGTTCCATAAATTATGGTGACAAAGAACCAAGATTAATTGGTTGTTGAGAACTCTTCTCCATTGTCCAAATATACCAAAAAGGATGTGTTGCTTGAGCTCGCGGAAGTTTCAAAAGCTCTTCAAGAAACAATTACTGAAAGCACCATTAGGAATAAAATTATGGATAATCTAATTAAGATGATGACTAAGGAGAAGGAAGATAAGGAAGAGGAAGAAGTTGGTAGTGATGAAGAAGAAGAAACTGCAAGTGGGGAAGAAGAGGATAGCTCTGAAGGCTGAGGTCTTCTAGATAGAGATGTGGTTGGATGTTGTAGACTGCATTTTTCTAATTTTCTATTTTGTTTCTATTTTTCTTGGCGCTTGTATTAGGAAGATATGCATTAAATAAGGGTTGTTAATCTAAGACTCTTTCTACTAATAATATTTGTTTCTAATAAACATTATTTGGTTAATCTCCCTGAGGAGAGTCATGTGAGATTACAATCATGGAACTACCTTGTAACCATTATGTGTGATTGTTCATGTCGTCTGCCAGCACCCTAATGAGAGTGGGTCTTGCCTGCTCATGCCGTGTACCAACACTCTCATGACCGGGGTATGGATTGTTCATATTATGCATCTAGGCGTGTTATCTCCTCATACTCGGTCTCAATAACTCAACATAATGAAGTGCTTAGACAAAAAGTCCTGGAATTCCTTCTTCCTTGAGTTAGTCCCCACTAGGGTAAGTTACCGTGTGACAATGGGTTTTAAAAGAGTAATAATGACAATCGTTTTCTATCTCCTTGTCATGATAATTTTCTACGGGGAACCAAAATTCAATCATGGTTCTAACTCGACGGAGTTTCTTGACTGTTGTAAAGCTCACTTCCATATAAACCCCTTCATTCTTTACTCATTTGCTTACCTTTTATGACTCTCATCCTCTTTTCTTCAAGATTTGTTGATCAAATGCTTTTCTCTTTTTGCCAATCATTTTTGTAAGCACAAGCCTCAGGTATTATTTCTCTACCTTACTTACTAGTTTTTATTTCTTTTATTGTGGTTATATTACGCGAGTGTGATGATTCGGTGGAAGTACCAATTTCCCTTAATGACCATGAGAGAAGAAAACTCTAGGATGAATGCATGAAAGAGTGTGAGGTCCATATGAAGCAAGAAGGGTTTGATCATATTATTAAGGAAGTTTATGGTGACATTTCTTCACCTTATAGTAAAACTAACTCAGAGTCTTTGTCTTCAGGTTCTGTGGATATTTTGATGGAGATAGCAGGGTCTTTGATTGATAAAGAAGTCCTAAGTTACGACCATATCATACTTAACAACAACTATATCTCAAAACTCCGATCTAACAACAAGGTTTCTTTTAAAAGTAGGAAAAGGTGTCTTCACGTCATGTATGCATTGGACGAAGATCATCATTTTCTGATATATTGGACGGATAACCCATTGTCGGTGTCTAGATTTGATTATGATAAATTAAACACTCTGGAAGTCTGGGCTTTAGCGATTCTGGATGCTTTCCGGGTAGTAAAGGTCAAAGATTTACTAAACATGCCTGATGATCTAGAACAAATCTCTAATTTCCTAGGTAATGGTTATATGTATTTTGTTATATTCTAGCGACCTTCTTATTTTATCCTCTTTGGTCTTAGTTTTTTTACTCTTTTTTCAGCCAAAATGACGAACCTCAAGATGGAAGAGCAAAAGAAGCTAATGGTTGAAGCAAGAGGAAGACATGGAGAATAATCTGACTCCAAGACCAGCTTGTCCAGAATCCAGACCCGGGCTCTTAAAAGAAAGAAAGCATATGCTGAGAAGGCAACTCGAAGTTTTTTAGAACCCCAGACCACCTTTGTTCCCCCTTCTGGAGCACCAGCATTTTTAGAATTCTTACATGATAGTAATGCCGACATGAAAGTTACTACCCTGTGTCATACCCCGATTTTGTCCCGGTTTTATTTTTCTCACGGATACCACGACATATTTGTTTTTTAACCATCAAACCTTGATTTCCACATCTCTTTGTAATGGACTTGGGCCAATTCATATATAGGAATCTAGAATCCTTTAAGGTTCTATGATGAACATGGCACAAGACTTAGTTGCTTGTGGGACATCCTCCTATGTCATGTTATAGCCTCACCACATATCACCACGCACTCCATTCATAAAATACCCAAGAGAATTTACGCATCGTTGAGCTCAAATGGTGCATTGGTCCATAAGTACGAGTTGTAAATAAATTTGTCGAAGTTCTTTGTTTGGTGTGTGAGCGCATCATTTTTGGTCCTTTACAAATCTCATGTCAATCCATTCCCATGTTTATTACGATCCCTCTACGTACATTGGTTTATAATGTGGCAAAGTTATCAAGATCCAAATAACAAAACCAGTAGAACTTCATTTAAATAAACAAACATCATTACAATCCACCAACGTGCATTATTTGAAACAAAACTATGGAGTTTGGTATTATTGACAAAGAATGCAACCCATCTCTATACCAAATAACCCATCCTAATTCTAATCACCACCTAAAGTTTCACGTTAATCTTTGTACAAGTCATTGGTGTGTGGACACTTTTGTTCCAACCTTGATAACATGACCGTTTGAACCATCCTGCCATAAACACTAGCAAGAAGACAAACAGACCAAGGTGAGTGATAATCATGCTGCATAATGTACCACTAACATGAGCCCTGTAATGAACACCACCTGCGATATATCGTGAAGGCCACAACTACAGATGCAAGAAACTTACCACGGTTATACCAAGACAAAGACATAAGTAGATGCCGTGAACTTTTCATAATAAAGTTGGAATTACAATCAATTCTTGTTACAAACTATCCATGGATGCATCAGAATCATAAAGAACAAGTGTCTAAATGAGTTCTATTGTTACAAAATCTATAAATCAATCACATTTCATGTTGATCCATAACTAACAGATGCTATATTCCAAACTGTAATTCATTTTACATGACAGGGATATTTGTTTTTACAACAAGATTTTGTTTACAGCAAGGTAATCCAACAGGCAGCCGACGCCATTCAAATCCAAACTCTCGAGCTGCGAATAACAAAACAGCAGCATAGCTATGAGGATGAACCAAAGAAACTAGAGGCCACACTCCCGGATACAAAACCGCGGAACCAAATGTCATCAGCACATCAGTAAAGTACAACCTGCAGAAACACTAATTATGCAAGGTTTAAAACAGGTACAGACATGTTACAGCATCATGATGCATGAAGAAAAGACCTTGGTCCACAACTATTCATGTCGCCATAAGTCAGTTTGTCTCAATAACCGTGGACCTGCAATACCAACAACACCAAAAATAATAAGTTGAAGAACAAGTCACAATACATAGGTCCATATTATATGAAACCACTATGGGAATTCTCCGATGCTGTATGCGTCAACCGCAATACATTCACTAACTGAATGTCATATCCATACCAAAACTGTCATGACATAGGCTACATCGGTAAAATTAGCAATACTTGTTGCAACATACACACTGTCATGAAATTGAAAGCAACACATGAATACGAAACAAAGATGCAAATGGCCTAGAGGTTAGCTACTGCAGAAATCATACCCGGTTGTGACCGTGATGTTGAAGTTTTAGATTCTACATACAAGACAAGCCAAGGTCCAAGGTCATTACAAAATGCACATTGCAACACTTACCTTGTGAACCAACATGATAAAGTGTGCATCACCCTTGTAGTGTCGACGTTCTTTCAAGAAACCGCACCAGACTGAGTATCAATGGCATAATAAAATCATGGCTTAGCACTTCGCAAGCATTGGTAGCTAATGCTGCAGACCAAGGCTATGAACAAGAGGTGACTGTGGTATACCGACTGGGAATTATAAGACTTCGTGGCCAATGTCCGGCGTTATCAAACAAACCTGCAATAGTCATAGAAAACCAACCATCAGGATTTAACTATTCAGTCAAAATTCAGCACAAAGCAGAGCCATGAATATACGTTGTTAAAACTCGACGCATAGGAATGTGCTAAACAAGCGAGAAGGCCATTGCATAAAAGTTCGCCACAAAGTCACAAAATGAAAGCCGTGAATATAAGTTAGAATTACCTAAACCATAAGGTATTTTGGTACAAAAATATGATTGCATCATCCAACACATGACCTGCTGCAGAACCAATACACGCGTATGTACTGGTGTAACAACCATATGAGTTTATCCCGTTACCGTGATTCCTGCAGACTCGCTAAGAAGAATCCAATGCATGAATATTGATGAACAAAGCATGGTACGACCATCAGAACCATGCTGCAAAATGTATGTCACAAGTGAAACGCTTGAGATAATATATCATAATACAAAACCAAGATCGTGTGAATCAAGGCATGTGTAAGACATGAACACAAAACGCAAATCAAACCAATATTCATGAATGGAAATGCATACTTATCATGAATTTTCAAGTCCGCTATCTAAAGTCCGCAACCAATCCCAAGGCAGTGTGTTATACCAAGCATCCCCACTACAGCAGGTCTCGGCAGGCCAAAACGTTCAACCACGAGTAGACTTTGCATCAACAACAAAGACTTACCATGATCATGAACTTGCTGCGAGATGTGTATTATCATAGACATTAATAGCAGTGCATAAATGGGAAATGGGGAGGTATCTCTGTCATGAAAAGCACCTCAGGGGACAAACAAGATGACAATGCGCATTAGGAACAAAACCGATACGATGTTCCAACCTGCAAAATAACCACAAGTCGTGAGAAGGAGCGAGAAATCAACATAATTTACAGTGGATCCAATCCGAATGTAGGCAACACACATGGCCGAATTCCATTACCATAATATGGAACGACCTTGCTAGCCATTCCAAAAGCGTGATGCACAAGTCATAATGAACCATTGGTGGAAGACCAAGAAAAGCAAAACTGCAAAATTTACACCAGCAAAGATGGCCAGTCACACAAAGAGTCAATACGTCGGTAAAACAGGACAATTACCGCAGGAAAAAGTAAAAATAGATGGTTACCATAGATTCACTACAGACAAAACCTTATCCTTTCATTTGAGGGACCACATCAATTTGGAGGACCACCAAATCTGGAAGAGATCCTGCTAGCTAACGGAATGATTCTTCCAAAAATTCGCCAGCTCATTAAGGATGAAAATGATTGAACCTCGTACTCGACCCTATAAAAAGGAGGCACTGAATCACTAATGAAAGATCTGAAATTTCCGCACCGTTACTCTGCTGAGATTTCACTCACACCCAATCACCAAAGCACAATACTCCCGAAGTTTACTCAGAGTTCATCATTAGAACTTTGAGAAAACTGAGCTGAAACCACTACAAAGCCAAGATATACCCAAAGTCAGTGAAAGAAAACAAAGAAAGGCGAGAAAAGAAACAGAACGGAGCTTACCGGGGACCTGGAGAGAATTTTGCTCGAAAAGTCATCGGAGTTCAAGTAGTCGAAAGCTCTAGATCTCCTTCCGTCGGTACTTTTTCTTCCACATTTACTCACTTCATGCTAAAATCTCTAACATAGTTGTTATTCACTCAATATTGAGTCGGTATTTCGACTTCCACCATAATGTATAATAACTTGATATTTGTTTAATGAGTGTGTCAATCTCGATTATTGCTTTGAATGTACATCGGAGCTCCTTGCATTTCATATTCCTCCATTTGTGTGCGATCTGGTTTGAGGGATAGGTTTCAATTTGGGAAATTTTGGATTTAGGGTATGATAGATTGTTTGCATGTGTGTTAGATTTGTGATGCTCACCATGGTTGGTTTAGAGATTTCTTGAAGAATCTGGTTTAGAAATGCTTTGTGTTTGTTTGAGAAAATGAGCGGAAGGTGGTTTAAGAGAGAGGGAGACGACTAACGCACAGAGGAATGTTTACGTTTGAACTTTTATTCCTCAAGAACATTAAAGGCTTAATGACATTTTATTTCTCTTAATTGTTAATAAATATAGTTAAAGGCCATTTGTCGATTCTTAATCACGAGATATTCACTTGCATCCATAATGAATATCGGTTGTATTATTTTTTTGCATTTCCCCATAAAATGCAATTAGGCCACGAACTTTAAAGAGCCAGCGGCTGTACAGCTGCTTTGTTGGGGCCTCCTCATTTTCAAAAACCTGGTTGGTGTAAATAGATGACAGATGTGCACATGGGCTTAGGGCCCGTTTCATTCTTTTTCTTTTCTTTTTTTTGTTGGTTATATTAGTGGATGATTTGGCACAGAATGACATGGGCTTTAGGGCCCATTTCGGTTCCCTCACAGTCCAGGACCGCTGTTGGGCCATTGCAGTACGATTTTTAAAGGTTCACCCCCTGTTTTGCCATTCATATATCCAGCCTGCATTTTTATTCATTTGTCATTTTATCCAAAATTTTATTTAAGTATTTGAATAGCATAATGATTATGATTAATAACCGTGAAAATATTTTATCAACATAAGTTCGATTATTATCGTTAATTCTTATTTTAGTTATTTATGGCGTTCGATTATTATAGTCAATCAAATGGATGATAATTGTTGCTAAAATAAATTTGATTTTGGTCCAATACCAAATAGTCTTTCTCAAAGTATATTAATTCTAAATAAATTCAAATTCTCCGTATTTAAATAATATTCTCTTAAAATTATTTAAATTAATTTTGAATGAAAAGGAGAATAGTAAGCCTCCGCTTCACTATCTCTCGACTATTCGGATAATTGGCGTACGCCATATTGCTCGGATTTTCGTCATTCATTTAAAACCCTAAAACTCCATAAAATTAAAATCACTCCCCCAATTAATTATAAATTCTAAAAGCTTTATTTTAATAATTAATCTTTGAATGAAAAGGAGAATAGTAAGCCTCCGCTTCACTATCTCTCGACTATTCGGATAATTGGCGTACGCTATATTGCTCGGATTTTCGTCATTCACTTAAAACCCTAAAACTCCATAAAATTAAAATCACTCCCCCCAATTAATTATAAATTCTAAAAGCTTTATTTTAATAATTAATTTTTTAATGAAAAGGATAATAGTAAGCTTCCGCTTCACTATCTCTCGACTATTCGAATAATTGGCGTACGCCATATTGCTCGGATTTTCGTCATTCAATTAAAACCCTAATAATCATACAAAATACAAATCATCTTTCTAAATTAAGGTAATACTCAAAATATATTTTTTATAAACTTGGGATGAAAAAGAATATAGGAAGCGGTCGCTTCACTATTTCTCAATTTCTCGAATGATTGACGTACGCCATATTGCTCGAGTTCTTGTCGCACGATTAAAACAAATAACCATAACATTTCAAATCATTTTCTAAATCAACTACAAATTCCAAAATCTTTTAATTCTAAGTTTCCGATAATTAAGGATAGGAGGCGTTCGCCTCACTATCTTTCGATTATTCGAATAATTGGCGTACGCCACATTGCTCGAATCTTCGTCATCAAATTAAACTGTGATCGAATAAATTCAAATCATCTTTCATAACAAATACAACATTTAAAACCCTTTCTTCTTAAATTAAACTTCGGATCATAAAAGATGGGAGGCATTCGCCTCACCATCTCTCGATTGTTTGAATAATTGGCGCTCGCCATATTGCACGAATCATCGACTTTCGATTAATACATTTTAAATAAACTTGGATAAAGGAATAAGTGGCGTACGCCTTATTATTCTTTGAATAAGCAAGTAGGAGGCGTACGCCTCACTACCGTGCATATTCAACATCCACAAACAAACTTTCAAAATAATCGAACGAAAAAGGAGTAGAAGGCGTTCGCCTTATTATTCCTCGAAAGAATTGGACGATTGGTGTTCACCACATTGCTCAATCTTTCGTCGTTCTTCAAAACACCTTAACAAACCAAATTAATGTCTCGCCCCCGTGCGACCAACAACTTAAAAATTCTTTACAAAAGAACACTGTTAATCCTTTCTAATGCGCACCACAAACCAATGCTTAAGCCTCAGCCGAGAGTAGACAAGCCAGCGTTTAGCCTTTAGAACGCAATCTACATAATCGTTCATTAAAAGACACCAACAAAAAACCGTAGTTCCCCGAACTACGAATGCTCTGATTTCCTTATTGCACCATAAGGATACGTAGGCACGAGATTGCGAGATCTTGGCGAGCACACTAATAAAAAACCTTCACTTTCCCCTTTTGAGGTCTTCATCCATCTCTATTATCAACTATAAGTACTCGAAGAAAGCAAATAACATTTAACTAACATTCAAATAGCAAATTAGACTAAAAGGTTCCCGTTGAGTACAACGGACGTGGGGGGTGCTAATACCTTCCCCTTGCGTAATCGACTCCCGAACCCGAATATGAACCCGAATTGGGATAAATAAAGTTCGGTGGCGACTCTGTTCGAACTAAATTTTTCCGCGACCATCGCGAGGAATCGTATTTTTCGAGATGCGACAGATGGCGACTCTGCTGGGGACATCATGCTCCAAGCTAGAGAGAGTCAAGCCTAACTTAGTCAATTTGCTATGGACGTTAAAATACCGCTTTTATTTACTTTTGTATATCTTGATGTATGATTTATGTTATGTAATTTATTTTGCTATTGTGTTGGGTGATCTATGGTGTTTGACACATGTTGTGAGATAAGCTCCATACCCGAGCTTTGAGAAGAACTTAGAACCCGGAGTTGTGTAGTATTGAACCGGGGGGTGTACACCTCATTGGGACAATACGAAAACTCCACCTAGAGTAGATCTGTTCAGAATTTCCATCCTAATATGGCTAGCCCATTATTACGAGGAAACGTTGAACATGGTCCATGACTCTGGGAACCTCATCTTAAACTGAAGTCCGTCTTCATGATTGGCAATCGTGTAGTATTGAACCGAAGGGTCTACACCCTGTTCGAACAATACAAGGATCCCACTTAGAGTAGATCAATTCAGAAACTTCCATTTCAATGTGGCTAGCCCACTATTGCGATGGAAGATTGAACTTGGTCCATGAC